>NW_016814423.1:1511093-1519013 GCF_001698545.2 Rhinopithecus bieti | reverse complement strand
ATGGGACGGGAGGGGACGGGGCGGGGCCGGGGGGGTCGCTGGACCGGGGTGCTGCGGCAAGGATTCCCGGCTGGCGTGCGGGAGGCTGCGAGCTTGGGCTCCCAGGGAATTCGGCTGGCAGAGGCGGGTGCAGGGAACCCGCGGCTCTGCGGGAGCGTGGGAAAAAGCTGACGCGCAGTTGCGAGTTCCCACTTAGGGAACTTAAAAGGAGAGTTTCAATTTTTCTTCCCTGCTGTTCGGGGGAGCGTGCGCATGTGCTGGCCAACCAGCCCGCGCTGCAGTGAGCCCTGCTGCTTTTCCTCTTAGGCCCACTGAGAGGGTGGGTGGGAGGTGGCAGCGGTCAGCCTTTCCTGCCTCGCTGCCTCCTGCTGCATGCAGTCTGGGAGGCAGAAGCCCGGAGGCAGGCCAGTGGGACATGGTGCTCGCGGCTTAACCGCACCCTGCGTGGCTCCAAGGGCTGGCCTGGCTTTCTTGTCGCAGGTTCCCGCCAAGTGCAGGGTTCAGAACCATGCGTCCGTGGTTCTTTTTAATAATGAAAAGTTATCTCTGCTATGTGGACATTAGAATGGTGTATTACTCTTGTTAATGGAGCTTGTGTTGTCGACCTGTGAGGTCTCAAAGTGAATTTTTAATTTGATCATGAACATACACAAAGCAAATGCTTATGGACAGTAAAGGATTTTTATATTCTAATTTTATCGTAGTTTAGAAATCTTCACAGAGTCTGTTATCAGTAGGGAACTTTAATGAGGAGTTTGAAAAGGGAACCAATAAAATCACTGGCTTTGGGTACCGTCTTTAAAATAAATTTGCAAAAAATTCATTCTACACCTATTTTTATGAAAAAATTTTCCCTAAAGTCAATGAACTCCTATTTGGAAAAGTAATTTTTATTAAATGCCTGTGGAGGCAGGTCACGGTGGCTCATGCCTGTAATCCCAGCACTTTGGGAGGCTGAGGCAGGCGGATCACTTGAGGCCAGGAGTTCCAGACCAGCCTGGCCAACATGGTGAAAACCCATCTCTATTAACAATCCAAAAATTAGCTGGGCTTTGGGGCACACACCTGTGATCCCAGCTCCTCTGGAGGCTGAGTGAGGCAGGAGAATCGCTTAAACCCGGGAGGCAGATGTTGCCGCGAACAGAGATTGCGCACTGCACTCCAGCCTGAACGACAGTTAGACTGTCCAAAAAAAGCTAGTGGATTAATGTTTGTATTAACCTGCCTCCTTATTTTCTGAAATACATATGTGTAAGAACAACACACAAGAACAACCGTTGACAAGACACACTTATGAAAGAGTTAGGGATTCAGTCCCCTTGGTTAAGAGTACATCTTGTAGCTCCTTTTAATAGTGACTTTTTGAGTTTGTAGTAAATTAAGAATATGGCATTTAGTGTGTTTTCTAAGATTAAGGCTAAAAGTTAGGGACTTTTCCTAAAAGTGGTTTTAACATTTCACATCTTAATTCTGAAAAAAGTTCATAAAACTGTGTTAATGATGGGCAAAATGGCAGGTTAAGAAAAAAAAAAATTGTATGGAGGCCAGGCATGGTGGCTCACGCCTGTAATCCCAGCACTTTGGGAAGTCAAGGTACCTGAGGATCACTGGAGCCCTGGAGTTCAAGGCTGCCGTGAACTGAGATCGTGCCATTGCACTCCAACCTGGGCAATGAAATGAGACTCTGTCTCTTAAATAAACAAGCAAACAAACAAACGTGTATGTTACATGTTTATATGAAATGGTCAAAATTCCATGCATACTTATATCAGGATTAACCAGTAGATTTATGCTGTTCGAAAGAAAACTTAGAAATGACTCTAAATTGAATTGAATCATGTCAAACAACAAATTTGTTGGGAGTACCACTGTATTTTATAGGTTTCATGAGCTCATTGTAATAGCTAAGATGATATGCTTATGGAGACTAAAAGTAAATTTAAAAAGCACATTATTTGTAATTTTCTATCTTTCTAATAAAACATTTAGCATATACATTTTGCCATCATGAGATAATTTTGATTATGAAAGGAAATATTGCTTGAATTTCAAAAGTGTATTGAATGTCAGAAATTCTGCGTTTTACACTTTCTCATTTGTTAGAGAGCATATAAGTTCATCAACATTTTCATATATGAACACCTGAGATCAGGGTATAAGATTTCTGAGACCAGTGAACTTCAACCTCATACCCCATCTCTTGCAATTGGACTGTTCATGTATGTCACAGACTTCAGCATTTATGTCTTTTATCACATGTACTGATATGTGAAGAAAGTGAGAGCAATAGGGGGAATTTATAGAATGAGAACTACTAAATTTAACGTTGCTTCCAAGTCTTCAATTATGATTCAGATGAGAATTAAGGGAAGGATCTTTAGAAAAAGACAAATACTTTCTGTGTCCCTGCACAGGTGTGTAAGATGGGAGCTCCTGGAGGAGAGGTAGGCCCTAAGGTTAGCTCAAAGCCCAGTCTTTCTTTTTTTTTTTTTTGAGATGGAGTTTCACTCTTGTTGCCCAGGCTAGAGTGCAATGATATGATCTCTGCTCACTGCAACCTCCGCCTCCCAGGTTCAAACGATTCTCCTGCCCCTGCCTCAAGCCTCCCGGGTAGCTGGGATTACAGGCATGCGCCACCACGCCCAGCTAATTTTTTATTTTTAGTAAAGACAGGGTTTCTCCATGTTGGTCAGGCTGGTCTCGAACTCCCGACCTCAGGTGATCCGCCCACTTCTGCCTCCCAAAGTGCTGGGATTACAGGTGTGAGCCTCGGCGCTCAGCCCCGGTCATTTTTAAGACAGCACAAGCAGTTCTTGCTCATCCATCCTGCTTTGTCAGTAGGTCAAAACTGGTCAAATATGGAATGCTTCGTATGGTTCAACCTAATATGTCATCATTTAACTAATCAGTTCTTTGCAGAAGTAAATATGGGTTGTTTTAGGACAGTGCACTAATCTCAACTTTTTCATAGTGGATTTGATGACTTTTTAAGTAAAGAATGGAACTGGTATTGCTTTTGAAATCAGTGTGGCTTAATAAAATCCTCATGTATATTTTAGCACCCTCATCATAACTCCATACAGTATACTTTTTGTTCCCCTTTTCATTTTCCATTTATTCCTGGTTTTGTTGTATGTCTATGCTGTCCTCTCTACTATTTTCCTCTTTCTCTGTTTTGAACTTTTTCCTTTCTCTGAATAACCTAAGTGGAATTTCAGGTGGTCTCATCTAGTCACTCAGGTGCTAAACACTGAATGATTTTATGGCTGCCTTTATTTCTCAAAGACAGAAAGTCACTTATGTACAAAAGTGAAAGCGGTACTGATGTAGGAAAGCCAAAATGGAGTCCTAGCACTTGTCATATGTCTTCCTCCTCTTTACCTTCTTGAGTTTTTGGATTTGCATTCAGACATACTGTTGTAGAGAATTTCACAGGTATTTACTGAGAATAAGACATTTTTGAAACAATGCTAATATAGATTCAGACAAATTGGGTTTTGAGGATGAATGTGAAAGAAGCTTTGCGTGCTTTTTGTTGGCCCATGAATACTGCAACCTTTCATTTTATGGGAATGACTGGAAGAAACTTGGTCAGGCTTACAGCCTAGGATTGTTCAACAATCATAAACCAAACAGTATAAACAAATGGTAACCATCTCAATGACTTTTTCTGCCCTTAGGTCATCTCGGCTAAGGTTAAACTGCATGTGTCAAAAATACTTCCCGATGAGGTTTATTGTGTTCTCATTTATTTATTTTTTTGACATTCATATGTCTTCTTACAGCTAATGGCCACAAATGAGTCTCTAAATTTAGGTAAAACATACCTAAACACAAAAGATATTCAGAATTTTGCATCAACATTTTATCTAGGCTGCAGGCAGTGGCTCATGCCTGTAATCCTACCACTTTCAGAGGCCAAGGTAGGACAATCAGTTGAACCTAGGAATTCAAGACTAGCTTGGGCAACAGTGAGACTCCATCTCAAAGAAAAAAACAAACCCAAAACAAGACCAAAAAACACACCAGTATTCTATCTGGATTAAGATATATTTTTGGTGCAGCAAACCACCATGACACATGTATATCTATGTAACAAACCTGCAGGTTCTGCACATGCAACCCAGAATTTAAAGTAAAATAAAAGAAATAAAACAAATCTTACTGCTACTACTAATTATATGTATAACTGTGTGTGTATATGTGTGTGTGTGTGTGTGTGTATATATATATATATGTGTATTTTTTTTTTTTGAGACGGAGTCTCACTCTGTTGCCAGGCTGGAGTGCAGTGGCGCGATCTCAGCTCACTGCAACCTCTGCCTCCTGGGTTCAAGCGATTCTCCTGCCTCAGCCTCCCGAGTAACTGGGACTACAGGCACATGCCACCACGCCCAGCTAATTTTTTGTATTTTTAGTAGAGACGGGGTTTCACCATGTTGGCCATGGTGGTCTCGATCTCTTGACCTCGTGATCCACCTGCCTTGGCCTCCCAAAGTGTTGGTATTACAGGCGTCAGCCACCACACCCAGCCAAAAACATGTATTTTTAAGCCCAGTAAGGATAATTATCACATTCTTCAATTGATATCTTGGTTTCAATTTAATATGAAGGATGTATAAACAAACTCCTGTTCCTTTAAGGTAAGGCAGTATATGAAAATATTGATTTGCATTTTTCACTGCCTTATACAATTTTAATTTGTGCCATTAAACATTATTTTTCATCACAAACGCTAGGTGAAGTATACTGGGGAAGACTTGCTCTGTGTTTTTGAAATTGTAGGTGGCATCCCATTACTGGGTCATGATGGTTCATGGCCAGCATTTAAAAGAGAAGCAGAATAAATTAGGAAATACTGTTTATTAGCTAGAGTTCTGAGTGGAAACATGGGAATCATAATGATCCAAATAGATGGGAAACAGAAACATGGCCAGAAGAATATTAGGAAATGAGAGTAAAGTGATATCGACAGGTTTATTGCTCTGAAACTCAATATGAAATCAGAAGCAAGTAGGAACTTTTACATTTTGATAGGTGGTGAGCAGAAAGATATCTCAAGCAATTAACACACATTCAGGCCAGAAGTTGGCTAACTTTTCCCATAAAGGGCCAGATAGTAAATAGTTTAAATTCTGTGGGCCATAAGTTGTCTGCTGAAGTTATTTAGCTCATAGAATGGAGGTTACTAAGAAGGGGAGGGTGCTGGGGAGAACTGGAGAACTCCAGAATGATTCTGGAGAATAAGTTCTTATTCTGGAGAATAGAAGAAATTCTTTAGTACAACAAAGTGACTGTAGTTAATAATAAAGCATTGTATACTTAAAGATTGCCAAGAATAGATCTTAAATGTTCTCACCCACAAAAAATTAAGTATGTGAGCTGATGGATATATTAATTTGCTTGATTTAATCATTTCATAATGTATACATACATGAAAAATCACTCCATGTACCAGAAATATATAAAATTTTTATTTGTCAGTTATACCTTAGTAAAGAAAAGAAAAAAATTACTCTACTTTGCCATTGTAGTATCAAACAGCCATAGACAATACTTTAAGTGTTGCTGTGTTCCAACAAAACTTTATTTAAGGACACTGAAATTTGAATTTCATATAATTTTCATGTGCTAAGAAATATTATTATTCCTCTTTTTAAGAAATCAATTTGAACATGTGAAAACCTTAGCTCGTTGACTGTATAAAATCAGGCGGCCGGCAGGATATGGCCCATGGATATAATCTGTGGGCTGTAGTTTGCTGGCACCTGTGTTAGAAAATGGAAGGTAGTATAGTTAGGTTTGCCAAGCATTGCAAAGTTAAGGTGCTGTTAAATCTGATCCACATTTAAGGGACCAAATAAAGCTAGATTTCAGTCCATTTAAAAAATCTCATCTTTGTAGAACATTTTATTTTTAGCTTGGTTTGCGTCTTTGCTTCCATTTTAATGTGAACTAAATATAGACTGGAAATTCTGACTCTCAGTACGGTAATATATGGTATAACAGCTTTCTTTCCATTTTGATTACAAGTTAAACATGATATCCCATTATTAAAGATAAGAGACAATAAATAATTTGCTAAACCTTTACATATAACTTAAAGATGCCTTATTTTAAAGTATCTAAATTTAGAACTCTTTCATTTAGTTTAAGTTTGCTTGTTTGCTATTGTGGTAAAGAGGCAAAAGGTTATATGAAACTACCATTATAAAGGATGTGGGGCCCCTTTCTGTTTCCAGGGTACAATGTTTTTCACTCATATTGGATTTGTTAGGCTTTACTTACTCAAGAAATGTGTTTAATAGCAAAGGTTTTAATTAAAGAGAGTTTGTTTTACATCTAAGAATAGACCTTTGAAAAAGGCCATAACATGTTAGTAGGTTACAGTTTCCCTTGGCAAATTTGTTTGGTTTTGTTGGATATTGAGTATTTTACTCTATGATTATTTAGTCACTGGAAACACATTTGTAACTGGGCACCATGGCTCGTGCCTGTAATTCTAGCAATTTGGGAGGCTGAGCTGGTAAGACTGCTTAATGCCAAGAGTCTGAGACAAACCTTAGCAAAACAGGGAGACCCCATCTCTATAAAACATTAAAAAAATAAGGAAGTTAGCTGGCCGTGGTGGCACCTGTGGTCCCAGCAACTTGGAACCACTGCACTCTAGCCTGGGTGACAGAGCAAGACCTTGCCTCTAAAATAAGAGAAATAAAGAAATATTTGTATTTTTGAGTTGGTTCAATGATTTTAAAATGATCAACAACTATTGGTGATAGTAGTTTTAAATTAGGAGTCAGTGTGCATCATTCCTATTTTATATAGTTCCTTTTTTTTTTTCAAATGATCATATATGGTAATAATTCTCTCCCTCCTGCTTTTTGTTGTGAGGCTATTTGGGAGACTGTTAGGCTTCTGTTTTATATGAGGAAGTACGGTTAACTTTATCATGTGTAGATCTGGAATCTCTGACCTTCTCACTGTGTCATTTGAGTATCAGTGCTTTTCAGACCACCAGAATGTAATTTAGTATAGTAGATCTTTTAAATACAAGCTTGGTGCATTTAATTCAGAAATTTAAAAATACTTTTCTATTTAGCATTTTCTTGGTTACACAGCAGTTTTCTATACATGATCTTATGAAACGGTTGTGTACAGTTACCTAAATTTTACAAATGATTATACTGAGACCGAGTTTGAATATCTGCTGAGTAATGGACAAAGCTGGAACTCAAAAGCAGTTCCTTCTGATGATTGTACCCATATCCCTTTCACAGTGGATTAAAATGGGTGGGTTCCAGATGCCTTGCTTTCAGTGGCCCCATAGCTTCTTGGGCAGTGAAACGTTAATCTACAGCATGCAAGCATGTGTGTGTGCAGGCAGGCGGGCTCCTTACTTCTCTTGGTCTCTCTCTCCTTCTCCTTCCCTTCCCCCTTTTCTCTCTCCTTTAAATTCCTCTTTTCCTCTCCCTTATTTCCTCCTTCTTCCTGTTCCCGCCTTTATTCATTTGTTTAATCTGTGAGCATATCTCTCATCAATGCTTTAGGTTTCATCATGCCTTTTTGCATTTGGAGCCTGTGTTTTTAGGGACAGATATATGACTGCACATTTGAAAAGTAAATTTTGAAATAAAAAATTCCAGCTGAAATTTATATTCATTTGAATTAAACTTAACAAAATCATTGAGACATTTTAATGTACTTTTAAAAGGATTATTTTAAAAGAAAATGCTTCTAGGTACCTAACTCTTCAAATAGGTTTTCAAAGAAAACTCTTAGTTTCACTTCTATAAGGTAAGATGCCATTTTTGAAAGGTCATGGTATAGTGTTAAAAAGAATCACGTGAAGTAATTTTCCACATGGCCTATTAAAACATATTTGAGGAAAAAATATGAGTGAAATTTATTTTTACCTAGCTA
>NW_016814423.1:1504659-1510868 GCF_001698545.2 Rhinopithecus bieti | reverse complement strand
TTTTTGAAAGGTCATGGTATAATGTTAAAAAGAATCACGTGAAGTAATTTTCCACATGGCCTATTAAAACATATTTGAGGAAAAAATATGAGTGAAATTTATTTTTACCTAGCTAGGGAATGAAAATGACAGGATTTTTTCGGCCTACTTTTCTCCATCTCACTATTTTACTTAGGTAAGAAAAAGTGCAAGAGTTTATATCCGAGCAAGCATGGTGATTTGAGTTGTATTGTTCATCTACACTCTTGTAGTACTTTAAAATTAAGTGATATTATAATATTTGATATTTGTAAGAATATATAATATCTCTGTAGTTTGTGAATCTCAATGGTAAAATGAACACCTGTGAATCTAGCTTCAGAATGGGAACATTTTCAATATCATGCATCTTCCTGTGTGCTCCTTCTCAGTTTACTCCTTTATTGCTCCTCAATTCATGCATTCAAAGAAATATCTATGGTGTTCCAAGTACTGTTGTAGGTACCAGGGATAGAGCGATATGCAAAAAATATACAAAAACCTCTGCCCTCGTGGAGCTCACATTTTAATGCAAGGAGAATTTATGAACTTGTAAATACATGAAATGCATAGTATATGAGAAAGTGAGAAGTGCTATAGAGAGAAATAAAGCATGGCTGTGAGTGGAGGTGCAGTGGGAAGGGATTTTTAGGCAATGAGCCATGTGGACCTCTAGGGGAAGAGCAGGCTAAGTAGAAGGAACAGCAGCTGCAAAGACGGGAGGTCAGTGGGGCTGAAGGGGGTTGGGGGGAACCGGGTAGAAAGTTGAAAGTGAGTTAACAGTGTCCAAAGTAAAGTACTATAGAGAAAGTTCTTAGCCTGGCATTCATGCATGCCTGGTTTGGTTGGGTTTTAGAGGGCTCCCCCCAAAGTTTATGTCTATGTGTGTGCCCCTCAGAAGGTTAAAACCATTGATTTGTGAAGGGGAACTGCAGGTCAGAAAATAGAGATAGATGAAAAAAATACATATATATATAGAGAGAGAGAGTAAGTCCTCACTCAACATCGTTGATAGATTCATGGAAACTGACTTTTAAGTGAAATGACGTATAACAAACCCAATTTTCTTTCTCATTGATGTTATAATGAAATGATGTTGCATGAAAAAGTGTTATTCTAGGACCTACTGTACATCATTTCACTTAACATCACAGTTTCTGAGAACCTATTGATGTTGTTAAGTGAGGACTTACTGTATACACAATATAATTCCACAGTAATATTGAACTCTTGAATATAAACCAGCTGTTGTCATTTTCATTTGGAGAAATGTTAAATTTGCTGGTGGGTTCAATGAAATGGAGTGAGCCAGCAGCATAGAATAGCAAGGTTCCTGGAGAAGTTAGATAGTGTTGGGTTTGATTCTCAGCTTTTCATGTACTATTAGATGGCCTCAGACATGTTACTTAAGGGGACAGAGAATGCTCTGCCCACTGATAACTGTGTTTTTCTGTTCTTCTTGGCCCACCATTAGACTTCCTTTTCCCATTGCAGATAGATAGAGATATGTAACTAGCCAGTGAAGTACAGGTGAGAGTGATGTCTGTCACTTGGCCTCTCAAGCTGTTTGTGGGACTCTCCACACTCTGTGTTTTCCCTCACCTGCCAGGTAGATGTAGATTATCCAGTGGAAGGAGCCTGGATCCCTGAATGACTTCATGGACCAGAGCCCTTTGTGCTCCTCCCTGAATCCCATTAGCCACATTGGATTGTAACATGAAGGGGACTCCCAAAGTGCTAGGATTATAGGTGTGAGCCACCGCACCTGGTCTTCAAGTGTCTGTTGAAAAAATATTTTAATAAGAACGAATAACCACTTGGAGGTGGTAGTGGAAATAATTGGCCAGGTTGACTTTTAGGTGCTTCTATGGCCCATTCTACTTAATCTTGAAATATCTTTCTAAGAGCCTTCCTATCTGCCCTTCTTCAGCTTCTATTTACTCTTCATTCTACTGCAGCTATTTCATGAAACTTCTTTTGCAAAGGCCCTTAATAATTTTAATTGCTTAAATCGAGTGGTCTCTAGTTTTTTGTCAACTGCTTCTTGCCAGTTTGGATGCTATTGACCACATCTTCTCATATCTTCTCTTCTTTTGCTTTCAAAGTTTAAGTTCTCTTATCTATATCTATCTATCTATCTATCTATCTATCTATCTATCTATCTATCTATCTAGTCTTACTCTCTCATCCAGGCTGGAGTACAGTGGCACAATCTTGGCTCACTGCAACCTCTCCCTCCCAGGTTTAAGTGATTCTCCTGCTTCAGCATTACAAGCAGTTGGGATTACAGGTGCATGCCACAACGCCTGGCTAATTTTTGTATTTTTAGTAGAGATGGGGTTTCACCGTGTTGGCCAGGCTGGTTGTGAACTCCTGACCTCAGGTGATCCACCCGCCTCGGCCTCCCAAAGTGCTGGGATTACAGGCATGAGCCACTGGGCCTGGCCAAGTTCTCTTATCTTTCTTACTATCTTTTCACTGCCTCTTAGCCTCTATCCCTGATTCCTTTATTGTCAAATGTTTTTGTTTCCTAGAAGTCTTAATTCTGTTTGCCCCTTTCTAAGTTAATTTGATCAATTCGATTAGGCTTTGGCCACCAGCTCTATTGGCCTTTTTCTAGCCTGTATTTCTGAGATCTGGGCCTCTAGTTCCTTTACCTACCAGACACTTCCTGTAGGGGGTCCCCTAGCCATCTCAGTCTCCATGTTCTCAAACTGAACATATTTGTGCAGTCCACCCACTCCCAGCCAAATGTTGCTCCACAGCTTTTATGTCCCATAGAATAAATTGCCTCGTATAGAAGAGATTGACTTTTTGTCTTGCTAATCACCGTCATTAATTCATTTGCTTTCATCACATACCCGTTTAGTGCCTGCTATGGCCAGCCATAGTGTTAGGTGCTGGTGATTTAGAAGTGTATGAAAGAGACACGTCCCCACCCACGAGGACCTCACTCATTGTCAGCGGTCACCACATTTGGTCAATTCTATGTATCTTAGATCTTATTTAATCCTCACAGTAAAACTATGAGGTAGGTAAGTACAATTATTCTCTCCTTTTTAGAAATAAGGAAAGCAAGGATTAGATAAGTAACATGCCCCAGGTCGCACACGTCAAGTGACTTGTTTGATGCCTGATTTAACTGTTACTGAAGTGGCTACATTGTCTGGGGTATATACTCTGGGGTTTGTTGTCACACTCCAGGAAAACTTAGGACATGGACACACAGGAGGAGTTTAGGAGTGAAGATTTAATAGGTAGAATAGAAGAGAAGGAGAAACAACTTCCTCCATAGAGGAAGGGGTCTCCGAGCAGAAAAGACTGGCTGGTGGCAAATGTACCGAGTTTTATAGTCCAGTTTGAGGAGGTGGTGTCTGATTTACACAGGGCTCACAGATTGGTTCGGTCAGGTATGATGTTTACATAGCACGTGCGGAAGGCTGGTTGCCCTACCCTAATCTTCTTATGCAACTGGGCTTTCCCATTGATCTGCGCCATCTTGTCTGCTCCTTACAATACACGTAGCTGGCAGAGAAGGGAAGATGGAACTGCCATCTTGAAAATGTCTAGTCCTTAGTTCCTGCGGGCATTCACCTATCCAGGCTCCCGGCTTGTAGGCTGCTCTTTGTTAGAAAATGATTTGGGGCTGCTTTTCATTAAAAAGAAAAGCCTTACCAAGGACTCCCATACCTTTGCTATCTGTCTAAGTAATTCCTTCTTAACTCCTATATCATTATGATATACTGTCCCTTTGATGCATGAATCTCTCATGAATTCATTTCTCCCTTTCCATTTGCTGCTTACCCTAACTTCATTTAACCTTTATTATCTGTCATTTGGATTTTTGCCATGTATTTCCTCTCTTCTCCATTCTCTACTCCAGTGCCAGAGTTATCTTTAGAAAAGAGAAATATGATACATAATACATTTTGCATAAGCTCTTAGATATTGCCCATTACTGGTGGGATAAAGTCTAAATTAGTCTTTCCTAACTTGGTAGTAAACGACCTTTCTATTCATTCAGCCAATTTTTATTGAGTTCTATTCTAGGTGCTGGGATGGTAAAAGAACATAAAAGCCCTGCTGTTACAGAGCTTATAGCCTATCAAGGGAGAAGTTAATTAACATATAAACAGACACGGTTCTATCATATAACTGGTGTTCATAAGCATAATGAAGGAAGATAAAGCAGGGTAAAGGGAGAAGGAGAGATGGAGAGGGTGTGTGTATGTGTGTGTGTGTGTGTGTGTGTGTGTGTGTGTGTGTGTAAAATATTTTGGTTCAATTAACCAGGATAGGCTTTCTTTGATAAGGTAATATTTGAACAGAGATCTTAGTGAAGTGACAGAAGCTATGTATGCAGATATCTGGGCTCCAAACACCCTAGGCAGAGCCAATGCCATGGTATTCCAGTTGTGTTTTCTGTCACTGTCATCCTCTGTCCAGTCATGCAAAACTCTTCTCTGTTTCCAAAGTAAGGCAGGCATTTTTATCCATCCAAATGTTACAGGTGTCTCCCTTTTCCTATTTCTCTGTTTGATTTTTTATTTATATACCATTATTTCCACACATTTTTCAAAATATTCAAAATGGTTTATATTCCACACTGTGTATTAAGCTTAGGTAAAATAGGACTAGAGGACTATGAGATCAGGAGGAAGGTTAGAAGGCTAATATATAGAGTGGGGTGTCTTGCACAGCTAGAGATGAGTTGTAAATTTGATCCCAGGTAGCCAGAGCAACAAGACCAGTTATAAAGTTGTATTACCAGTGGGAAAAAAAAAGCCCTCTAGATTTTAAGGGGGAAAAGCTTTTCTAGCTTTTCTTGATAGAACAAAGAAATCTGTTCTATCAGTCTTTGATGTGGGTGGGAGTGAGGTCTGCAATGTGTTCCCCTCACCTACATCCACTTGGGAGGTGTCCTTATGATGTCCTCCCTTGTGAGGTCCGGACATAATCCAGACTTCAACTTTGTGTGACAGTAGTTCTGTAGGAGATTTAATTAAGGCAGTTTTAGTTACGGCCAACTCCAGGCATAAAATCCAAATTATTTTTGAAGACTGAATAAACGGCATGTACTTTAAACAGTTCTCGGGTTAAACCAGGCATCTACTGAAATACTTTCAAAGTGTAGAATCTCAGGTTATCTGCTGTTTTTACCTATTTATTCAGGTGTAGTTGATACAAGGGGATGGAGTGATGTTCTTAGCTATTATGGGAAGAAAAATCTGGTATTTCTTGGTGGCTCTCATAAAAACTGATAAAATGGTTCTACATTCAGGTTTAAAAAATGTTCTTTAGAGCTTTATGAGTGCATTGCAGAATATTAAAAGCTGTGTATGTTTTAGGATTATTGTGAAAATAGTGTTGACTTCATGGACCCTTGAAAAAGGTCTTGGGAACACTTGAAAATCCTGCTAGGGCAATGTATCTGGACCTATTTTTTTTTTCTTGAAGAGAGTGCCATGAGGATATCTGGACGAAGAGCAGAGCAAGCTGAAAGAACAGCAAATGCAAAGGTTTTGAGGAAGAGACACACCTGACACATTCCAGGGATGAGCATTCCCGAACAGCTGACACATTCCAGCTGAAGGGAAGGGAGTGAGGGGAAAGTGAGTAGCAGGAAAAAAGTCAGACATCAGGGGAGCAGTAGAGAGGTCGCTGTGACAATTTCCTTGACAATTTAGCACAGTGGTTAGCACATAATTAGCACTTAATAGATGCTAGTTATATTAATATTAAAAGAATACGATCCATTAGCAAGTTTGATCTTTAAAATCAGCATCTAAAACAAACCCTTTAACGAGAGGAGGGAAAAATGTAGCAGTGGTTGGAGAGGGATGTTGGGGTCAAGCTAGAGCTTTTTGTAAAAAGTGAAATGACTGTTTTAGGAGAAAGACTGTGGGCTGGCCGGGCGCAGTGGCTCACGTCTGTAATCCCAGCACTTTGGGAAGCCGAGGGGACGGATCACCTGTGGTCGGGAGTTTGAGACCACCCTGACCAACATTAAGTAACCCTGTCTCTATTAAAAATACAAAATTAGCCGGGCTTGTTGGTGCATGCTAACAAGCCCAGCTACTCAGGAGGCTGAGGCAGAATTGCTTGAACCCGGAAGGCGGAGGTTGCGGTGAGCTGGGATCGCGCCATTGCACTCCAGCCTGGGAAACGAGCAAAACTCTGTCTCAAAAAAA
>NW_016814423.1:1499720-1504370 GCF_001698545.2 Rhinopithecus bieti | reverse complement strand
AAAAAAAAAAAAAAAAAAAAAAAAAAAAACCACCATGGGCTGAGAATAATCCACTTGAGGGAAGAGATTAAATGATGCAAAAAAGGAGAGAATTACTGTCCTTATATATGCAAGACGGGGTGGGATGACGTGAGGAGCTGGGTTTCCCTCCAAGCAGGTCAGTTTATCCATACCAAGTCAGTTTATCCATGAAATGCAGTAGGGGCAGAGGTTGGCACTTCTAGAAATTATTTTCTGATAATTTTGATTTTCTCAGTGGAATATGAAGTTAGGTCGTCAGCTGAGAATCAAGATGGGGGAGAGGGTATGGAGGTCTGAGGCTAGAGGAAAGGTATGAAATGCTTGAACAGAGGCATGGGAAAGGGAATGGGCGAGAGAAATGCAGCAGTGTAAATATCAAGTTGCATTTAGGGCACACCTGAGCCGGGTGACCAGGACTCGAAGCACTGTCAATCTGGTGTGGGATCATGTTCAGCTGCTTGGGTGCAGTAAGTGAAGTGGAGGACACGGTCAAGCCGCTGTTGCGGTTTGTCTGTGTGTGCCAGGGAAAGTGTGGGTGGATACAGTGACAAGCTCTGGAAATGATGTTGGATGAAGAGGGAGCGCTTGAGTCAGGTCCTAGGGAGTAACCATGGGACGGAGCAGTTGAGGTAGGAAGGAAGAGAAGACTGTTGGCAAAGGTTAAGTCCAAGAATTAAACTTTAATCATTCAAATTTAATAAAGGAAAGAAATAAAAGAAAGTACGAAAAGAAACTATATAATTTTAATGATTTTAAATATGCTTCAGAGATGCATTAATAACAGGTTTTCTCTAGATCGTGTATGCACAGCTGGGGGCCCTTTTTAGTAAAATACAAAGACCATTTTACTTAGAACACGAAAAGAAAGTTTCCTAAAGAAGGAAAGAAATCTGATTTGGAATTTTTTTTTTTAATATACAAATAAAACCCTGAAATGCATTAAAGAAAACGAGTCCCAGTTTGAGTTCCTATTGGCAAGCTACGTAACCTCTTCAAACCTTACTTTTCCTCATATGTAAATGCTCGTAAGGATATTCTGAGGATTAAGGAGATAAAGCCTTCAGCCTGGCATCCAGTAAGTGCTAGTAAATGCCAACTATGTATTCAGGAATCTTGACGTGAAGGGCACTTTTTCCAATAGGGCACCTCCGAACGTCAGAAGGATGTGAGTGAATGAGGAGCTAGTGAAATCTTCCAGTCACAGGGAAAGAATTCTCACGCTTGTTCTGCCTTGGACAAGCCAAAACCAGAACTGTTTGTAAACCTTTTGTAGATTGAGTATCATCTAAGTAGACAGAGCTTTTTATCGTAGATCTAGTTAAGATTCCACAGTAGGAAGGGAAGAATGTTGAAGGAAATTCAACCTTCCCTTGGTAATAAACACTTCTACCTTATCATCATTCATAGATGTCACAACAATTCTAAATTATTACTGTTTGAGTATTTGTGGTCTTACTCTTTCTCTTCTTAACGAGGCAGCACTCTAGCCTGTTGGATCAACTCCTTCATTCACCTTTGCTGTGGAACAAGAGTGTGGATATAATGAAGGGAGAGGAGAGAATCACTTTATGACATTGCCTTAAGGCCCCAGGGTTTGTGGAGTAGTTGAGGGTCTGGAGTGAACAGGTGAGTCACAGGAACTTTACTTTCCTGTACAGTGGTGGAGTGGGGGTAGTTGAAGGGAGAGGCGAATGTGAGCATATGTGAGATATTCTCTAGGAAATATCTGGGTGAGGAAGGAGGCCGGGGTTCCATCTGGGTAAGTAAGGGGGAATGGTCAGTAGTAAAGTGTGGATTATTGTCATCATTGTAACCCGACGTTTATCTGTAGGATGATAAAGCTTGGGGAGCTTGATGTACTCTTTAATTAGCCATAAACAATGTGATCATATGATATAGAAAACATGAAAATTATTATTAGTTTTCGAGACAGAGTCTCCTTCTGTGACCCAGGCTGGAGTGCGGTAGTGTGATCTTGGCTCACTGCAATCTCTCCCTCCCAGGTTCAAGCAATTCTCCTGCCTCAGCCTTCTGAATAGCTGGGATTACAGGCATGTATCACAATGCCCAGCTAACTTTCTTGTATTTTTACTGGAGACAGGGTTTCATCATGTTGGCCAGGCTGGTCACTTCTGAGCTCAAGTGATCTGCTCGTCTTGGCCTCCCAAAGTGCTGGGATTATAGGTGTGAGCCACCGGGCCCCGCCGAAAACAATGAAATTGTGAAGCAGTTCTACACCATGTTCATAGCAGCGTTATTCATAGGAGCCAAAAAGTGGAAGCAACCCAAGTGTTCATTGATAGATGAATGGATAGACAAAATGTGGCACACACATATAATGGGACATTATTCAGCCTTGAACCGGAGGGAAATTCTGACAGGTCACTGTGAGGTGAAAGGTCGCATTTTCAGGTGTCAGGCAATCTTTTTTTTTTTTTCTTTTTTTTTTTTTGAAGACAGAGTCTCGCTCTGTGTCAGAGCTCAGGCTGGCGTGCAGTGGCCAGATCTCAGCTAACTGCAAGCTTCGCCTCCTGGGTTTACGCCATTCTCCTGCCTCAGACTCCCGAGTAGCTGGGACTACAGGCGCCCGCCACCTCGCCCGGCTAGTTTTTTGTATTTCTTTTAGTAGAGACGGGGTTTCACCGTGTTAGCCAGGATGGTCTCGATCTCCTGACCTCGTGATCTGCCCATCTCGGCCTCCCAAAGTGCTGGGATTACAGGCTTGAGCCATCGCGCCCGGCCGGTGTCAAGCAATCTTTACTGCAATTTGCTGACACTATTGAACACAGCACCACATTGAGCATATTTTCACATAACAGAAAACACGACATGTACGTACTTAACATTTTATAGGGTCGATCTTCCTTATTCATGGTTTCAGTATTTGCTAATTTGCCTACTCACTAACGTTTATTTGTGACTTCAAAATCAATACTTGTATGTAATTTTTCACATGTGAACAGTTGGAGTTGCCCAGTGTGCACATTCACACCCAAGGATGAACCTGGCTGTGCTCTGTTATCTTTTTTCAGCTCTCATGCAATAAACAAGTGCCCTTTCATGACATGGTTTCGCATGTTTGTACTTTTTGTTGATGATCTCACTGTTTACAGTGGCTCTCTGTGCGGAAGTGCTGTCTGGTTTTCCTAAAAGTAAAATGTTATGATGTGCATTATTGAAAAAAATATGTGTGTTAGACAGGCTTCCTTCAGGCATGAGCTATAGTGCTGTTGGCCCTGAGTATAATGTTAATGAATCAAGTATACTTACATTGTTTAAAGAATGTATGTGTATGTTTTATTAAGAATATAACATATAACATGTGATGTTATATGTATCATATATATTCTGTTAATATATATGTATACACATATTCTTTAAACAGAAGCACACATAAAATGAAATTATATGTTGATTAATTGACGAAGATGTTGTGAGGTTTGTAGGAACCTAAACCTAGTATTTCCCATAGGGTCAGTGGTTCACTATTGTTAATCCAGAGTTGTAGTGACTTTATTGAACATAACTGCTGTAAGTAATGAGAATCAAATGTGCGTTAAATTGTTTTAAAGGAAAAATAGTATTAATTTATGTGCTTTTCAAGGAAAACCAATATTTGAGTTGAAATCCATCACTTTAGAACCTGTCAAATGAGAATAGTATATCAAATCAGAATAGTATACCCAAAAATCTCTTCTGTAAAAATAGATACTAGTTTATGCTTTAATTTTCAACACATTTAAAAAAGAATTTTGAAGATAGAACACATAATTACTCATTTCATTTAAGAAGACCATTTTTCTGTCCTCACCAAGCACATATCTGGCTTTGAGATAATTTGTTCATGTCATAGAAAAATGTCTTTTATCCTAGAAAGATCATAAAAGTTTGAAATGACAAATAGATAACATTGTGTGTGCTAACGCCAACATTTTATGTTACCTCTTAATCTTTAATTATTAATTATTGCCACAACCGATCTAGCAATTAATAGTATATTTGTTGCTTTTATAGTTGGATTAATTAATTTTTTTCGCTGGCCATGTTTTATTTGTCCTTTTACTTCAAACAGGATAACCGAAAATATAGACAATATTCAATAAAATAAAATAGATGAAACAAATTCTAAGAGACTGTGATGCCACATGCTACATTAATCTAATTTTATTTATGCTTGCCTTGCGATGGGGAATAGATCATTCAGTAAAAACAAAATGTCTTATCATGTATAGCTTTTAAACTATAGTAATGATGTACCTTAATTACTTCCATGCACACAATTCTAACAGTCTTTTTTTTTTTTTTGAGATGGAGTCTCGCTCTGTCGCCCAGGCTGGAGTGCAGTGGCCGGATCTCAGCTCACTGCAAGCTCCGCCTCCCGGGTTTACGCCATTCCCCTGCCTCAGCCTCCCGAGTAGCTGGGACTACAAGCGCCCGCCACTGCGCCCAGCTAATTTTTTTGTATTTTTTAGTAGAGACGGGGTTTCACCATGTTAGCCAGGATGGTCTCCATCTCCTGACCTCGTGATCCGCCCGTCTAGGCCTTCCAAAGTGCCGGGATTACAGGCTTGAACCACCAGGCCCGGCCAGCCACTGCACCCGGCCCAGTCTTTTTTTTTTTTTTTTTTT
>NW_016814423.1:1482698-1499667 GCF_001698545.2 Rhinopithecus bieti | reverse complement strand
GTGTTTGCAAATAAATTTTTAAAACTAAGTTAATTTTTGTAAGTAAATACAGAAAATATACTGATTTGCTAAAATAAATAAGATGTGGTGTATTAACACTTCACTATAAAGAGTGAATACCAGAACCTTTATAAACAGTGAATGAGTCTTATTAAGAATAGTTTAGTACAATAAACGCTGGCTAAATAGAAGTGCATTTTGTGAAGCACTATGGGTGGTATATGTTTTGCCACATATTTTTGTTACTTTGAGGTAGATAACACATGTATACCAAATTCCACATTCACTTTCGGTTGCTTCTGGTATCATGTGTTTTAAGAAATGTGTACAGTATGAAAAACTGGAAACTACTCATGAATGAAAAATGTCTTAGAAAAAAATAGATATTTTCATGCAATTGTGTACAGTCTCACTGTGTAAATTTCAGGCAAGATTTGCTTCCTGTAAAACAGATCATTGTTCTGTGAGAGGATGTTCTTTACTTGTCTTAGTGCGTTTCTTTTGTCTCCTCCTGCATTGCATTATTTTGCTCTATTCATTATTTTTGTGTGCAAATGACATGTCAGTTAAAATGAAAACTATCTCACATGTAGAAAAGAAAGCCTGGATTTTAAAACCAAGTACTGATAAAATCCTTACTAAATGACACCACCTGATTCAAGTAAAAAATGACTTAAACTCTAGTAATAAAAAAAGACAAAATACATTTCATAAGAATACAAAGGTAAATGTCTGCTGAGTGTTTTAGTTCAGATGTTTCAGAATGCTGCTGTATGTTTTATGAAGAATTTGAGGGGAAAATGTCATAACAGAAGGTGTTAATTGGCTTAAGTGGTGACCCAACTGGACTGTGAAACTGCGGGATACTATGGACTCCAGCTGCTTGTTACAGAGGAACTCCCCATTGTTGTTCAGAAAGCCTTCCTCATTTCTCTCTCCCCAAGCTTCCCATCCTCTGCCGACTCAGTTTCTAGATTTCAGGATCTTCTTTCCTGCTAAAGAACTTGTCTAAGTAACTAGTGTGTTTTCCTTCTCCACGTGTTCATCCTTTCTTACTTCACAAAACCGATTTATGAGAAAACAGTTCTCCCCATCACTCACAAATGGGCTGTCCCAAGAAGATGGGTACAAAGTTTCTAATTGAGCCAGATTTGCCATTTCTTTTTGCTGTTTTTCTTGGCTTACTGACTTTGATATCAAACTTTTCAATTCTAGTTGGGACACTGAGCTATTCAAGTCATTTAATTTATCAACAACATCAGTAGGCTAATGTTGGAAACTAAATTAAATAGTTCCTGCAACAAAGGAATGAAAATCAAATCCCTGATTCTTTTCCCTTTCTTTTCCAGCCAGTTGCTGTGATGCTTCCTCTAGCGCTGTCTGGGTTATAACCAATCCATTTCTTTCACATTTTGATTTGCTTTTCTTATCAGATTTTTCTTTGCTTTGTTCTTTCCAATTGGAAAGATCTGTAATAAGCTTGGGTTCATAGTAACAGTTAACTTCACTCTCTCTCCAAACTAAGTTATCTAAATATGATCATGACCTCGTTTTGTTACAAGTATGGCTACACTCCAGATCACAATATTTGTCTTCACAATGATCTGGGTACTGCCAACAAGCCTCCGTAGAGTAATTGGTATCAAAAGCAGGATCCGCCAGATACCTTTCCCAATCTCCATCCAGATATTTTCGGGGATCAACTTGTACTTCTTCATCAGTGACATCAGACAGAGTTCTTGGATGTAGCGGTACTTCAATATGAAAATTGTTATGTTTAGGCCAATCATGGTCTGGAAACTGACAATCATGGTACCTTTCCCAGTTATAAATGTGACTGAGTTTCATCCATAAGCAAAATATCATGAGCTTCATCTTCAATATGAAAAGGATGGCTTGAAATTGGCTTATCCATTGGAAAAGAATATATGCTCATGTAAGGATGGGAGAGCGCTTCTTCTGCTGTTAACTGATCCATGGGGCTAAATGTCAAAATTTGTTCCAGGAAATTCAGTGCTTCTCGCCTAATTCCTGGAAGTGGCTGAGTTAAAGGTTTGTGTGGCTCAGTCATGTGATTTCTAATGTAAACTGGAATTACACTGAGACGCTCCTGATGATCTTTCTCATGTACAACAGGAATAGATTCTAAAGTCAGCTATATCTGTTTAAGTTCATGTGCACCTGCAAAAAGGGTTTTACCAGTCAGCATTTCAGCAGACATGCAGCCTGCAGCCCACATGTCAATGACTTTAGTATAATTATTAGGAGAAAGTAAAAGACATGGAGATCTGTACCATTTAGTAACCAGTCCTTCAAAAGATGACCCTTATGGGAATAATGAGGATCCATGATCCATGCAAGACCAAAGTCACCTGTCTTCAGCACCAAGTCTTCAGTATTAATGAAAAGATTAGCTGTTTGAGATCTCTGTGCAGTACATTCGCAGAGTGAATACACTTGAGCCCCCCTAGCAGCTGATACATGAAAAACCTGGCATGCTCTTCCAGTAAAGGGCCCTGCTCCAGCACTTTAGACAAGTCTGTCTTCATGTACTCCTGAACAATGTAAACACTGTTTAGTTCCATAAGAGAGCCCATCCACATCATCTGTTAATTGGCTCCCACTGGGACCAGAAATTTCAAACACTTTCACAATGTTATCATGGTCAAGTCTTCTAATAATTTCGATTTCACGAAACAAGGAAGAAAACTGGCATCAAAAGGAAAGATCTTTCGAAAAGGGAGAAGAAAAATCATTATGTTTCCACAGCAAGATGGTTTCTTGATGTTCATTGCTTATGCCAAACAGGCCTGTTGAGTTCCCTGTAGATTTAAAGCTCAAAAAGCTCTACTCAGGTTGAGAATTTAAAAGATAGCAGTACTCATAGTTCAAGAAAGGGGCAGCAACTCTGCAGACATTTAAAGAGAACACTCAAGAAACTCAAACAGAATAAAATGACATACTATGCGCTCAGATTACTGTGCTAAACGATTTAACATTTAACAAAAATGTGAATAAATATGCACCCAACAGGCTTCTATGAGCATTCTCCTCACGGTGCAGATACATTCAGTGTTGGACTGGTCCTGAGCAGCATCGTTCTAAGGTGCTGGTAAGCACTATTTGTGTTTGCTTCTTTTCTTCTTTTGTTGCTATATATTTCAACAGGAAGCCCTGGCGGCTGTTAGTTAACAGAAGATGTCGTTTGTTAATGATCTGGTGGCTCCAGCTCACCACAATTAAAATCAAAGCTACTGTCCATCTTACTCTGATACAACGGGACTTCTCTGAATCATCAAGAGGGTGCAGGCCCTGAGGACAGCCCCCAGTGTCAGCTCAGGTCTCCGGCTGTGCTGGTGGCAGTGGTGTCTCTGAGGCCCTCGCTTTGCTGCAGTCGCCGCCATGTGACACCGACCCATGAGAGAGGGCCCTGTTGGTTTAATTTATTTGTTTTTTATTTTTTTATTTTTATTTTTCCTGTTGGTTTAATTTAAAAGGAACAACCCTGAGACTAGAGACATTCTTAGAGACAGAAGGATGTGGCTGACTTTTATCAGTACATTTTATTTTATTTTATTTTATTTTATTTTATTTTATTTTTTGAGACAGAGTCTCGCTCTGTCACCCAGGCTGGAGTGCTGTGGCCGGATCTTAGCTCACTGCAAGCTCTGCCTCCCGGGTTCACGCCATTCTCCTGCCTCAGCCTCCCGGGTAGCTGGAACTACAGGCGCTGCCACGTCATCCGGCTAGTTTTTTTTGTATTTTTTTTTTTTTTAGTAGAGACGGGGTTTCACCGTGTTAGCCAGGATGGTCTCGATCTCCTGACCTCGTGATCCTCCCATCTCGGCCTTCCAAAGTGCTGGGATTACAGGCTTGAGCCATTTTAGTAGAGACGGGGTTTCACTGTGTTAGCCAAGATGGTCTCAATCTCCTGACCTCATGATCCGCCCGCCTCGGCCTGCCATAGTGCTGGGATTACAGGCTTGAGCCACCGTGCCCGGCCCAGTACATTTTATTTCCTTTTCTCTATCATAATGACCCCTGGCATCACTACTCAGTGTTTATATAATAGATTCCCAAAATGGTCTTTAAAAATAGGAGCTGTATTTTGCTTCTGAGTTCATATTGCTTAATGTTTGAATTAGAAGAAAAAACTTTTGTTACGAGGTCACTTTCTTATTAAGTTTATATTTGAACAGTTAGTAAGCAGGCTTATTGAAATGCTGTATGACATAACTGCTCTTATCTTTGAGGCAATGCAGTGTTGTGGTTAAGATCATGGACTTTGTTTTTTGAGAAAGGCCTGGTCTTAAATCTCAGTTGTCCTGTTTACCCTCTAAGTGACTTCAGGTAAGTTACTTAATCTCTGTGACCCAGCCTTGTCTCTAAAATCTGGACAATAAATGTACCTACCTGATAGAGTTGTTGTGATGATTTGCATGAGATAATTTGAGTATTTAGAACCGTGGCTGGAACATAATTGGTTCTTAAAAGAGGTAAATTATTGTATTGGTGTTAAAAGAATATAGATGATGTTCCACTGTAAGTAAATAAAATCAGCATCTAAACTTGAATTGCGATGATCAAGAAAAAAATGTTTACCTTGTAAAGAAATACAGATCTGCCCACTATCATGAGGCAGTGGCTTCTCATTAGCTCTGTTTTAGATCATTTCTAAATTTACTAGACTGTGAAATCTCATTATGAAAGCCTAGACAGGGTGATGTATGTGGAGTTCTGTTTATAATTAACACCTCATAGAATGTAATGTTTTTAACCAATGAGTTTTAAACAAAAGAAAAGGGATTTTCAACTAATAAAAGTCCCTCCCTCACCTCAGAGGTCACCTTCTCAGTGCGACCTGCCGTGGTGATGCTATCCAGCATCGCAGTCCCCACCCCCAACCTCGCATGCCCCAACTTCTTTTCCTTCTTAACTTCTCCCCTTAGCACTGATCACCATCGAATACACTAGAAAGTACCATTTTCTCTAAATCCATCTTCTAATATTAGACTATAAACTCCATGGGGGGCAGGGATATTGGTCTGTTTTATTCCTTGCCCTGTCTCCTGTGCCCAGATCACTGCCTGTTTTATATAGTCATTGCTTAAATGATATTTGTTGAATGAAAAAGGGAATAGTTCTGGTTTTGAGAAATTCTTTTATATATTTTAGCTGTTATGATAATATTCATCCTTCTCTTTGCTATCTATTTGGTAAGAGGAATGAAATTTTAGAGCAGTGTCCTGCTCGATATACCCTCAAGATTTTAGAGCAGGGCATGCAGTGTATTAATTCCTTCTTTTCTTTGCCATTTATTAAAATAGTGTGTATTTTGTGCAGGAGATCAAAAATTAGTAGAATGCAGTCCTTTCTTATAGTGGGGGAGACAGCTATATGTACAGATATACAGATGGTCCTTGACTTTTGATGGTTTGACTAAAGATTTTTCAAATTTACGGTGGCAGAAGCAATACACATTTAGTAGAAATCATACTTCGAATGCCCACACAACTATTCTGTTTCTCACTTTCAGTACAGTACTCGATAAATTATATGAGATATCCAACACTGTATTATAAAATAGGCTTCGTGTTAGATGATTTTGTCCAATTGTAGGCAAAATGTGAGTGTTCTGAGCACATGTAAAGTAGGCTAAGGTAAGCTATGATATCTGGCAGGTTAGGTGTATTAAATGCATTTTCAGCTTATGATATTTTTAACTTTTTATTGGTTAAAGAGGATGTAACGCCATTGTAAGTTGAGCAGCATCTGTATATGGTATACAGCCATGCATGCAAATATATATGGTAATGGATACATGCTGTCACAGAAACAAACATAGCGGGTGTTCTTGAGCAGATATGGAAGGCTTCCAGAGAAGGTCACATTGAGCTGAGTCTTGAAGTGTGGTTAATGACAGTCGTGCACCAGGAAAAGAATAGCATTCTAGCAGCACTGAACTGCATGATGCCTTTGGCGTTTCCTGCGAGTACTCTGCTATGAAGCGTCCACTGAATTCATGGAACTTAGTTCTCATAGAAATTATCATGGTGTTTTTGTTAGACTGTCTACAACAGGAAAGATGAATTAGAAAATTTACTGAGTTCTGTTTATACTCTTATTATGATCAGATAAGTGTTTTGAATTAAATATATATGAAATTAGAGTCATTGTTGTCTTAAGGTACATAGAAAACTCAATAATAGTTGAAGGTAGCTGATTTGTTTGCATTGCTGTGTTTTGGACATAGAGAATTATTACTGGGGTAATGTGTGTTTTGTTTTAAAGAGTAATTTGGCTTAGGTATTATTATTCTTCAGAATATGATTTTTGCCATTTTTAAACCCTGTTATTCTTACAGCTTCATGTCTTCTGTGAGGTCTTCACATCATTTATCAAAATTTCCATCCTGAGGATGATAAAAGTTCAGGTATCTCATTCCAAATTGGTTGTGTGAAAATCACCTAGATTTCATCTTCCTGTTTTCCTTTGAATAAATTAAAGGAAATATTTGCAAACTTTTTATTTATCAGTGACACAGTAAAATAACTATTAAGATATGATTTGAAAGAATCCACATGGAACGGCAAGAAAGACACCCTTGCCCTACCTTGGCACACAGGCTATAACCTACCTGTTTATTTCCTAACTCAGGCGATGTATCAGAACAAGTCACTGTCTGTATCCATCCATCCATCCATCCATCCATCCATCCATCCATCCATGCATCCACTCATCCCCTAACAACTTGAATATAGATCCTATTTATGTGCTGGACTTACAAAGACTAATGAAACACATCTACATTTTAGCTGTTCATTATCTAGTGTGGTTATCTAATGTTGAAGAAATGCTAGAGACATGCTTCTAATAAATGCATAATTTAATTTAGCAAAACAGTTTTTGGAAAAATAGAATTGGAATTTGAAAGTGTGTTCCACTCATGAAATAAGGGTTACATGGGGCTTTTGTTTCACATGGAGCATGAGACTGGCAGTGTGTAGTAATGGAGATTAAGTTAGTACAGCAAACAGACCCTTATGCCTTTTATTCTTACTAATTGTGTGATAATAAAGGAGTTGTGTAACATATTAAAACCTCAGTTTCCTAACTTTGAAACTGAGATACATTCATGTGGTTGGATTGTTACTCAGATTAAATGAGATAACTACAAATGAGCTTTGATTTGCTTTCTGTTTTTTTTCATACTTTTTCCTGTGTTAGTCATGTTTCTGCAGTTTGTTAACTTCATGTGTACATTTTCTAGTGGTGTTTGAAGGTGTAATAATCCTTCCAATTTTTGTTAATACATTTAGAGTAGTGCTTTGGGGCTAGAAGATTGGTGGTGACCATGCTGTCACATTGTTTCTCACTGTTCTAAAGTGAAAGAACTTTATAATGAAAATACTTATTTCATCATGAAAGTGCGTCTCTTGGGACCCAGGACGTCAGTGAACATGAGAGCTAAGTGTAAAAGTGCACTCAGGACTTGGCTCAACTTCCACTATCATTATTTTTGCACCATTGTTAATCTGTATATAAAATAACTTTTTCTTCCCTTAAATCTTTCAGATCCCCCTTTGAAACTTAGCTCTTAACAAATTTGTCAACTCATGCCTGTTGCTGCTGCTAGCTTACTTAGTCTACTGAAAGGTTATTTATTAATGTCTACAGGTTGCTGGAGTCACTAACTGAAACTTAAGAAAGGTGCAGGTGGGGACTCTTTTAAGCCTCATGCCATGATGGATGTTCATCCAGTCAACATGGTTACCATGGCAAGCACTGGCTGCTACCTGTTTCAGCAGCTTCCTCCTACTCTTTCCTATTTTCAGACTGCTATCTACATTTTACAAGCTCATTGTCACCTTGGTTCTGCCAGTGTTACCTAATTCCATCCCTTGATTTCTATGCTTCTCATTGAACCTTCCTGTTTTTAAAGGCACCAAATCTCCAGAACAGTCTTAAAAAATGTTTTAATACCATAAGTATCATATAAAAATAGCCTTTTCCTTTTTAACATAGCCCACTTTCAATGTGATTCGACTTTCCATTTGGGATTGTTGTGTGTAATCCTCTTATAGCCTTTTTCTGGAAATTCCAGATGGTGTTTGTAAATATTGTGCAAGTGTATTTTGTAAATAAATTCCTCAAAATTTAGTCTATTATTTTTTTTAAAAAAAACCCAAGTCTAGGTGCCAACACACCAACTGAAGTTTTTAAAAATTACTTAACAAGTAAAATCATTTCTCATGTTGTTTGCAGCCTGCGTTAACAGACTGCTGTGTTTGTTGGATAGGAGACAGTGCAATTCTTTATTGGCTTAAAGAATAAAAGAATTATTATATAGAGAGAAATTCCATGTATGCTGTATTTGTATGTGCAGCTGATCTAAGGTAGTGATTCATTTTCTATTACCTGTCATATTCTTGTCATGCAAACTTTCTATACTGGCCTTTTGGATAATGACCAGTTGAAGAGAGAAAAGAAAATCAGTCCTCAACACAGAGCTGGAAGGAGAAAGATACAGTATTTATATCAGGAGACTGCTGTGTAAGAAAACATCGTAACCCTCTTTTTTATTGCCCATTTTCCAGAAATCTTACTGCTATTCAAGTTTAGGTTAACCTCTTTTTATCTGCAGTTGGCTCTATTTTTACTTTGTTTCTATTTCTTGTGACCATAATGTTTTAACGTATAATGTTGAGAACGTAATTCTCTTTTCCAAGAATATATAAGCAACAGAATATTGGTTTAAAAAAACGTACTATTTAGATATTTTTTTTCCCCTACAGATGTGATAGTGTAATTCATCCAAGGGAAGCTGCTTGAATCTGCTAATTAAAATGACTTGCTATAGCTCCACCAGTTTCTGTAGGATGAGAAAGAAGTTTATGAGTTATTGGAAGTTATAGTTCTTTTTTTTTTTTTTTTTTTTTTGAGACGGAGTCTCGCTCTGTCGCCCAGGCTGGAGTGCGGCGTATCTCGGCTCACTTGCAAGCTCCCCTCCCGGGTTCCCCGCCATTCTCCTGCCTCAGCCTCCTGAGTAGCTGGGACTACAGGCGCCTGCCACCGTGCCTGGCTAATTTTTTTGTATTTTTAGCAGAGACGGGGTTTCACCGTGTTAGCCAGGATGATCTCGATCTCCTGACCTTGTGATCCGCCCGCCTCGGCCTCCCAAAGTGCTGGGATTACAGGCGTGAGCCACCGCGCCCGGCAGGTTCTTATTTCTTAAACATGCCATAAAATGTGTCTGTGTGTAATTTTTTTCTTTCAGTAGTTCATAACTGAGATTTTTATCCTGTTAAATGAAAGCCCTCAAAGATTTTCTTCATCACCTTTTATAGAACACAGAATTATGCATCACTTTCTCTTCATAATGTTTTCTTACTACTTTCTTTTGGCAGTTCGGTTTAGATATTCTTGGTGCTTTCAAATTGCTCATATTTGTAATAATTCTTCCACTAGACCATTAATAAATTCTGTAACATAGCCCCTGAGAGACTGGATAGTGTGTAGAAAGACTAAAAGCTGCTTTATTATTCTGCCCATATTATGAATTTAACAACATTTCTAAAAATAACAGTATGTTTTCCTGATGTGATTTAGATCTCCACTATATAATACTTAAAATACTTAAACATGAGTTGCAAACTTCAGAGCAGAAAAACATCATTAGAGAAAGTCTGGTATCAGAACCTTGGAAAGCTTCATGAAGCTTTACTATTGATTATTACTGGTGACACTACCTTAATGTTTCAATAGCAAGAAAGAATAAAGTCATTTACCCAAGAAATAAAAAAAAGGATCAATAGTATGTTCATGTAAGGAATGACGAATACAGTTTTCTGAATATTATCCATCTGAAGCAGAATGGAAATTGGAAAATAACTTTTACTATCCTTGGCCCTGGCCTTGTATTTTTATCTGGTTAATGGAAAAGTTAGAGCAATTTAGGTCAGCCTATTTAGAAACATCTTAGACTGGTTTGTCTTTTGGTTGAAGGCATTCATATTCTCTTCTATCTAAAGAAAATAAAAGAGACAGCTGACCATCCAGATTTAAAGGCTGTCTACTTCCATTTCAACCAAATAGAATTAGGATAAAAATATCCAGCTATAATGTGAGCTGCAAGGGTAGTTTGGGGTTATTTCATCAGGAATCTAAATGATTTTTCTGATTCCAGCCCTGCTTCCCCCTAGTTCTTTCTCTGCAGTTAAAGTGATCTGTTTATTTCTTTAAAAGAGAAATATTTTGGGGAAAATGAATGGAAAAGTAAAAAGAAGATAATAGTCTTTCATAGTTCCACCATCCAGAATTAAATAGCATGAACATCTTGTTATAGTTGCTCCTATTCTTTTTTTTATTTTCTGGAACTAAAATTACTCTGTTCTTTTGCAAATATAAATATGATACATGAAATTGTAAAGAATCAAAGGAAGTGTAGTAAGTACTGCATCAGTGAGCTTTCCATGTTGGAAGCAAAATATTTTAGACGTTTTAAGCAGAAAAGGATTCAATTCAGGGAATTGTGTTCTTAAAACATTCCTGAGAGGTCGGGATGTGTGAAAATCAGAGACCGCCACTGGACTGTAAGTGTTAAGTTGCCATCTAGAGGTCAGGAGGCTGCTTCTATTACTGGTAATTCTGCTGCCACTGCCATAGCTGTCTCAAACCTGCAGGGCTGGTGACTAGATGCTGGAATATGGATTCTCGTCACTGCAAACACATACTTCTGTTGGACCTTGTTTTCTGGCTACCTGTTAACAGCTAGAAGGTGGCCTTTGCTTCACTTTCACCTTCCAAGTCTAGTGCATCTGATTGGCAGAACTCAAATCACATCCAGAACCTATGGGAGTCTGGGAAATGGAGTTTTTAGCTTTCCTGCCCATGTGCTCTGAGGGGTTGGGTGGAGGACACAGGGATGCACATGGATGCCAGATGCCAACAGATAATACCAAACTGAAGCATAAAACTGAAAACTCTAAAAAACCTTGAAATTCCACTTGCCAGAAATAACTCTAATTAACATTAGGAGTACTGCATTCCAGACATACTTTCTATGCCTATAGACAGATAGATAAAAATACTTTAAAAAATAGGTTCATACAATAGATATTTTAAAAGTAATTCATTTTACTTTAACATACTGACAGAATGATTGAATTTCAAATACATTTCTTTCCTCTCTTAGAGAGGTATATTCTTTTCTTTCTTTTTTTTTTTTTGGAGATGGGGTCTGTCTCTGTTGCCCGGAGTACAGTGGCATGATCTCAGCTCACTGCAGCCTCCACCTTCCGGGTTCAAGTGATTCTCCTGCCTTAGCCTCCCAAGTAGCTGGGATTACAGGCACCCACCATCAGGTCCAGCTAATTTTTTATATAATTTTTAGTAGAGATGGGGTTTTGCCATGTTGCCTAGGTTGTTCTTGAACTACTGACCTCAGGTGATCCACCTGCCTCGGCCTCCCAAAGTGCTGGGATTACAGGCGTGAGCCACCGTGCCTGGCCCAAGAGGTATATTCTTTAAAAAATACGTACAAATTTATGGGGTATACGTACAAAGTTATTTGTATATTTTTTCAAAATATATACAAAGTTATGGGTATATATACAAAGCTTTGGGGTATATGTGCAATTTCACCACATGCACAGATTGCATAGTGATCAAGTCAGGGCTTTTAGGGTATCCATCACCCAGATAATGTACAGTGTACCCACTAACCAATTTCTTATCATCCATCCCCCTCCTACCTTCTCGCCCTTCCAAGCCTCCATTGTCTCATTTCACGAAAAGAGGGGTGTTATTAAAGAACCCTCTAGGTTTAAGAAAAGAGTAAGAAAAGGATTTCAGTTGCTTTGGTCAGTGGGTTTTTGCTCATCACCCCCATTCCAGTTTAGGTGTGCTCCCTTGACCTCCTAGGAAAGATGAACTATTCTCACTCACAGAGTTCATCCCTGTCCCCTCCCACCACCTCCTAACTTTGTATGGTCAGGTCGACCTTTTGTTTTGTAACCATAATGCTAACTTTAAAAATTATTTTTATTTGAATGCATTCAGCACTCATCATAAGTCATTTTACCACAGTTTGTGCACTTCTGAGTTCTTTATTTTTGACTCTGTTCTTAACTGCTTGTATTTCATTGTTAAGTAGTACTTCCAAGAATGGTGCATGGGTGTTTTTTGAGTTCTCTGAGGTTTGAAAATGTCTGCTTGTTGTTTTTAATCCATGAATAACTTGGCTAAATATGATACTCTTTGGTCCCATTTTCCTTCCACTTTCTTTTGACTTTTTTATTGTGGAAAAACCCAAGGTCAGCCTGATTTTCTCACATTGCTTTTTCTATCAGGATACCTGAAAAATTCTTTCTTTATCCTTGAAGTTCAATAATTTAATGTCTTTGTTTTCACTATACCCAAGTACAAAATTACTTAACATGGTAATTTAGATTTCTTCCTCATCTGTTGGTGCCCTTTTTACTTTATGCTTTTTGATGTGGTGCATTCTACAGAATAGTTAATGTTTATCAGATCAAATGTAAGAGTGTTAGAGAAGGCATTTAACTGCCCACTTCCAGATTCACTCTATACCTTATGAGGTGCTGAGTTTCGTACCATATAGGTGGATGAGCACTTGTGGTTATGAGATGGATTTCTGCCCCCTGGGATAGAAGTTCCTTCCCAGCTCTGGTATTCCTTAATGAGTATATTATGACTTCCAGTATAAGCTCATATCTAGGTAGTATTCTAGTGAAATCTTTTGAGTGGTCATTATGTTTGGTGTAATGAAATGAATGAACTGTTTCCATTTCTTGATCATGATCTGTTAAAAACGAACTTCTGAATCCATTTTACAGAAATCTTCCTCTAAGAGTTTTAGATTCGGAAAAGGCTATTAAATGTGACAATTGTAAATGAAGGAAAAATCAAGTCTACAATATCAAATTATAACAAATAATATTTGTGACTGTTTATTTTCTGTCCTACTTTTTTTTTTTTTTCCTTGAAATCTGTAAGCTCCAGGTTTCTTGGCATTTTCTGGTAAGTACACCAATTTTAACTGTTATTTAAGTTTTCCTTAGAAGATTTTTATCTCATTATTTATCTGGGTTTTATATATTACACTTTTTATAAGATTTTATTTGAAAAAAGAGGCTTTATTGAATTTAATAGTTTAGAACTATGAATCTAAGTTCATATCACTTTACAGGCGAGGAAACCAAGAATCAGAGAAGTAAGTGACCTACCCCAGCCCAGCTAGTAAGTCACAGAGCCTAACTCCTAGTTTTTATGCTTCTTTAGCCAAACAGTACTGGGAAATGAAAGCTTGGAGTGTTCTTTGTTCAAAATTTACCATGCTATATATGTATTTTTAAATACTAGAGATACATTTTATTTTGAAATAATTACTATCATGGTTGCCAAATGAATTTTCCAATATTATCATTCTTTTCTTTATTTTCATCATTCTTTTCTATATTTAGGTTGCTATGCTACTAAGAAAAATCTTTCTCTCCTATTTTTTTTTTTTTTTTCCTGGAGATGGGTTCTCGCTCTATTGCCCAGGCTGGAGTGCAGCAGCATGATCTTGGCTCACTGCAACTTCTGTCTCCCAGGTTCCAGCGATTCTCCTACCTCAGCCTCCCAAGTAGCTGGGACTATAGGTGTGCAGCACCACACCTAGCTAACTTTTGTGTTTTTAACAGAGACAGGGTTTCATCATGTAGGGCCAGGCTGGTCCTGAACTCCTGACCTCAAGTGATCTACCCGCCTTGGCTTCCCAAAGTGCTGAGATTATAGGTGTGAGCTACTGTGCCTGGCCTTTTTCTCCTGTTTTTAAAATTATCTTTGTATATATCAGTTTGGACTCACAGCTCCATGTTTTATTCAATGTATATAAACCATTAGAATTATTATTTCTTTGGATGCCCGAATTGTCTCAGATTATAACAGTAGGAGCCAGCTCAGGCTGTTTTCTCAATTCTTCTGATATGTCCCCATCATTCTTAAGCACTTAATTTTCTGGTATAATGAGATATCCAGAGTTCATCTTGCTCTCTCTTTGCCCCAGCTTTGAAATCAGCTCTTTCTCTAAGGATTCCTGCTTCCTTTCAGTGAAGAATAGTATTTAGAAACCAAGATCTGAGCCTTACATGTGCTCATTGGTATTGAGGTGTCACTGTTCCCAGGCCCTCTCAGTGGACAGAGTTATATCTTATTTATTTTTGTATCAATTAATATTGAAAACAATGAGTTCACATAGGAACCTTTGATTCCAATCCACCCCACAAAGGTCATTCACGTTTTTTTCCTTAGACAATGAGAAACCTGGCTCTCATTGTCAATATATTTAATGTATCAGATCAATCCTCCTCATTGCTATCCTCATTCCATGTAGGTTCTTACACCTCCTTGTAGGTTGCACACATAGCCTTCTTTCTCTGCTTAGGCTCTGACACGGGCAGTGGCCCATGAGGAGACCTGCATTACCCTTCTTGGCATTTGACACCCCAGACTTTCTACCTTGCTCAGTCTCACCTAATGGCTTTTGGATTGAGTTACTAAAGAAGGAGAAACATCTTACATGTTTATTGATAGCAATAATAGCAAAAGTAAAGCTATTTAAAAAATTTTTTTTCTAGACCTTACAATTGTATTTTTAATGACCTTCTTTATGTTCTTGTGATTTTCATATTCTTAGTGTTTATTCTCATGTTGTTTGTCTGATTATCCCAAATTATATTCAGCCATCAATTTCTATTATACGATTTTTCCCTCCCCAGAGTTAATACATTTCCAAGACAAAGACCCATTTTTTTTTTTTTAACTTTAGTTTATGGTACAGTGATTTTGCTTGAGGTCATGGATGATTGGATCTCACTGCTTGTCCTGCAGTAGAAATAATGTTTTAAAAATAATGCTAGCTTGCTCTACGTAGTCAGTATTTTCAAGTCACCATTTTCACCAGGTTCTAGAGTGCTGTCTAAATTTATTAAGAGAAAGGCACTCCATATTGACATTTCTCGTAGAAGGTTAGATGCCCCTTCTGTGGACATCAGTAATACTCTGTATTTCCCTTTTCTTTACATGTACAAATTGAATTGCCAATTCATATTTGTTTCCCCAGTAAAGCCTTCAAACCTTGCTTGTTTGGTTTAAGTATCTCTGGGGCTCATCATGGAGCCTGTTGAAGTTCTTTTGAAACGAATTGAAGAATGGGAATAATAGTTCTAGTTCTTCGGGATAATGGAAACTAGGCTTTTATGCTGGGACTCTCTTCCTGTTTTTGGTTTTTAGGAAAAAGGCTAGAAAATCCAGCTTCAGCTAGAGTAACAGTAGTAATTGACTTGAAAGTATATCAAAACAAAAACTGTTAAGGTCATGAGGATTTTAAAAGATTAGTGAATATAAATGAAGTTGTTTAAAGATGACACTGCTAGTAAATATGTTGTTAGTGGTCAGCATTTTAAAATGTGTGTGAAGCAAAAACACAAAAAAAGAGGGGGAGAGATTTGCTTCGTGCTTCAAGGAACTTGCAACTTAAATGATGAGAAATCCAGAGGGGTGGTGATGGAGGGTGTGGTGATACAATAAGTAGCCGTATGACATCGGAAGGTCATTGAAACTTTTTCCGCTTGTAAAATGGTGACATGCCCTCCTCTCTTTCTATTTTATTCAGCTGTGAGACTCAAATGGAGAACTTTTAAAAACCATAGTTATACATATGCAAGGTTGGGTTATTTTACCGTTTGGTAATGCAGGAAGTTCTGGCGGGGTTCCTGACGCCATTTTATCTAGCGCTGCCGCTGTAGGCAGGGGGCGCCGTGCGGAGGAAGCAGGGAGTGTATTGCTCCCCTGCCCTGGGATACAGCGGAAGTTGGGGTGCGGCCTGAACTGGGCTTACGGTTGGACTGGGCTTCGATGGCTTCCATGAGCAACTCGTTGCTTCTTGAGGACCCATGTCTGACTCACTAACCCACCCACTAATCTTTTCCCTTTAGGGAGCCCAAGCTACTAGGACAGACAACTTAACCTTCTTTGTTTTTAAAAGCTTTAAAGAAATATTGAAAAAAATGAAACAGGCTAAATAAAAAGAGAGAGAAAAGAAAAGGTACCCCTGGAAACCAACGATATTTTCTCAAGTATTGTACTTTGTAAGAAATAAAAGTGGAATTAGTGTTAAACCCACTTTTAAGAAGCATGAACGACACGGAGAGGGGCAGCATTCCGGCCTGTCTCTACCTACAGTCCAGGTAGAAACAGCGACCAAAATATGAGAGCAAATTATGGTGAAGCCATAACTAGAAATTGATCACTAACCTTTAATCACAATCTAGGCATAATTATTGATATAAAAGAACTCCTGGTCATCCATATTAATGTAAATATATTCAATATTTAATATAAAAGACAATAGACGTTTATACATATATGTCTTGCACCATAGTTTGTATACGCTTACAGATGCTTGCACCATAAAGTTATTTTTAAAAATCACTTAATTTTTTTTTTTTTTTTGCCATGTTTATTCACAGGTATCTCTTGGAAGTGCTTATTGCTGTCCAAATAGAAATAGTACGATCTGTTTTTTTTTTTTCTTTGATACTACATCTTAGGAAATTATCCCATCTGCTATTCAGTATTGTATACAAGAGTGCTTGCGTGTTTTTAGTTTAGGTGTAAATATTTAAAACTACCAGATTTTTTAAAAGGAAGTTATTTACAGTAGACTCATTCATCTTAAAGAGTTTTATAATTAAAAATTGATACTAAGGTTAAATCTATATAAACATAAGATATAGTTACCTAAAAATGTATTTCAATGTATTGTGTATTTTTAAACAAATGTTAAAATAACTTTGATGGTTATGTTTTATTTAACCATTGTATTTTTAGAATATAATTTTACAGTTAACAATATTCTGTATAGGTTGCTACAGCTAAGGATTAGACTTTTTTTTTTTTTTTT
>NW_016814423.1:1474768-1481431 GCF_001698545.2 Rhinopithecus bieti | reverse complement strand
AAAAAAAAAAAAAAAAAAAAAAGTATTTGACGCTTGGAAAATCTAGGTATGTTTAAAGTCCATAGTCTGAGTGATCTCTTTCCTCTGTGAATTTCTGTAACACTTAAGAAATACTTTTCCAAAGATATTTACTACATACTGATGTGCATGCATGATGTCTATATTTTTATCTAACCTATTAAACTAAGTTTTTTTTTTTTTTTTTTGATACAGTCTTACTCTGTTGTCTAGGCTGGAGTGCAGTGGTGCAGTCACGGCTCACTGCAACCTCTGCCTCCAGGTTCAAGTGATTCTCGTGCCTCAGCCCCTGAGTATTTGGGATTACAGGCATGCACCACCATGCCCAGCTAATTTTTGTATTTTTAGTAAAGATGGGGTTTCATCATGTTGTCCGGGCTGGTCTTGAACTCCTGACCTCAAGTAATCTGCCCACCTTTGTTTCCCAAAGTGTTGGGATTACAGGTGTGAGCCCCCATGCCCAGCAAACCTTAAATTTCTTATAAAAGCAATAAAAACAGGGATCTTTCACTCATTTTTATATCAACCTTGTTGCCTCAAGCATTGCTTTAGATATAATCAGATTCAGTAAGTGTTTATTAATGAATGAAGAAGTGAACAAATTTCCTTGCCATTTCTCTTACTTTACAGTCTTTGCAATATTGGTATAAGGACAAGCCTGAAAGCTATAACTTTATTGTTATATGGTCAACCTGAAAATTTTACATTTTTATGGTTTCATATACTGAGGAAAAAACTACTCTGACATATATCTTTCCAACTATAATTTTCTCAAGCAAACAACAAAATCACTTATAATATGTTCTTTTAAAATTTATTTTATACAATTGGATTTTTAGAGAAAGGAAAGTTTTAATTGATAACAAAATAATTTGTCTTTGGCAGTGATAGAGTAACAGGGACTTTCTGCCTTAAAGATCTATTCTAAACATTGGTCTGTTTTCAGACCACAGGCAACACATAACAGTGATAACTTAGAGAAAGAAAGAAAACCAATGTAAGAAACAAACCTGGATGTGAGCCCTCTGATTGTCTCAACTTGCTGCCTAGAGAATTTTCAGACCACAGTGCTGGAGGGGAAACTCAAAGAATGCCCTATGGTCTTGTTGAGTTGCAGCAGCAGAGTTCAGAGTTTGAGGAGGCTAGAATTTGTAGGGAAAAATATGAGAGAGGTGGGAACTACACAGAAAGAAAGCTCTAGAGATCTGCTGAGTTGGCCTGAGTCTGTGGCCAAGCACTATTCTATGCATTAATGGGAGAAAATTGTTGGAGGAAAGAAATGCCAGAAGGAACAAACAAATGAAAAAAACCACACACACACACCAGAATGGAGTAGGCAAAACAATCCTTGGAGCTTATACAGAACTAACAGTGCTTCATATTCCCACTGGACAGAGTGGAAAGGCCTCATAATACACAGAGATCCTGTAGAAGCCTCAGAAGCGCCTTGCCTCAGTAATGGGACAGATTAACCTTAGACTAAAGGCTGCCCTGGATGTGCCATAACAGAACTTAAAAAGTAAGCCTGAAGTGAATTTAAGTGTATCGCACTACAAAGCCTGACAATATTTAAAGGAATACAACAAAATCCAGATCCCAACAGGTTAACATTAATAATGTTGAATATTCATTAGAGAATTATCACACATACAAAAGCTGGAAAATTCAACCCAGAAATAGGAGAAAATGTAAGCAATAGAAAGTGAGTTACAAATGAAAAAGATGATAGAATTGGTTAACAAGTTCATTCAAACAACTACTATAAGTATACTTCATTTGTTCAAGGAGGTAGAAAAAACATGAACACAAGAAGAGCATTCATAAAGGACTCAGATTCAGCTTCTACTGATGAAAAGTGCAATATCTGAAATGAAAATACCCTGGATGGGATTAACAGATTAGATACTATAGAAGTAAAGAAAAGTCAATTTGAAGACACAGAATTTAAAAATGCAGAATATAAAACAGAATAAAAAGTTGATGCACTGCTCATTTTTTTTGCAATGAGCTGTGGGACAGTATCATGCTTCTTACATAAGCGTATTTGGAGTTCCAGTAGGAGAAGAGAGAGAGACAGAAAAAGCATTTGAAGAAGTAATGGCCACAGTTTCCCTAAATTTGATGAAAATCATAAATGCACAAAATCCAAGAAGCTCCCTCAGCTTCAGTAGGAAGAATCATGAACAAAACAACCTGATAGCACATCAGAATCAACTTGCAGGAAACCAGTAGTAAGGAGAAAATCGTAAAAGCAGCCAGAGGAACAAAGACAGATTATATATGGAACAAAGATTAAAAATTAACAGCAGATTTCTCAACACAAACTATGACAGATAGAAAACAATAGAGCGACAGTTTTAAATTGCTGAAAGAAAAAAACCGTCAACCTAGAATTATATGCTCAGTGAAAAATATCTTTCAAAAGTGAAGGCAAAATAAAGAATTTTAGACAAACAAAAACTGAGAATTTATCATTAGGAGACCTTCACTGGAAGAAATATTAAGGAAGTTATCTAGGCCAAATAAAAATAGTACCAGATGAAAATTTGCAAGTTCAGAGAGGAATGAAGAGCCCTAGAAATAATTAGAATATGGATAAATACGAAAGACATTTTCTGATTGTTTTCAAAATTAGAGGATAATCAGCTCTTTAAAGTAAAACTAATAATGTGTTCTGGGGCTTATAAACTTGTGAAATAAATAACAGTAGAACAAAGAAGGGGAGTGTGAGGAAATGGACATTTATCATTGTAAGAGTCTCATACTGTAACCGAAGAGAAAGTGTTTTTTGAGTGCACATTGTGATAAATTAAAGATGGTTATAGTAAACCTTAGAGAAACCACTTTAAAAAATTGAAACACGGCTGGGTGCGGTGGCTCAAGCCTGTAATCCCAGCACTTTGGGAGGCTGAGACGGGCGGATCACGAGGTCAGGAGATCAAGACCATCCTGGCTAATACGGTGAAACCCCGTCTCTACTAAAAAATACAAAAAACTAGCCGGGCGACAAGGCAGGCGTCTGTAGTCCCAGCTACTCGGGAGGCTGAGGCAGGAGAATGGCGTAAACCCGGGAGGCGGAGCTTGCAGTGAGCTGAGATCCGGCCACTGCACTCCAGCCTGGGCGGCAGAGCAAGCCTCCGTCTCAAAAAAAAAAAAAAAAAAATTGAAACACTAAATAAAAAAAAAGAGGCATGTCTAATAAGCCAATAATGTTGATAATTTGAATCCTAGAAAATAATGAGTTTATCAGTATTTTATATAAAAATAAGACAAGAAAAAAAGAATAGATGAGACCAATATTAAACAGCAAAATTATAGATTTAAACCTAATTATATTGATAATCACATTAATTGTGAGTGTTCTAAACACTTCCTTTTGAATGACTTGTTGGGTTGGATAAATCAATACAATCCAATTATTTGCTCTACAAGAACCTCACTTTAAATACAAAGATACAGATGTTTTAAAAGTAGAATGATGGGAAAAGATATACCATGCAAATGTAAATCAAAAGGAAAAACGAGTTGTTATATTAATATCAGACAAAATAGACATCAGAACAAGAACCATTATTAGGGATAGTGAGGGATATTACATATGACAAAGGGATAAATTCATCAAGAAGATCTAATAATCCTAAATGTGCATGCAGCCGATAACAGCTTTAAAATGCATGAAGCAAGGATGGCTGGATCTGAAAGGAGAAATGGACGAATTCCCAATTATATTTGGAAATTTCAGCACCCGTTTTTCAGTAACTGATAGAACAAGTAGACAAAAATCAGTAGGGATATTAAGACTAGAACATCATTAAGTAACTTGACCCAATTAATATTTGCAGAGCATACATTCTTTTCAAATATATTTCCTAATATAGGCCATATTCTGGATAATAAAGTCTTAATAAATTTAATGTTTTCATTTTTTATGGGTATGGTGACAAATGACCACAAACTTACTGGCCTAATACAATGCAAATTTATTATCTTATAGTTCTGGAGGTCTGAAGTCCAGAATGGGTCTCAGCTAAAATCAAGGTATTAGCAAAGCTGTGTTCTTTCTGGAGGCTCTGGGAAGAGAATCTATTTCCTTGCCTTTTCCAAGTGCTGGAGACCACTAACATTCTTGGCTTGCTGTTCCATTCTTCTATCTCCAACAGCAGCAATATCTAGCTGAGTTTTTCCTCACACCACCATCTCTGCTTCTCTGCCTTCTGCTGCCTTCTTCTACTTATAAGGATCCTTGTGATTTCATTGGGCCTCCTTGGGTAATCCAGAATAACCTCCATCTCTCAAGATAAGCTGATTAGCAAACTTAACTTCATCTGCAAACTTAATCCCCCTTTGCCACATAAAGTAATGTATGCACAGGTTCTGGGGATTAGGACATGGACTCTTTGTGGAGGGACATTATTCTGCCTATTACATTTTAAATAGTTGAAATCATGTCAAATATATTCTCAGATTACAAAAAAAAATTAAATTAGAAAAAACAAAACAAGCCCCAGAATGGTATTTGGAAAATCCTCAAATATTTGGAAACCAAGTAATACACTTCCAAATAACCCATGGATCAAAGAATAAATCACAACCCTAATTATAATATATTTGGAAAAGTAGGGTAAAATCCCAGAGGAGCCAATTGGAAAAAAGGTGAAGATGTGGCTACTGGAGTGGGACACTCTGATTTTGTAGAGCAACAGTCCTGGCATCTGAAGAGAGAAAACTGCACTTAAATTAGTATAAAAGAAGGGCACGCCCAAGATGGCCAAATAAGAACAGCTCCAGCCTCCAGCTCCCAGCGTAAGCGACACAGAAGACAGATGATTTCTGCATTTTCAACTGAGGTACCGGGTTCATCTCACTGGGGCATGTCAGACAGTTGGCGCTGGTTCGCGGGTGCACCCCAACCAGTGAGAGCTGAAGCAGGGCGAGGCATCGCCTCACCTGGGAAGTGCAAGGGGGAAGGGAATTCCTTTTCCTAGCCCAAGGAAATTGAAACACACAACACCTGGAAAATCGGGTAACTCCCACCCTAATACTACGCTTTACCAAGGGTCTTAGCAAACGGCACACCAGGAAGTTATATCCCACGCCTGGCCCAGAGGGTCCCACGCCCATGGAGCCTCCCTCATTGCTAGCACAGCAGTCTGAGATCTAACTGCAAGGTGGCAGCGAGGCTGGGGAGGGGTGCCTGCCATTGCTGAGGCTTAAGTAGGTAAACAAAGCCGCTGGGAAGCTCGAATTGGGTGGAGCCCACCACAGCTCAAGGAGGCCGGCCTGCCTCTGTAGACTCCTTCTCTGGGGACAGGGCATAGCTAAACAAAGAGCAGCAGAAACCTTGGCAGAGGTAAATGCCCCCGTCTGACAGCTTTGAAGACAGCAGTGGATCTCCCAGCACGGAGATTGAGATCTGAGAACAGACAGACTGCCTGCTTAAGTGGGTCCCTGACCCCTGAGTAGCCTAACTGGGAGACATCCCCCACTAGGTGCAGACCGACACCTCACACCTCACACAGCAGGGTACACCCCAGAGACGAAGCTTCCAGTGCAAGAATCAGACAGCAACACTCGCTGTTCAGCAATATTCTATCTTCTGCAGCCTCTACTGCTGATACCCAGGCAAACAGCGTCTGGAGTGGACCTCAAGCAAACTCCAACAGACCTACAGCTGAGGGTCCTGACTGTTAGAAGGAAAACAAACAAACAGAAAGGACACCCACTCCAAAACCCCATCAGTACGTCACCATCATCAAAGACCAACGGCAGATAAAACCACAAAGATGGGAAAAAGCAGTGCAGAAGACCTGGAAATTCAAAAAATCAGAGCGCATTTCCCCCTCCAAAGGAACGCAGCTCATCGCCAGCAACGGAACAAAGCTGGATGGAAAATGACTTTGACGAGTTGAGAGAAGAAGGCTTCAGTTGATCAAACTTCTGAGAGCTAAAGGAGGAACTACGTAATGAGCACAAAGAAACTAAAAACCTTGAAAAAAGAATGGATGAATGGATAACTAGAATAATCAATGCAGAGAAGACCTTAAAATAACTGATAGAGATGAAAACCATAACATGAGAACTATGTGACAAATTCACAAGCTTCAGTAACCGCCTCGATCAACTGGAAGAAAGAGTATCAGCAATTGAAGATCAAATGAATGAGGTGAAGCGAGAAGAGAAGTGTAGAGAAAAAAGAGTAAAAAGAAATATGGGATTATGTGAAAAGACCAAATCTACATCTGGTGTGCCTGAAAGTGACGGGGAAAATGGAACCAAGTTGGAAAACACTCTGCAGGATATCATCCAGGAGATAGATCTTCCCCAACCTAGTAAGGCAGGCCAACATTCAAATTCAGGAAATACAGAGAATACCACAAAGATACTCCTGGAGAAGGGCAATTCCAAGACACATAATTGTCAGATTGACCAAAGTTGAAACAAAGGAAAAAATGTTAAGGGCAGCCAGAGAGAAAGGTCGAGTTACACACAAAAGGAATCCCGTCAGACTAACAGCAGGTCTCTCGGCAGAAACTCTCCAAGCCAGAAGAGAGTGGGGACCAATATTCAACATTCTTAAAGAAAATAATTTTCAACCCATAATTTCATATCCAGCCAAACTAAGTTTCATAAGTGAAGGAGAAATAA
>NW_016814423.1:1410356-1471842 GCF_001698545.2 Rhinopithecus bieti | reverse complement strand
AATAAAAAAAAATTAGTATAAAATGAAATATCTACGAATAAATTTTAAAAACCTGTATGCAAAATTGTGAACTAAATATTATAAAACATACATAAAATAGAAAGATATCTTGGGTTTATATATTAGGAGGAATTAATATTGTTAAAACGTCAGTACTCTCCAAAGTGACCTACAGATTCAATATAATCCCTATGAAAATCCCAGTGGCATTTTTTTCATAAATAGAAAAATACGTTCTAAATTTCATAGAGAATCTCAAGGGACCCCAAATAGACAAAACAAATCTTGGAAAAGAACAAAGTTGAATGTCTCACACTGCCTGGTTTCAAAACTTAAAATCTACAGTAATGCAAAGAGTGGTACTGGTATAAAGACACACATATAGATGAGTAGAATAGAATAGAGAGCCTAGAAATCAACCCATACACCTATTGTCTAATGATTTTCCATGACGATGCTAAGATCTTTCACTAGGGAAAGGACAGTGTTTTAACACATTGTTTTGGGAGAACTAGATATCTGTATTGCAAAAGCATGAAGGTGGACCCTTACTGCTATGATCTGAATGTTTTCATCTCCTTCAAAATTCATGTTGAAACTTAATTGCCAGAGTGAAGGTATTAAGAGGTAGGGCTTTGAAGAGGTGATTGAGCCATGGGGACAGAGCCCCTGTGGATGGATAGCATTGGGGTGCTTATGATAGGGTTTGAGGGAATGGGTGTGCTTCTCTTCCACTCTTCTGCCAGTAAGGAGACAGCGTTCCTCCTCTCTGGAGGATGCGGCAACAAGGAGCCACCTTGTTGCCGCAGAGAGAGCAGCCCTCACCAACACTGAACCTGCAGGTGACTTGATCATGGACTTCCCAGCCTTCAGAACTGTGAGAAATACATTTCTGTTATTTATAAATTACTAATTTCATGGAATTTTGTTATAGCAGCACAAACAGACTAAGACATTTATCTTAAATTATATGCAAAAATTATCTCAAAAGTGAACAAAGACCTAAACATAAGAGCTAAAACTAGAAGAACATAGATATGCTCATAGAAGAAAACAGAAGAAAAGCTTCATGAAGAGTTTCATTGGATTTAGCAATGACTTCTTGGATATGACACCAAAACATAGATAATAAAAGAAAAAATAAATAAATTGAACCACATTAAAATTAAAAACTTGTGTGCATCAAAGGACACTATCAAGGTTGAAAAGGTGTCCTAAGAATGGATGAAAATATTTGCAAATCATATATCTGATAAGCAGTTAATATCCAGAAAATGAAAATAACTTCTGCAATTCAACAAAAATACAAACAACCCAATTAAAAAAATGGGCAAAGGACTTGAATAGACATTTCTCCCAAGATATACAAATCATTTTGTATAAGGTACAAGCAACAAAAGCATAAATAGATAAATGGTATTACACCAAGCTACAAAGTCGTGCACAGCAAAGGAAACAAATGAAATGAAGAGACAACCTACAGAATGGGAGGAAATATTTGCAAACTATTCATCTGACAAGGGATTAATAACCAGAATATAGAAGGAACTCAAACAACTCAATAATAACAACAAAAACTGATTTAAAAATGGGCAAAATACTTGAATAGACATTTCTTAAAAGAAGACATACAAATGGCCAACAGGTATATGAAAAAATGCTCAACATCACTAATCATCAGGGAAATGCAAATCAAAACCACAATGAGCTATCATTTTACACCTGTTAGAATGGCTATTATCAAAAAGGCAAAAATTAATAAATGCTGGGATTGTTGGATCATATAGTAGTTCTTTCTTAGTTTTTTGAGGAACCTCCACACTGTTTTCTATAACTGGCTCTACTACTTTATAGTCTTGCCAGCACTGTATGAGTGTTCATTTCACTTCAGTCAGAATGGCTATTATCAAAAGACAAAAGATAACAAGTTTTGGCAAGGATATAAGGGGATCCCTTACACAATATTGGTAGGAATATAAAGTAGTAAAGTAGTGCAGCCATTATGGAAAGTAGTATGAAGGTTCCTCTACAAACTAAAAATACATCTACTATATGATCCAACAATCCCACTGCCAGCTATATATCCAAAATAAAGGGTATCAGTATACTGAAGAAATATCTGCACTCCCGTATTTATTGCCCACTATTCACAATAGTCAATATGTGGAATCAACCTAAGTATTCGTCAGTGGATGGGTGGATAACAAATGTGGTATATATACAAAATATTATTCAGCCGTAAAAAGAATGAAATTCTGTGATTTTCTGCAACATGGATGGAATTGGAGGTCATTATATGAAGGGAAATAAAGCAAGCACAGAAAGACAAATATTGCATGTTCTCACTCATATGTGAGAGCTTACAAAAAGGTGAATCTATCATAGAGATAGAGTGGAATAGTGGTTACTAGAGGCTAGGAAGGAAAATGGGGAGGGAGAGGATGAAAGAAGCTTGTTAATGGGTACAAAAATACAGTTAGAAGGAATAAGTTGTAGTGTTGGATAGTATCAAATGGAAATTATAGTTAATAATTTATTGTGTATTTCAAGAAAGCTAGAAAAAAAGAATTGTAATGTTATAAGCATAAAGAAAAGGTAAATGTTTAAGGTGTGATGGATATCCCAATTAACCTGATTTTATCATTACACGTTGTATATGAGTATCAAAAACAGCGCATGTACACCCAAAATGTTACAATTATGATGTAACAATGCAAAAGTACAAAAAAAATTTAAAAAGAAGATATACAAATCATCAGCAAGCACACAAAAAATGCTCAACATTGGCCAGGCACAGTGGCTCACACCTAAAATCCCAGCACCTTTGGGAGGCCGAGGTGGGCAGATCGCTTGAGTCCAGGAGTTCAAGACCAGCCAGGGCAACATGGTGAAGCCCTGTCTCTACTAAAAATGCAACTATTAGCCAGGTATTGTGGCACTCACCTGTAGTCCTAGCTACTTGTTAGGCTGAGGTGGGAGGATTACCTGAGCCCCAGAAGATGGAGGTTGCAGTGAACTGAGATCATGCCACTGCACTACAGCCTGGGTGTCAGAGTGAGACTCTGTCTCCAAAAAAAAAAAAAAGAAAAAAAAAGATGTTCAACGTCAGTAATGGTTTGGGAAATGCATTCAAAACTACAATGAGATACCACCTTACACTCACTAGGATGGCTGCTCTTAAAAAAAAAAAAGATGAAAAGAAAATAGCAATGTTGGCAAGAATGTAAAGAAAGTGGGACCCTTGTGCATTGATGTATAATTGTGTAGCCATGGTGGAAACAGTATGATGGCTCTTTAAAAAAATTAAAATAGAATAATTACCTTATGATCCAGCAATTTCACTTCTGGTAATATTCTCAAAATAATTGAAAGCAGGGTCTCAAAGTGGTATTTGTATATCCGTGTCCATAGCAGTATTATTCTTAATAGCCAAAAGGTGTAAACAACCCAGGTGCCAATAAACAGACAAATGCGTAAAGAAAATGTGCTGTATACATACAATGGAATATTTTTCAGCCTTAAACAGGAAGGGAATTCTGACATGTTCCACAACGTGGATGAGCCTTGAGGGCATTATGCTAAGTGAAATAAGCCAGTCACAAAGGGATATTTCTGTATGATTCCACTTATATGAAGTACCTCGAGTAGTCAAACTTATAAAGACAGAAAGTAGAATGGTAGTTGCCAGGGGCTGAGAAGCCAGGGAGTGGGGAGTTGTTCAATGGGTATAGAATTTTGGTTTTGCAAAGTGAAGCATTCTAGAGATTGGTTGCATACACAATACTGTGAATATACTTAACAGCACTCAACTGTACACTTAAAAATGGTTAAGATGGTAAATTTTGTCATGTGTATCTTCCCTCAATAAAAAAACTTGCAGAAATTGTATAAAAATGATATCAAAATAGTGTTTCTGATCTAACAATTGATCAGCTCTGATAATACTTTTAAATCTTAAGCTGCTTTAAAAGGCAAACTTTGGCTCAAACTTGTTAGTACAGTTTTCATCTTTAAATATACTTTTTTTTCGATCATAAATTAGAGTTGGGCTTGGGGTAAATATTAGAATTTAGTGTGCGTCTTTGAGAAGCATCACGAAGTTCAGAGAGGTCTGTCTGGGTATCTCTGAGGTAATGCTTTGTTTGAATGTTGATGTTTCACAAAGAGTTTACATTTTATCTTCCTATTTCTCACAGGCCTAGGTCTGTGTTATGAATTGAGCGTCCTCAGTTGGATGGAGTTAAGAGCCAAACGTACAACACTGTACCATTTACAAGTTTTATTTCGAAAGGAGATTTAAATTTTTATACAGTCAAATTTCTGCCAAAAGAGAGATTCCAAATTAATTTTTGTTTATGCAAAGCCCATATGTTGTTTTCCACAGTCTCAAAAAGAGTGCAAATTGACAGATTCCTACATCTGTATCTCACAGGATACATATGTATCATCGCTACCACTCACTTATTTCCTGCCAGATTTTTAGCAATTGTGTTTTAAAAGAAAATCTGTAGAAAGGTAGCGGAAAACAAATGGGTAGTGGGATGTGTGTCAGCTAGTTCCCTAACTGTAGAAACCCTTGAAATAAGGCAAAAAACCTGTATTAGCCTGGGAGGGGAAGGAAAGATTGGGCAGCAGGATATGAAGGGGCCATGGAAGGAGGGGTGGGCCCTCCTGAGATGCTTTCCTGCTTTATAATGTTTTCCATTCTGACTGTGGGAGATACTACTGTAATACTTTCTTACATACAGCAGCTGCTCAATAAATATTGACTACTTTTTTTTTTTTTTTTTTTTTTTTTTTTTTTTTTTTTTTTTTTTGTGAGGCAGTCTCCCTCTGTCGCCTAGACTGGAGTGCAGTGGTGCGATCTTGGCTCACTGCAGCCTCTGCCTCCCAGGTTCAAGTGATTCTCCTGCCTCAGCCTCCTGAGTAACTGGGATTACAAGCACCTGCCACCATGCCTGGCTAATTTTTGTATTTTTCATAGAGATGGGATTTCACCATGTTGGCCAGGCTGGTCTTGAACAACTGACCTCAAGTGATCCCCCTGCCTCAGCCTCCTGAAGTGCTGGGATTACAGGCATGAGCCACTGCACCCAGCCAAATATTGACTACTTTTAATGAGTGCTTAATACCTATTGGTAGAAGAAATTACATGTTGGAGTTAGGAGTTGTGTTTTTAGCCTTTTAACTTGAATTAGACACTGATGATTAGTAATTTTTTGTTCCTCCCAATATTCTTCTGTATTTCCTCTCCTTCAAAGAAAAGCAAAAGAAACTTGTTCTTCCCGTTTTTCTTAAAATGAATTTAAAATTTTACCATCTCTATATATCCATGTGAATATATATTTATATACCCCACTTCTATAAAGCAGTATTTGGTTTGGTACCTATGGATGACCATTAGCCTAATACTGCCATAATTACAATTCAATTAAGTTTATAACCTGACTTGTTCACTAGTTGGGAAGTAACTATGCGTTTGTTGGTATTCTGGTGTAAAAACTTTACATTTGCTTGAACCAATCTGTCTAAATGTATAGAACAGACTACTTACAAATGTCTATTTTAAAGTTATATTGTTTCTATGTCATTGCTTGTTATTTTCTTAATAGAATTGAAAACTTTTTGATTTTATGACTACTTATGTTTTGATTTTGTAAATTCAATAGTTTTGGGTCACAACAAGTAATATTTTGTCTTTCAAATTTAATTTTCATTTTATTTTAAACTTTTATCTTCAGGGGGTCCGTGTGCAGGTTTGTTACCTGGATATATTGTGGGATGCTGAGGTTTGGAGTATGAGTGATCCTGTCACCCAGGTACTGAACACAGTACCCAACAGTTAATTTTCTAACCCCTCCCCCACCCGCCCATCTAGTAGTCCTTAGTGTCTGTTGTTCCCATCTTTATGTCCATGTGTACCCAATGTTTAGCTCCCACTTATAAATGAGAACAGGCAGTATTTGGTTTTCTGTTTCCGTGTTAATTTGCTTAGGATAATGGCCTCCATCTGCATCCATGTTGCTGCAAAGGACATGATTTCATTCTTGTTTATGGCTGCATAGTATTCCATGGTGTATATGTACCACATTTTCTTTATCTAATCCACCATTGATAGGCACCAGGGATGATTCCATGTTTTTGCCATATGACAAGTAATTTTCGAGAGACTTCAAATTTAATTCAGATCCCGTTTATGTGATAAGCTTTTCAGTCACTTCAGACTTGCCTGTTCTCTCCTGGCTATGAATTTCAGTGATTCATTATTATTATTATTTTTTTTTTATTATACTTTAAGTTCTAGGGTACATGTGCATAACGTGCAGGTTTGTTACATATGTATACTTATGCCATGTTGGTGTGCTGCACCCATCAACTCGTCAGCACCCATCAATTCATCATTTATATCATGTATAACGGGATTGCCTTGGGGAGTTATACAGTGATTCATTATTATTACTCAATAATGTCAAGCATTGCACATTCTTCAAGGTTTAGTGGAATTGGCAAAGATTCATAAAATTGCTACCCTATTGGAAGCTAATGTTCCTGTTACCTGACTGAGGACCCTTTCAAGATGGAGGTATCATAATTTGAGGTGGGGTTGAGGGAACCACATGAGAAAGGGAAATGTACAAAGATTTATTCAGGGATCAATGAGTTTGATCATATGGGAAGAAAGAGTCCTGCACACATGGGTTTCCATGTCTGAAGGTGGTTCCATTTTTCTTTAACACAAGATTAGTGGTTCATCTGGGTTTAGAATTCTAGGTGGGAAACCATTGATCTCTCAGAACATTGACGGCATTGTTCCACTGCCTTCTAGCCTCCAGAACTGGGAAATCCTTTACAAGCTGGATCTTTGTATAATAGCTTTCCCCCAGCCTTTCCCTCTAGGGCTTTCAGGATCCTCCCTTTTCCTCGGGAATCTGAAACTTCACAGTGAAATTCGTGTGGGTTTATTTTCATCCATTGTGTGGGCTTTTTGTATCCCCTTTCAGTCTTCAGTTCTGGGAAATCGTCCTGAATTAGCTCTTCCTTCTGTGTTCTCTGGTCTTTCTTTTTGGAATTGTTATTATTTAGATGTTGGACCTCTTCTACTTATTGTGTAATTTTCCTATCTCCCCATTTTAATCTTTTGTCTTTTCATTCACACACACACAGACAAGAGAACACGAATACCCTTGAAGCCGACTGGAATCTCTGTGTTAGTTCAGTGGGGGGTCTTGTCAGCTGTGTCCGTCACTGTTTAATCAAACTAGTCATTATGTTGGTAGCCCCTGTTACCAGCATTTTTTAAAGTCTTTTCTCTCAACTTTGTCAGATCCCCAAAGAAACCTCATCCAGTGGAAAGTTGTAGCCCCCGATGCCAGCAACTGCAAGCCCAATAAACAGGAAGTCCAGGGAACTCTCAATATTTAATATGTAAACTTTTATGTAACCCTCCTGTTTTCAATAATATATTCTTGCCCTTAGTTATTTTTGGGTCTTCTATTCCAGACATTCTCTGCTGGACCCTCTCCAGAATAAACCTCCAGCCTTATTCCTGGGTTGGGGGAGGCAGTTGCAGCTATCCAGAGGTGAAGAAATTGGGAGTGAGGTGCAGGGGTGTGTAGGGGAGGAAGGAGCACTTAGTGATTCTGGAATACATTTTCACCCAATCCTTGTTAGCTTCATCTTTATCCTGGCATCCAGAGGTACATGGTACTGCCAGTTTTTGAGCCATTTGGGGATTGTTTGTTCAAGCAAGTTGATTTTCAACCCTATATCTGTCTTCTGGTTGTGCTAAGTCAATTCTCAGCCGTCCGTCTGCTTTATGTCTTACAAAAGTCTTCTAGTTCTTGTCTTCTCTCCCATTTTGTTTTCCTTATAGTTTTACACATTTTTAGAAATCTCGTTTCTATTGGGAATGAATAGAGCTAAAAGCATACGTTCATTAAGGTGTTTTTAATTAGGAATTTGAGAAATTAAAACTTTACACAGGTGATAAAAGAATTAATATTATAAATTGAAAATTAGGCCAGGGCACGGTGCCTCATGCCTGTAATCCCGGTACTTTGGGAGGCCAAAGTGGGTGGATCACTGGAGGCCAGAAGTTCAAGACCAGCCTGGCCAATAGGGCAAAACCCTGTCTCTACTAAAAATACAAAAATTAGCTGGGCATGATGGCGCATGCCTGTGGTCACAGCTACTCGGGAGGCTGAGGCATGAGAATTGCTTGAACTTGGGAGGCAGAGGTTCCAACGAGCCAAGATCATGCCACTACACTTCAGCCTGGGCAACAGAGCGAGACTCTGTCTCAAAAAAAATAATAAATTAATACTTAAAAGTTTGTTAATGTGTACTGGCACCTGTATAATATTTTAAGAGCCATTCCTTTTGATGACACTTCCTAAATCAATCAGAAGATTCTTAAGTACATGATTCCTCAAGTTTTTATTTTCTTTATGTTCTTAATGTAATGCTGGTCTCTTTGTGATCTAAATGATGCAGTGAATATTTCATAAATACAAATAATTTAATCTTAAAGTTGTTAGTAGTATGTATTTATAAAGCGAATTATATTAAAAATCCACTAACAACTGTTTGAGTACATCTTTGTGCTAATGCTATGAGGTCATTATATTCTTAAGCTAAAGTCAGCACTTCCGAGTTACTCTTAGTTGAGAAAAATAACTTTTAATATAAAAGGGCACATTCCAGAAGTATACTGGAGTGCATAAGGAGTTACCAAAGGGTTTTCTTGTTGGAAAAATTAGAAATTCATAGGAAACATGATTAAATGCCAAATTCTGTATTAGACTTAATTGTGATAGAAGGTCACAGAGAGAGAAATCAGCGTGGGCCAGGATAGCAAGAGGATGCTTCATCCCTGCTTGTGTAGCCTTTTGTCAAAAATGCACCTTTAAAACTGGACTCCTCATCTTCTCGCCTATACTAATTCATAGAGTCAGGTTTGCGAGTCACCTTAGGTTCACTGGCAGTTTCCGGCTGACTTCATCCCGTCCTGCTTGTGTTTCTTTGCCTTATCCCACATTATCAATGCTTGTTGATTCTTCCTTTGTAACAGGTCTCGGTGTGTCCGTTCAACTCTAGTGCCTCAACGTGTTTAAGCATCTACTGTGTACCAGATGTTGTGCAGAGTGCAGAGCCGAATAAGGGCCCTGAGGGAGCCTGCATTCCTTCATGTGTGCAGTGGACACAGAAAATTTCAGGAAAAATGTGGGGTGTGTTAGGAAAGTGTTCATACTGGGTCTGTGGCAGCATGGAGGATTGATGCTGAAGCTACCTGGGGAGAAGACCTGAGAGAGCAGGGAGTATTTGGGCATAGTTCAGTGTCTCTGAAGTGTGAATGGCAGGGCTGAGGCCATCTTCACTGCAGGTGAAGCAGCACTGGTAGTAAGCAAGGGTAAAGGCTTGAAAGGTGTGTTACCCATTCAGCAAATACTTATTGTGTGCCAACTACAAGCTAGGCAACTATTTTGCAACTATTTCATATGTTTCAGTGAAGAAAACATATGAAAATCGTAAGTATGATAAATAAGTTGACTGGGTAGCACGTGTGAAGGTGAAATGTGTTGTCGAAAACGATAAAGCAAGATGATGGAGTTGGGGACTTTGGGCCCTAAGCTGGGGTTGAAGGATGTTTACACTGTATTCCACAGAACCCTGGGGCTGCAGAGGTACTTCTGGGGTCTATAAGAATTGTTCTAAATTTTGTTTTAAAATATGCCTTTAAACATTACAAAAACAGTAATGAAAAACAGCATGAGCAAACAAATACGTTATTGTGAAAATATACACATTAGATCGGGGTCCCCATCCCCTGGGCCACCAGTCTGTGGCCTCTTAGGAACCAGTCCACACAGTAGGAGGTGAATGGGGGACAAGTGAGGGAAGCTTCATCTGTATTTACAGTTGCTCCCCATTACTCACATTACCACCTGAGCTCCGCCTCCTGTCAGATCTGCGGCGGCATTAGATTCTCATAGGAGTGCAAATCCTGTTGGGAACAGTGCATGCAAGGGATCTAGGTTGCGCGCTGCTTATGAGAATCTAACTAATGCCTGATGATCTGTCACTGTCTCCCATCAGCCCCAGATGGGACTGTCTAGTTGCAAGAAAACAAGCTCAGGGCTCCCACTGATTCTACATTATGGTGAGTTGAATTATTTTATTATATATTACAATGTAGTAATAATAAAAATAAAGTGCACAATAAATGTAATGTGCTTAAATCATCTCGAAAGCACCCCCCCAACCCCCAGTCCATGGAAAAGTGTTTTCATGAAACCAGTCCCTGGTGCTAAAAGGTTGGGGACTGCTGTGTTAGATACCACCAGCGCATTAACTGGTGCCGCCATGGTAGCTCATGTTTGGAAAAATGCATGGATTTTTAAACAACTTCGTTTTATTAATTGACTTCATAATATATACTTTTGCCCATTTAAACCTCAAGTTGCATTTACATTAATAAAACATCTCATTTACATATTTTGTATGTAGACAATCTGCTGCTGAAATTATTGGATTCGCCTTATAGGAATTCAACCCGCCTTACTCTTGGATTGTGATAGTTGCCCTCAGCATCTTCAAATTTTCTCCCTTCTCATCTTTTTTGCATACTATTGCTAGAGTTAATTTTCTTAAATCACTAAATCTTTTAATTAAATGCTTGAAACTCAAACTCTGTGGTGGGGCAAGTAGACTTATTAGTTACAGTTCTGCCACCAAATGCTCTGTGACCTTAAGCAAGTCTTTGTTTTCTCGTCTGTAAGAATCTTTTTTTGCTCTCAGTTTTTAACTCCCATAACTCGTCTCGCTAGCTGTTGATGATTTTTGTGACCTGTCTCTAGCTTATCCATCCAGCACCCCCTCCCCAACTAATCTCTGCCTTTATCCTGTGCTCTAGTATGGCCGTTCTCTTCACTCCTGTCTCTTTCCTTCCACAATGCACACACCACTTGCTGGTTAATTATGTCTCGCATATATTCATGTTATTTCCCCAGCCCAGACTGGTCTCTTTAGCTCACTGACTTACATTCTGCATATCCTTTAAAAATAGTCTTCTAGAACTTATGGTTAAAGAAAATGTATTGGAAGAACAATAGCAGCACCAAATGATACAGTATTAAGGCAGATTGAGAACTAGGAATAAACCGTTTGATTTGTTGAAAGCTGTGCTGTCTAGTACAGTAGCCACTAGCTACATGTGGCTATTTAAATTAAAATCAATTAAAATATCATGCAATGAAAAACCCAGTTTCTCAGTCTTACCAGTCGTAGGTCAATGGTTCCATATGGCTACTGGCTACGCTATCGGACAGTGCAGATAGTGAACATTTCCATCATTGCAGAAAGGTTTGTTGGACAGTGTTGGTCACAGGTGACTTGAAAGTTTTGTTTCCGGGACTTCTGGAGGAGAAATAATATATTTACAGATGGTCCAGAAGGAAATGTTTGATAAATAAATGGAGGTGAGGAGTATAGACAGTTGATTCTAGAGGTCTGACAGTGGCAAGAAAGAGGGATGGGGAAAAGGTAACGTCCAAGTTAAAAGAAGGGGGTGTGTGTGTGTGTGTGCGCACGTGTGTGAGACAGAGAGACAGAACATTTTTAAAGGCAAAGAAAGTTGTGGCAATGGAAAGACTGGATCTGTTGTAGACATGGGAAGAAGAGTGTGTAGGAGGAGGTAAGCATATTGGATGTCAGGAAAACCAGTGAAACGGGATGTTGAGATAGGTTTCATTCTGTCTCAGTTTTGGCTGAGGCCCCAAAACATTACCAAGAAAACAATAAGTGGCAATGACATCACATTCCTTAGTGAAGGTTTCTAACCCTTAGCCCAGCATCTTGATGGTGTGATTGAAGTCCAAGAGACCAAGACGGGGGCTGGGAAGGCAGGAAGGAAGGGGATGATTCTGTCTCACCTCAAGCTGAGTGAGGGAGTTGCGAGGATACTGCTTGGCTCTCTTGACTTGCTCTGTGTCTTCTGGAGGCTGTGGAGACACTAAACCTACTAACCCTGAACTAGAGAAGTTTAGAGGTCAAACACCTGCTGGAGCTACACCTGCCTGGCTGACTGTAGAGCAAAGAGGCAGCTGCATTGGGAGCCAGCTGTGCTTTTGCTAATAAAGCAGCAGGATCTGCTGTCCAGGGGCCAGGAGAAGCCTGGTGGCCTTTTAAAAAGTGGCTCCACCCAAGAGCCCTTCCTACCAACAGACAATGTGGCCTTGGCAGTGGAGGCTGGAGGTGTGCCCAGCAGACGCAGATGTTGGAGTGTGGGCAGCATTCTAAGTGACCACCTGCTTGGGCCCCTGGGAGCTGCAGAAGACTTCTTCCAGCACGAACACCTTTGCAGAATGAATGAAGAAGCCCCACTTGAGGAGCAGACACTCTGCCTAGTGAATTAAAGGAAGGAGCTGAGTGATTCAGGAGAATCCTGCTGTGTGTGGAATAGCCCAGATCGGGTAGAGGAGAGGCCTAACTTTGAGTAGAGTTTGGAATTGGGGCCTGGTCGTTTTCCCTACTGAAATGTACTGAAATGTAACATGTTTTTGTGACTAGAGGTGACCAGAGAACTTCAAATTTTTTATGAATGACTGGGAAAACCTTAGAACAGAGTTCATTCAGGACAAGAAATGAATAGGCTTCTGAATGACTTTAGGTGCCTGGAGAAAGCATAGCTTCTTGCTGTCTGCACTTTGCGGGGTTCTGCTTATTTGGGACAATGACTATACTAATTTGGTGTTTGATGAGAGTACAGAATGTTTAGAAAAGCTCTGAAAGATGTGTTGTGTTGAGAATTAAGAAGTAAGTGAATAATAACCTGCAAGAGGCCTGATTGAAGAGAAGCAGCAGGAATTAAGTGGACTGCTCAAATGAGATTTTTTGCCTCCCTTTGCAGGAGAAGTCTGCAGCCTGGGATCACAAGATTGTTGTGTATTTATTTGGGGTTATGGTGTGGGTAATTGGAAGCCTCGTGGTTTTGTGGAGTGTCTTTTTGAAGAAAGCATAAGGTAAATGGAGAATGCTACTTTAATGCGGCTGGGTTTTCTTCCGCATGTTGTGGTGCAGGAGCCCTTTGATGTTATTAGGGTTAAACATGTTTCTTCCATATGAAGTGATTGGGATGGGGAGTAGTATAATATTTGTTTCACTTCTAACATGGTTTACTTATTATCTACATTATATGGGGACTCTTGTTATATTTTATTTGTTAGGATGCTGCAGTTAACAAAAAACCCCACATCATGTTGGCAAAGCACCTAGAGACAGGGCCGGCTCTGACTCACTCCTCTCTGCAATTCCCAAGTCTCTGCTCTCCTGCGTGAGTGGTATCCTTAGCAAAGTGCCTGAATCAATTCCAGGTGTCACATCCAGACAGCCGACAGAAAAAGGGTTCTCTCTTGCTGTGCACCGAATGAAGTCCCCCCATGACACCTTCACTCACCTCTGATTGGCTGGAACTGGGTCACATCTCACCTCCGAACTCATTACTAATGGCAAGGGGAAAGGAATCCTCATAAGCAATTTATTAAACTAATTAGTATGTACTTGCTAGAGCCAGGAATAGAGTCAGCATTCCCTAAGCACATGACTTAGAGAGAAGGAGTGGATACCTGAACCAAATCGGGGTTTGGTTAGGAAGGAGGAAAGGGGAAATGGATGTTGGGTAATCTTGCACCTCTTCCTAGAATTATGTAGAATGATTAATGTAACTAATTAAAAATGAGTGATTACAGATTAGATGGTAGGAACACATTAATAGTATCTATAGACTAACAAGCTGTGGCAAACGTCGGAAATGCAGCGGCTCAAATAACATAAAAGTTTATTTCTCTCTCACCAGTAACAGTTCAGAGGTATGTGGTCCTAAGCTGGTGGGATGCCTCTCATTATGTGTACAGTTGTAATAAAAAGTAAATCCCCAAAATTCAGGAACTTAGAGAACAAAGACATTTCTGTCTTATATCCCAGTCCAAGGAAGGCTGCTGAAGTATCTCTGTTGCATGGGACCATTCAAGGGCCCAGGTTCCTCCCATGTTGTTTCTCTGCCATCTCTCCCCAGGGAATTGTCCTTGCTCTGGGGCTAAAACTGGGTCACCATTTCCAGGTTCCAGCTGGAAAGTGGAAAAGGAGAACATGAAGGAGATAGACCAGTTTATAAAGGCCCAGGCCAAAGTGGCACCCGTGACTATTGCTCGCATTTCATTGGCAAGATCTTAGTGACATGGGGGCTTCAAACTTCAAATAGCCTGGAATATGTAGTCTCACAGGGCAGTTTTCAATGTTGCTTGAGTCATGCCTATTTCTGGCCAGCAGAAAGCAATAGAAACCAGGTGCCCTTAAGACAATGGATCTTAAGTTGCACCCCTCATTTCCACTCATGTCCTGTTGGCCTAAAGTTGTTCACATGGTCAGATACAAGGGAGGTCAGGAAATGGAGTTTGTAGCTGAGAGGGTAAGTACTGGGAGAAAGAATGGATTATGGTAGACCGTTAGCTGTTTTTCTCACACAAAAATTTCTCTCTGCTCTACATAGGATCTTTCTATCTGGAGACCTGACTTATTAAACATTAAAGGAAGTTTTATCTAATGCCTGAAGCTGGTAATGACTCCTCAGCTGTTTGGCTGAATTTGGTAACTTGCCATTCTTCTACCATAGGAAAGACTGATATTAACAGTAAAGCAATATTAGTAGACATTACATAAAATGTCTTCCAAAACGCTTTTTGTAAAATATGTGAACTTGGCCTTCTAAAACAACCTGTATAGTTGTATCATGTATTTATGTACATATGTATGTATGTATGTATGTATGTATGTGTAATTTTAAACTTTTATGACTGTCTTAGTCTGTTTAGTGTTGCTCTAATAGAATACCTGAGATTGGGTAATTTATAATGAACAGAAATTGACTGGCTCACAGTTCCGGAGGCTGGGAAGTCCAGTATCAAGGGTCTGGCATCTTGTAAGGACCTCTTGCTGTGACATCCCATGGCTGACGGCAGAAGGGCAAGAGAGGGCCAGAGAGAGAGAGAGAGAGAGAAAGAGAGGGGCAATGAGAGCAAGTGCACAGGGGGTTAAACTCATCCTTTCATAAGGAACCCCCTCTATGATAACATTAATCCATTCATGAGGGCAGAGCCCCCATGACCCAAACACCTTTCATTAGTCCCCACCTCCCAACACCACCACACTGGGGATCAAGTGGAGTGTGGGTACGATGAAGAAATAAAGTAATGTGGATGCTGGAATGACTTTTGGGGGTTAAGGAGATAAAGTTAGACTATCTTCTAAAGATTGAGTGGATAAACTTGACCTGTTTTATGATTTACCTTCTCCTCATACTGTAATACAGATTTCAGAATTCATTTACCACTGAAAATAATTGAAAATGAGAGGCTGGGCGCAGTGGCTCATGTCTATAATCTCAGCACTTTGGGAGGCCGAGGCGGGTGGATCACAAGGTCAGGAGTTCAAGACCAGCCTGGCTAAGATGGTGAAAGCCCATCTCCACTAAAAATAAAACAAAAATTAGCCAGGCACAGTGGCAGGTGCCTGTAACCACAGCTACTCGGGAGGTTGAGACAGGAGAATCACTTGAACTCGAGCAGCAGAGGTTGCAGTGAACTGAGATCACACCACTGCACTCCAGCCTGGCGACAGAGTGAGTCTCTGTCTCAAAAAATAATAATAATAATAATAATATAAAAAATAAAAAAGAAAGAAAAATGAGAGAGAGAAAAGATAATTTTGTGCGTCACACTCCTGTGTGAGTCTATTGCATTTTACAAATATGGCTCTGTGAGGACTGAGAATATAGAATTACAAATGAGTGAGCTTTGCTTGAGTGACATTTGGAGGAGCGGGTATTTAAGTCCAGCATTTAAGGGTGAGTCATGAGAGGAGAGGTTTGGGGAGGGTGTGCGCATTCTGCACCTGCAGAAAGCCACCTATATGAAGAACCCAAGGTGGGAGGAAGATGAGTGTTCTGTTTGGCCAATGGCAGGTAGACCAGAATGCCAGGAGCAGACACTGCAGGGGGCGGGGAGTGGGGATGGAAGTGACATTTCAAGAGCAGGCTGCAAAATCTGTGAAGATGAAACCAGTCAGAGGCCTTCCTTGCAGAATTAAAGCGCTTTGCCTTGTTCTGTGGTTGATGAACAACCAACAAAGATTTCGAGCAGGGAAGTGACCAGATGAGATCTGCCTTAAGGAAATAATTCTGGAGGGAGGGAGTATGGAGGATTAATTTGACAGGGGGCTAGTTCAGCATAAGGAAATACATCTGTTTTTCATGTTTCTGTCCATATGATTGCCTTGTGAACAGTGGGGGACTTTTGTGGGACTGTGGTGTTCCGTTGAGGCCTGCCCGAGTGAGTACAGGAACAAGAACTGCAAGGACAGATTGTAGATGGGCGAGCAGGAGGGCTCAGCTTCTTAGCTTTGATGTGGAGACCTTGAGTGTGCTGTCTCTCTGAGCTTGTGCTCCTTGGCCTTAGGGGACCCCTGGTATGCCCCTGATGGGGGAGCTGAGACAGAAGGGCCCTAGAGTCTCTCTTTGGGCTCAGAGGCATGGAGGACAAAAGGGATTTTGTCCTATTGTCTGAAATGGTACTTTTTGTCTACTTTCCTTTTATTCGTGCCAACATTTAGAAAAGTCTTGTTTGAGTGTTCTGTGTCTCCTCTGCTTTATTACGGGTCCTTAAAAGAAGAGTCATTTTTCATTTTCACCCTCGGGCCAAACTTCAAGGGGAACCAAATGAAGGGTTAGTGTTGTGACAGGCAGGTGGTGGCTCCAGCACTGCTCACCATCAGGGGGTTCGCCTGGCGTGCTGGTCTTGGAAGCATTTATTCATAGGGGGTCATTGCTGTAGTCTAGGCGAGAAATAATAGAATCACAAGCATTAGGGCACTGGGCGCAGGAGCAAAAAGGAAGACCAGTTTTTAGAAACCTTTTAATGGCAGATTAATTTAAAGGTGAGGGTAAATAAAAGATAGGTTGGAAGTTGTGGGGTTGTGTGCTTAGGAAAATGACACTGCTGCTAACAGATGACGTCATAGGAGGAGGGGCAGAATTGCCACGGGAAGGTGCTGAATTCATTTGGAATTCCGTCTAGAGTGACTTTTTACCCAGTGCCATGTAGTTAGCTGCTGGCAATTTTGGAATTAGAATTTAGGTTTTCTGAAGCCGGGCCAGTGTCTTTTCTATTATACTAATACATGTGTTACATGAAATAAAATGTACTTGAGTTTCAGGTGGTGATGGCATCTCTAAGTGGAGGTGTCAGGCAGGCAGTTGTAAATGGAGCTGGAGTGAAAATGAGAATAAATATAGAAATTTATTTTAGGAGTTATGTATATATTTAGAAGAGATAATTGAAACTATGGGAAGAAGTTCATTCAGAGAGATTTGGCACATAGGCTGTAATTGGAAATAGCCAAGGGGTAGATTTCCTAAAAAGGAGGGAGTGGAAGCTATAATGCATGCAGTAAGGCTGAAGGAAAGGAAAAGGCAGAGTCAGCGAGAGGATTCTAATTTTTTAAAGCAGTTTTGTAGTAATGGAGAGGAAGGCATAGCTTGGAAGCTGAGACATAATCAAGAGGTGGAAAAAGTTGTTACTTTTTAAAATCAGATATGCCAACGGGAAGGAAAGGATGGAGAGAGAATGATTAGAGATGAAAGACAGAGGGAATAGAATAGTTCAATTTAGTTTAACAAACAAATTGTAAGTACCACTGAGGTGATAGGCATAGTGCCAGGTGGTAAGGAGACAAAGATGAAGTAAATATGAACTTGACTTGGGGACATTTCCCATCTAATAAAGGACAGAAGCGAGAGTAATACAAGACCAGCTGGTATTTACTGAGCACCGTGTGTCGGGAACTGTTGCAGATACTTTACATGCATTGACTCACTGAGTCCTCACAACACCCCTATGGCTTAGTTATTGTTATTATCTGTGAAGAAGCAGAAACTCAGGCACAGAAACGTTAAGTAATTTGCTCAAAATCTTTAACAACTAGTCAGCCGTGGAGCCAAGGTTTGAACCTAGGCCGTACCTCTGCACCTCTGTGCATGATGGACACAGACGATTACACCACAATGCAAAGGTGGAAGCAAGAACAATATACAGAAGTAGCCTAAGGGAGGGAGGGCTTATATTGTTTTGGCAAATGATAGAGAAATATAGAAAGATCTCAGAGGAGGAATAATGGAAGATGGGATGGATCCGGGTGAAGGGACACAGGAAAATGCTGTTGTGACCAAAGTAGAGAACCCGCGTGCAGCCGTGTGTGTGTGTGTGTGTGCATGTGCGTGCGTACGTGTGCGTCTGCGTGCGTGTGTGTGCGTGCCCGTGCGTGTGTGTGTTGCTGTTTTTTCTAGTCGTTTGCACAGACTTCATCTCTGACCATTTCTTGGTTCCATGCTAATCACAGCAGACACTCACATTTGATTCTCTTCTTTTCTGTGAACGATTATTAATAAGATATTTTTTAAAAATCTTCTAGAACTGGGTTATCCTTTTTAGGGGTAGCAATCTTGTCCATCAAAACCATCACTGGAGTGGAGTTTATGATATTAAATATAACATGTATATGTCTGTCTGTCTATCTATCTATCTATCTATCTATCTATCTATCTATCTATCTAATCTGTCTATCCATGCGGAGAACTGGCAGATTTCTAACTAATTTCTAATTTCCTATGTAGTTGGGACTCAGATATTCTTTGGGGAAAGAACTAGAGAATTTCAGAGGCAGATTATTGAAAATGCAATTGAAATTCCAGAAAATAAGCAGATCTTTTGCATGAAATGCTGAGTAGCTCTTTCTGAGATAGCTGTACGTGAATCAGCTGTGAGACTCCTGATTCTGTATGGCTCAGCAATCAGATGCCTGCACTTCACCCTGTTTCCCATCCTACCCTTGACCTTACCACTGACCCCCCAGCTCCTCCTGCAGCCACGAACTGCATTCCAGGATAGGGGACATGGTAAGCGCAGCAGTCTTGTGAGCCTCAGGTATGCTGTGAGGCTCTCTAATTTGCACATTAGTTATTAGTTAAAAAAACAAACATGATGTCTAGTGGTTTATCTTAGGCCACATCAAAATGCCCTCACATCAAAATAGTTGTATCATTGTGGCCATGGGGGAAAGTGGTTACATCAAAATGTCATGTGTGGGCAAAGGGGTTATTCTTGGATATGAACAGGGCATTTGATAAGGAATACGTAAATTCAGAATTTGAAGGATAATATTCATTCATTCATTCATTCATTCACCCATTTACAACATAGTTACACATATGGCATTCAGGCATTCACCAGTTACAGGGAAGGATTTGTGCAACTGACAAAAAGCCCATCTGTGTTCACATTTGCGAAAGAAAATCCTGATCATTAGCATAGCACTACTGCCATCTTGTGGTAATGCCTGGTAGTTCATTATATTTTATGAAAAAACTGTGTGTGGTATTATACAGCATGTACATTTTGTATCTTCTCTGTGTAACAGTACATTATAAAGCCATATACTTTTACCTAATATTAACTAAAAATACACTCAGTGGCGGGGCGGGGGGGCGGGGGAAGAGCATTAGGAAAAATAGCTAATGCATGCTGGCTTAACACCTAGGTTGATAGGTGCAGCAAACCACTAAGGCACATGTTTACCTGTGTAACAAACCTGCACATCCTGCATATGTACTCTGGAACTTAAAATAAAATAAAATTAAAAAAAGAAAATACATTCAGAAACTGCTCTAAAGAAGGTACATATTAAAAAAGGAGAGAGAGCTTAATTTTAGAAATTAATAAATGTTCACAAAATACCTACAGTCTCAAGAAAGTAATTATATCATTATAGATATTCTCAAGAAAATTATAAGCCATTGCGAGGACAAAGTACATTAGTAATCACTAGACGGTTTACTGACACGGAGGGTAACTAGAATATGTTGGATAGGCCGGGCGCAGTGGCTCACGCCTGTAATCCCAGTACTTTGGGAGGCGAGGTGGGCAGATCTCTTGAGGTCAGGATTTCGAGACCAGCCTGAGCAACATGGTGAAACCCCATGTCTACTAAAAATGCAAAAATTAGCCAGGCGTGGTGGCGTGCGCCTGTAGTCCCAGCTACTTGGGAGGTTGAGGTGCAAGTATTGCTTGAACCCGGGAGGCGGAGGTTGCAGTGAGCTGAGAGCGCATCACTGCACTCCAGCCTGGCAACAGACTGAGACTCCATCTCAAAAAAAAATATAGGCCGGGCGCGGTGGCTCACGCCTGTAATCCCAGCACTTTGGGAGGCCGAGACGGGCGGATCACGAGGTCAGGAGATCGAGACCATCCTGGCTAATATGGTGAAACCCTGTCTCTACTAACAATACAAAAAATTAGCTGGACGTGGTGGTGGATGCCTGTAGTCCTAGCAACTCGGGAGGCTGAGGCAGAAAAATGGCGTGAACCCGGGAGGTGGAGCTTGCAGTGAGCCAAGATTGCACCACTGCACTCCAGCCTGGACGAAAGAGCGAGACTCCGTCTCAAGGAAAAAAAAAAATATGTTGGATAATCTTCATTATTTTGCTTTAGAATGCATTGATTTATATTTAAATGTAAATATCCCAAATATTAGAGTTTATAGTATTTCAAACAGGGGGATGCTTGCTTCTTTACATTCCTTGGGCATACATTCCCTCAGTTAGGTCTTGAGGGGCAGACGTAACCACTTGTCAGGTTTGCACAGGCTGCAGCATAACTGGCTTTTGACAGGTTGAATTTCTTCCTTCCTGGACAGGGAAAAGGGCAGAGGAATTGTGGTGGGAAGCCATTTTTTATCCCTGGGTTGAGCATGGCAGGATGGAATACTGCAGACAGACCCATCGAAGAACAAGCGCGTCACTGGGCTTCACCCTGGCACGCCCTGCACAGAGAGTAAATGTTGCCAGCAGACACCACACTGTGGCCAGACTACAGCTGTCTGTCACATGGATGTCTCAGACAACCAGAATCAGAACATGTGTGTTTTATATGTAAAAGTAAACAATTACTTTTAGTAAAACTAAAGACAAAAACAATAGTCATGTATGGTTTTGAGAATAAAACAAAGACTATCGTACAAACCTCTAGAATATTAAATGTCAAGGTTTTATGTCATGTTAAATGTCATTATAGTCAATGCATACCATCTAGCCTTGTGGCTTTTTATTTTTTTCTGACCTAGTCTCGTTTTGTTGCCCAGGCTGGAGTGCAGTGGTACAATCCTAGCTCACTGCAGCCTTGACGTCCTGGGCTCAAGCGATCCTCTGGCCTTGGCCTCCTGAGTAGGTGGGACTACAGGAGTGAACCACCATGCCTGGCCCTGCGTGGCTTTGGAACTCTGTTTCACAGCTGTAGAATTCCTCAGAGTCATCCCGGAATGGGGAGGCTGAGCTGCTTAGGTTCTGGATGGCCGGTTCAAAGTGCCTGGTCACATGTATTTGGGAAAAGCTCAGATGATCCTGCTACACCAAACTGCTTGAGGACAACTGCTCCTGGTGGCAGTTTATAAAAAGGGAAATGTTTTGTGATATTGTAAATGACAAATCACCCTCATCATCTGATTGCATTGTCATTAAACGTTGGTCCCAGAAACATCCCTCACCACTATTCCCCTGTAAGCGGGGACATCATTCTCCAAAGCTCCCGTTGTACCCGCTGCAGTTCTTCCACCAGCATTTGCTTTCCTGGCGAGATCAGCGTGACAGTGTGGGGATGGACATGTCACAAAAGGGAGCGTACAGCAGCTGGGGCCATTCTTCTCTGCCACCGTCCAGAAATTTCCCAGCACACAGGTTTGAGTCCAGTACCCATGTAGCTCTTATTCCATCACTGGAGGTCGTATTCCAGTCTTCATCTGCAGTTGGATCTGGCTTTTGTTCGGATCATAATTGAGTGTAGCTTGGTTTCTTGTGGGTTGTTGGCCCTGAAGAAGGGAGAGCTACAGTGAGCATGCTCAGTCATTAAACCTAAATTAGCTTCTCCCCCTACTCCTGGGTGGGGGCAGAGCTTCCTAAATATGTGTTTTAGGAAGATTTTGACACCAGATTTTTAAAATGCACAGAGCCAGATAAAAGTAAGTGGCTACACTTAATGATACTAGTTAAAGGTGCATGGGAAAAGGAACAAAAGTGCTGAATTATACCTTTTTAAAGGGTTTGTGCAAATTATTATATGTATAAGAGTCTTTTAAGCCTGATAATTCCAGTCACCAAAAGAGATTTTAGTATGTGTAGGTCCCTATGCCCTACTCTAAACCAATTGAATCAAGGTGCATTAATGTTTATAAAGGTCTCCGTGCAATGATCAGCCGGACTTTAGAGCAACTGGCGTTATTTAATAGAGCTTAGTATCATGTGTGTGTCCTTATTTAAATACAGAGGCTTACATTCACTTTTAAGAAAGTAGGAAATTCATGGTGGGACAAAATTCCCATGGGGAAAGGAGGATACCAGCACAAAGCCAAGAGTCTGGAGTCAAAAGGAGCCGACGGGCAAGTTTGGAGGCTGATAGGAAAGCCAGCCTTGAAGCAGTTTCACAGGTGGCCGATGGAGAAGGTTGACAGACTGAATCAGAGCAAGATCAAATGACTTCCCTTCCAGACCCATGAGAGGAGGAGCAGTCGTTGCTCAGATACGAGTTCCAGCATGGCTGTGGGGAAACATAGTTCTCATTTTATAATCACACAAAAATATTTAGAAGGGCAAATACAAGGAAAAAGCAGTGTTAGGATAGGAGACACAGTCTATTGAAGGGCAAACCTGTGGTGAAGATAGGATTTAGGATGGGGTCAAACGTGGGTCTGTGTGGTGTGTGTTTGGCCACCTTTCACACTCAATTATGTTAAGTTTAACTGTTGGATAAAATATGGAAGGATAGAAAATGTACTATCTTTTAATGTCACTATCTACAAATAGTAGTTCATTTACACATTTTGTGGGTATATCTCTTCTGTATACCCGTCCCCTCCACGAAGATAATATTAATGCGGACAAGATAGATGGCTTCCCCTAATAACAATGAAGTGGTAGTGGATAAAAGCAGAATGGCTTTCAATTGGGGGGAAAAAGCCCAGAATAGACAACAGCTAATTGCTTATATTTGCCACAGGGACATTTGCAAGTGAGGAGATGACCCGCCACAAAATAGGCACCTGTGGCTGGAGTTTTCACAGTGCTGCTGGGTTCCTGCCGAGGGTCTGCCTGAAGAGCTCCTAAAGAGAGGCTTCTGTGCAAGTTTCCCCCAAAAGCCATCTCAGCTACTTTATCTGAATGTCAGTGTTCATTCATTCATTTGTTCAGTGCATCATTACTAAGCGCTATTATCTGTGCCAGGAACTCTGGTTAGTGCCAGGGCTCCAGTGGTGACTGAGGTGGACGTGGCCTCTGCTCTCACTGAGCATGCAGGCTACTCGGGGAGACAGATGTATTAGTTTGGGGCTTATTGAATTTTGAAGAGCCAGTGGCATCCAAGTGGAGTTATCCGGCAGCAATTCTAATCCTTTCCTAATTTTCACTGGTAAACAAGATAAGATCGGTGTTCTAAGAATTAAAATAATATTACATAGCGTGTTATAAACCATGCTCCATTATTATATTAAATACAATTTTGTAATTGATTTTTACTTTTATGTTTAAGATTTAGAAAACTTTAAACATTTTCTTTATGTGGTTAAATTAGGGTTTTGTGCAATAATGGATCCAAATAGAAGCATTAGGCCCTTGTTCAGGATGGTCTCTTTATGTACTTTGTATCAGTCCCATTAAAAACACCTGTTTCCCCAAAGTATGAGCTACTCAAACAGTACCTTCTTTTTTTTTCAAGAGAATTAAATCATTTATTGATTACACATGATAATGGGATGTACACCAAGCTGCATTCCCATCTATATTTTATTGGTACTTTTCAATTTACGTAGTATTTGGCATAGGATGTGCAACATCATTTATACCGAGTAATTCATGATTTTGCTTGGGTAATCCCTTTTAATGGTGAACCACCGTCAGGCTCACAACAGTATATCAGGTTCAACTACCCAAGGGTTTCCGGAGCAATGGCTTCTCCACCCAGGCAGGTCTGTATATAAATTCCAAATGAACCTGGCATCACCTGAAAGGTAATTAACTTCACACTGTTGGGGCGAAATTACCAAAGATGGCTTCAGAGAGTCTTTACACAGCACTTAAAAAGAGACATTTATTCAGCGCTCCAATCAGAACTATTAATTTAGCATCAACAGCATGGCTGCAAAAAAAAAAAAATTCTCATGTAAAACCCTTTGTTGGAATGTCTTACACGTTTCCACAGACGAAACTAAAATAACTGTTAGTACAATTAGTCACATACAGCTTGAGTTTTTGGCCGTTCACACATGGAGTAATTGTTCAAACATGTCTTCTTTGTAGCAGCTAGGCCCTGCCACCATTGTGCTTGGCTGGTTCACAAATCTGTGTGTAACCTGTGTTCCCTGCTCACTTCTTCTGGTCTCCTCTCCTGCCTAGGCTTTGGTTTCTTAATTAAAATCTTGCCACTGCCTAGCTACTGCTGTGCTGGACCTGCCGTAGCACCTTGGTTTCGTGGTTTTTGCAAGTATTGGCTCCATGCATAGGGGCAGAGCATCTGCTCCCAAATTTCCTCCTCATGGGTCAAATTTGAGACTGGAACTGTTGTAATTGCCAAAATCATGATAGCTTCCCCACTCCAATTGCTTCCATCATACAAATCCATTTGCCATCCCCTGCCACCAATCACCACCACACGGCTGCACCCAAAGCCACCCAACCACTGAGTTCTCAGACTGAAGGTTGTCATTCACGAAACCAACCCCACCGACACCCACAAAGTTTCCGACCCTTCGACCTCTTTGGCCTGGGCATGAAGCCGTAGCATTCTGCTTTGACAGGGCTTCCTAACTTCACGTTGTGGCATTCACAAGTAGTATTTTGAATGAGCAATCTTCCCGGGAGTCATGGTCGTCAAAAGGTTACAAAGCACAGCCCCTTTTCCTTTGCCAACTGCCACTCGGTCAGTCATGATTTCAAATCCTTCAATTTTCCCCACTGCTTCAAGAATAATCTCTTAAGGTGGTTTTTTGGATGGTTTCTTTCGTGTTTCTTTAATGCACAACAAATATCTTTTGATTAAGTGGGCACCTTGGTCTTTGGAGTCTTTCTTGAGACAAGCTCTACTTTGGTTCCACAACTCTTCCGTCCACCTTGTGTGTGCCTTGCTTATAGCTGCTCCACCTCCTCCACAGTGGCCATATGGGTGACAAACCCACAGCCCCCTGGAGTGCTTTGGTGTTTGGATCTCTTTACCCACAGTCGGGTGAGGCCGAGCGCGTTCCCAGTTGTCAAAATGGCTCCTCAGCTCTCATCGGTTGTTCAAAGTCAACCTCTCCAATGAAGAGCTTCCTCAGCTGTTCGGGCTCTTTAGGAGACTCTGACTTAGACACGACGGCAGGGAGAAGAGAGACTTTAACGATGCTTCTTCGGCAGCGTCCACGGGCAGAAAGGAGTACCTTACTTCTGATACTTCATAGCATTTGGAAGTTTACAGGAGATATTTGCTCATCATTTTGTTTCTTCCTGACAACTCTGAGGAATACAGGGCAGGTAATGTTTATTTATTTACAGATAGGGAAACTTAGGTTCATAGATATGATTACTTACTTGAAGTCACAGAGCTAGCAAATGGTGGAGGCAGAAGTGGAACCCAGCCTGGGACTCTTTTTCAGGAGTCAGGTCTATTTTTGTTGTATGCTTCCTGTCAATGTATTGACTTACTGGAAAGATAAATTGAATTGTCTTTTTCCACTGAATTCCTCCAGTGGGTATCATTCAAAGAAAAAAAGTTTTAATCCTTTAATTTCTTACTTTTTGTTTCCTGATTCTTCAACAAATTAGTTAATATGTATTAATTATTTTCTATGTATAAATGAGATATAGTTTTTGTCACTAAGAAACTCAGTCCTATAGGAGAGGCCCAGGCATTAAAAAAAATCCCTATGCAGCATGATTAATGCTATCAATAATGCATGAGCATAGAGCTTTGGATGTGATACCAAGGATGTGATAGTGGCCTGAGCTTTGAAGGAGGATGGGATGGGGTGGGAGGTTTAGAAGAGGCAGTGGAGGATGATACTGAGTAGAAGGGAGAGCTGGTGAAAAAGCTTGGACACAGGGAAGCATGGTGTATTTGGGGATTACCAAGTACTTCTCTTTTACTTTACTATTAGGGGAACTTAGGGGGATTGCTGAAGATGGGGCTGTTAAGGAAAGTGGGACACTTGTGGACAGAAGAGTATTTGTATGCCCAGCTAAGAGGTCTGGAATTATGCGGGTGATGGGCACACCTTGAACATACTGAACCAGAGTTTGGCAGGATTTCAGAGATAATTTTGTCCACAGTGGAAAGAATGGACTAGTGGTGGGAAAAATTGATGGCACGGAGAGCACCTAGTAAACTATTGAGTCCAAGAGAACTAGAGGAGCCCAAACTAAGGCAATAGCAAGAGGGGTGGAAAGGGATGGATTTAAGGAACAAAAACTTTTCCATAACAAATAATGCATAGGATGAGGACTATTATGATGATAATATCTTGACATACCATGTTTTTAAAGAATTATATATTCTTTTGGGCCGGGCGCGGTGGCTTAAGCTGGTAATCCCAGCACTTTGGGAGGCCGAGATGGGCGGATCACGAGGTCAGGAGATCGAGACCATCCTGGCTAACATGGTGAAACCCCGTCTCTACTAAAAAAATACGAAAAAACGAGCCCGGCGAGGTGGCGGGCGCCTGTAGTCCCAGCTACTCAGGAGGTGGAGGCCGGAGAATGGCGTAAACCCAGGGGGGCAGAGCTTGCAGTGAGCAGAGATCCGGCCACTGCACTCCAGCCCGAGCGACAGAGCTAGACTCCATCTTAAAAAAAAAGAAAAAAGAAAAAAAAAAAGGAATTATATATTCTTTTGAATCCATTGCCTCACATACCATCATAGCACATAGTGATATGCAGGCATTATTTCCACTTCAGAGGTGAAAGTCTGTTAGCTATAGAGGCTAAGTTTGACCATTAAAGATGGTCAGGTAGATTCATGATGTTACAGGTTTTGTACAGACATCCAAGAAAGCCTAACACAGCTTTCCTGGAATTTATATGACAACTGAATAAGGAAATATATAGGCCAAAGAAAAATTCTTTGTATGAGAGGACAGAATAGATAGTAGTTAGAAGAGATAGGAAAGAAGTGACACAAATAAAATGTAGAGTATTGAAATCTCCCTTGATCCATCTCTCCCATTACAGCAAATTCCATTCCCTAGATGAGAAGTGGAGGTCATGCTGGGACATGACTGGTAGAAGCTAGAGGTTCTTCTAGAATTCTTGAAGGCATCTGTAAAAGACATGCACTTTGCACTTTACACACCTGTTTAATGCTTCTCTAAAAGTCAGCATCGCATATGAAAGTGTATACCTACTGGATAAATCAGGCAGTGCCTGATTTTTCAAGGACTCTTAGCTTTACAAAAGGCTCATCGAAGGGCTATATTTAAAGTTGCATTCTCCTTGGGGCATTAAAGTGGCTTTCCATCTAAGCAGCTTCAACTTGTGACACAAAGGCGTTTCTGAAAATTTAGGTGAAATCCTGGAGCATCCATGTATGTATATAATTTAAAAGAGAAATTACCTTGATTTTCTTTAAGCAAAGGGCATGAAATGAGCAATTCTGCAGCTTTAGGACATTGGACTAAAAACCGTCTCAGAAAGCCAGCTAGATAAGAATTTATTCAACTTGTAATGCTTTTATTTTTTGAAAATGATTTTCAAAGTCAGGTTCATTGATCTTTTTGCTGTTAATTTTTTTAAACTAGGTTATTAGATTCCAGTTGGAGTCTATGTGGCTTTACTGATTTTTCATGAGGGGCAGGTAGTACTAAACCTATTATCTGACAGATTATATGACTAAATGGCAGTTAATATAAATGTTTCTAAGCCCTTTTTGGGAGGAGGGGGGAGTTTATGCCTCATCCTAGAATTTGTGAACAAAATAAAACGAAAGCATACTTGTTTTTAACAGATTCTTAACCATAACTCTGATTATAACTATTTCTTATATTTGTTACTAACTTTATTATCTTGGTTGAACATTAATATCGAATATAATAGCATGATTTTAAAAAAATGAATCTTTGTTTCTTCACTTGGTATACTCATTATTTTGAAATATTTGGAGCCACGTGTTTTTTTCTTAACCACACTTTGATTATATAATTATATTTGCTAGAGCTGTTACAAATTAATCACTTTTTGGTTATGCTTGTTCTTTTATAAGAAGTGTTTGTTTAGCCGTACATAAACAGAAGTTTATTTTGAGGATTAACTTTCATGTGAATAACTGCCTCCCAGCTCAATCTTTTTAATCACATCTTTTAGAGGACAGCAATAATGTTTTTGTCTTTTTTTTTTCTTCAAGAATTTCAAATTAACTGTTTGTATATTGTAACATAGAGAGGTTTGTAGCTTCATGAAGACAAAGACTACATCTTATACATCTTTATATATACACCACCGCCTCACACATCCCAGGAGATTAATCCATGCTTAATAAGATTTGAAGAATGTAATAATTCTGTAGAAAAAACATAAATTATTTGCTTTGAAAATGACTCTATAAGGAACATCTCTAAATGCACAATATTCTCATAAAAAATCAGGGTAGACATTTTCTGCCCCTCTAGACATATGCCTTTGCGCGTTGTGTCCATTTTCATACACGTGAAAACAAACAGCCTCAAATCTGCTGAGCCCTGGAAACCATAAAAGCATTTCCAGCCTGTGTTTCTTGTTTGCTTATTGATACCATTTCCCCTCAATCAGGGGCCCAGGGCTTTCCCGTTTTCTAATTTTTTTCTTTGTTTTAAAATGCACAGTTACCTTTACATACTATTTTATACTGTCGCTAAAAGTTGTTTAGGTCAAGTCAACCAACATTTGTTTATGGAGGCCCTCTGAGGTGTTACCTAACACCATAGACGGTGATGTTACAAAAATGGGGAGGATGCAGTCTTTGCCCTCTTAAAGGCCGTGACCTGGTGGGACCATAAACATGTGGATGGACACTGTTCAGCATCATAGATGCTGTTACACAGACAGGATAAGGATGTGTTAGAGACCCAAAGGTGGGAGTGGTGGCTTCTTCCTTCCCCTGCAGGGTCAAGGAAGCCTTCCCAGGGCTAATGGTGCTGGATGAATGTTGAGATGAATAGATTTCAAGGCAGACAAATGGAGCAGAGGATATGGAGGGCAGAGGAAGGAGCTTGGGAGGGGCAGGCCATACGTTTGGAGGGCTGTGTAGGGGCCTTCTATGGTACATATAGGAGCTTGGACTTTATATGGAAGGCAGAAGAGAACTAATGAAGGGCTTGAAGCGGTGGCGTAATTTAACTAGATTTTCATTTTAGGAAATTACCCACATAACCATGGGAGAATGAAGTAGGGTATTTACATTTCCTTAAAACCGTGCTTTTAGGACATAAATAGACCAAACATTAACTTTTCTTCCCCATTGCCTTAAACAGAACTTTACAAAAATCCGAATACACCCACTTCTGCCATTTGAATTTCCAAATGATTTATTCTTTGGCCAAGATATATTTTTATAGCACTTTAATGTTCTGTGTTTGGGTTTAAGAATTACGGGCTGCCTACCTTGGGTGACACCAGATGCTACAGTGATGCAGCTCACCATATAACTCTCCCTAATCCCCCTTGGCAGTGACAACAGGCTTCCCGTATTTCTCCTCAAAGCGTCTTGAAATAGGACTGTATTGAATGGGCATGACTGGGCTGCATATTTTAGGCATTTTCAGGAAAAGAAATAAAGAATTCGTATGCGAATGAATCTGAGCAAGCATCTGAAAGAAGAGGAAAGGATTTAGAGTAACAGAAAACTAACATGATGTCACATGACAAAGTTCAGAGACCTCCTCTTAGCTGAGGTGGCTTCCCATGGTGTTACTGGTCATCTGCAGTCTGGTCCAAAAAGCAGTCCTGTGGTCAGTGCTAGGCCATAAGTCTTGAGTTCTGAACACGATGAGATGCCTTTTCCATGATATTCAATGTAGTTTCTTTCTCCTTCTCTCACTAACTTTGTTAGACTAGAAGCTACATTACCCTCTTAAAAGTTTTTAGCTCTTATCCCAAGGACTTTCTGGGACATTTAACAGTGTTGTAATCTCTTCTTTTCAAAAAAAGTATTTATATTATGGTAAAAATTTTATAACCTAAAATTTACCATCTTAATCATTTCTAAGTGTGCATTCCAATAGCTTTAAGTATATTCACATTGTGCCACGTAATCTGTATATTTTTAGATGAACACTTCATATTTCTTTCTGATCAGGTAATTATTTAACATACTATTAAGTCTTGATTTTATATCTCTTATTTTTTGCACGTTCTCTTTTAATCATAAATGATGAATCAATTTTTTTTTGAAGAATAACTCACTAAAATATTGATAATACAACCTTTGATACTTCCTTTCCACTGTGGTTATATTTTCCTCATATTATATTTTGACCTCTCTGTATGGTAGTGTCCTTTTATGAGTCACAAGTGTACGCTTTATGAAGCAGTGAGCTATGAAACTGGATAGGACATTAAAGACTCCGAACCGTTGTTTGATTAGTTCAGGTTATTGAGGTGTGGGTGCTAATTGAGCTTTCCTAGTCTAAAGTGAAAATAATGTGTTACCCAGAGATTCTACATCTCCAATCTTGGTTTGAAAAAAAATCTAGGACTGAAAACATGGAATGAAAATGTATTCTTTTGTGTTTTGAAGGGATGAACATTTGAGTTCAAATTAATTTTCTTAGGGTAAGCTTTTCATTTTATAAAATAATGTTTAATGATCTTGGGAAGAATAACTATGTAGTATATCTTCAAAAGTAAAATTTTCAAATTGAATAAATTAGTATATTTCAAACTTTTGAATTAGGAAATGCCTGTATATTTTAGGATATGTTTGGTTATATAATTATTAACTACTGCTGAAAATGCAACAGAAAATTGGAACTCAAAATTTTTTAGTTATTGCTCTCTAACCTCAAGTAATATCAAATTACACTGTTTCAAATGGTATAGGAGACCATTAAGCTAACTGAAGAGAAAGTTTAAAAGAATTAATATTGGTTACTCATAACCATATTAAGGACTGATTTATTTACAAAACAACAACCAAAAAAACTAATCGAATTATTTAAAGAACAACCACCAAAACACTAATCCAATTTATTGTTATATGGAGGCCATCATTTTTAGTTACAGTGGATCTTGAAAGTTCGTGAACCCTCTACAACTGTATGTAATTTTCAGTGTGTGTATTATGTATGTGTGTGCGTGCACGCACGCATGTTTCTGGAGAGATAGTATTCACAACTTTCAACAGATTCTGAAAAGGCATCTTGATCCAACTAAGTTATGAACCACTGTCACAGATGTTAGTTTGCCCATTTTCCTTTTTATGTGCAGACCCCAATTCACAACTAGACTTTGTTCCAGAAGTAGTTTGTTTATGAACTGGTTGTTTGGAACGTAGACCACATTTTTCTATGAAAGTAATAATATGTATTAAACACACACATATACACACACACACACGTACACAGATGCACACACACACACTAGACATTCCCTGACTTACAGTGGTTCAACTCAATGATTTTCCAATTTTCTGATGGTGTGAAATCAGTACAAACTGTACTTTGAGTACTCATACAACCATTCTGTTTTTACTTTCAGTACAGTATTCAATTACATGAGACAATCAATACTTTATTAGAAAATAGGCTTTGTATTAAATGATTTTGCCCAACTGTAGGCTAACATAAGTGTTTTGAGCACGTTTAAGGTAGACTAGGCCAAGCTGTGATGTTCAGTAGGCTAGGTGTATTAAATGCATTTTTGACTGACAATATTTTCAACTTACGATGAGTTTATTAGTATGTTCATTGTAACTTGAGGAGCATCTGTACTTACATAAATTATAGAACCTTCACAGTAGTGATACAAAGACAAATGAGATAGACCTCCTGGACTCCAAGTAGTTTATAATCCAGGCTAGGGCAAAAGGCAGGTAAAACCTATCCTCAACCTAAGTTGAGATTGACCTCCTAATTTACCTGTGACCTTCCTGTTGATTTTTTTGCAGCTGTGTCAGGATTCATTCCTTCTCACCACTACACCCATAGAAGTATTAGGCAACTGGTATCCTTGGGATTTAGACACATGAGAGAATAGCATGGGGACTTAAGCATTAAGGCAAATTTATGACATGGTTTCTATGGAAAGATGTACTCCTAGTTCTAACTTGGAACCCAAGTTCCTGGGACACAGAGAGTCCTTCACTTGGAGCTTCATTAGTGGATACTGTCTGTGTGATGAATGAAGAATATACATCTCCTCTGCCATGGAGTCTCTCCCTCAAGAGTCCTTTACACAGTTAGCCAGAATAAGGACCTTCTCATTACTAATGACCATTTGTGTTTGAAATATTCAGAAGTCAGACTTTTCTTTCTGAAGTGCAGCATGAAAAATTTTCCCCACTACCCCAGTTAGGTTCTTGATGAGGGATATGATAGTTCTTTGTAGCTAGACTACATAATATCTGGCAAACTTTTATACTATATGTTGGTTGTTGACCAAAGGGGGAAGCTAAAGGGTGAAAGAAGGCAGAAAGGAAAGTGGAAGGAGAGGGCATGAGTGCTTCATGATGTCATCACAAGATTTAGCATCTCATTATGCCACATAAAGAGTGGCAGTCTCTTAGTTCATTTTTTGTTGCTTAGAACACCTGAGACAGGGTGATTTATAAGAAAAATGAATTTATTTCTTACAGTTCTGGGGGCTGGGAAGTCCAAGGGCATAGCTGGGCATCTGATGAGAGCCTTCTTCCTGGCAGGGATTCTCTGCAGAGTCCCAAGGTAACACAGAGTATCACATGGTGAGGGAGCTGAGCATGCTTTTGTGTTAGCTCATATCTTTCTTCCTCCTCTTGTAAAGCCATCAGTTCTACTCTCATGTCAGCCTATTGATCCATTAACCATTACTCTATGTATGGATTAATCCATTCATGTACACAGAGCACTCATGACCTAATAGCTTCTTCAAGGCTGTAGGTCTCAACACTGCTATATTGAGGATTGTATTTCAACGTAAGTTTCAGAGGGGACATCAAATTATAACAGACAGTGTCAGTCTTTCTTCATAATTCTTAATGTTTTCTACAGGTCCTGGGAAAGCTTTTTAGATTAGACTTTTAGCATATCATGTCATTGCATATGATATGTGCACATATTTTGAAACATGGATCAAGAAGACATGCTCCACCTATGTAGATGAATAGGAGGAAATTTTGTCTTCAGAGAATGTAATAAAGAGTGGGCATGTTTTGGCGTTAAACATGAATTTTCACTAAGAATTATAATTACTTTAGCCAAATAATTTTGCAAGGCGTTCTTTGATTTGACTAAAAAATGTATATGATCCAAGACCACAATATTTTTTAGCCTTATAGAAAGATGTGACTAACTTTAGAAAAGACAGAGATTTGGATTAGCTTGTACTTTCACCATTTGCTACCAAAAAGCCAACGTAGAGAACTGTGGTCTGTTCCTTAGTTACATACTAGCTACATTAAGTCACTAATTCCGCAGATATGGAGGTGCCTCTTTACAGATATGCAAAATGTATATTATAAATTTCAAAAAGTTATACATTTTATGATGTTCCTCTAATAGTGTCTATCTACAGAGTAATTGCTACAAACCAATATTTTAGATAATTATACCTGTTCATATTTTCTAAAAGAAAAAAAAAAGCAATGTAGACAGGAAATTAGTAACAGAGCAGCTGAAAATTAGAATGACTAGATTCTGTGTTGAGGTTAATAGTCATGCATGTACAAATAATGTTTTTCCATAGAAGATAATCTTTGTGACTTTGGGTTACACAAAGCTTTCTTAGATTTGACGTGATTCATAAAAGAAAAAAATGGATAAATAGGACTTCATCAAATTCAGGATCCCTCTGATCTTCAAAAGATCCCATGAATACAAGGAAAAAACAAGTCACAGACTGGGAAGAAATATTTGCAAATCACATGTTAGATAAATACGTTGCATCTAGAATATGTAAAGGTTATTTAAGATGCAAAAATAGGGAAACAGACAAGTCCATTATAAAAATGGACTGAAGATTCAAACAGACAGTTCATCAGTGAAGATGTGCAAGTGAAAAATAAGCACAGGAAAATGCTCAAAATCAGTAGTCATTAGGGAAACACACATGAAAACCACAATGAGATACTATATACCTATTAGAATGCCTAAAATTAAAGTGACTGACTGAATGTTGGTGAGGATGTGAAGCAGCTGTTGGCAGCAGACCAGTGGCTGCCTGGGGACAGGCAGCGATTATAAAGGGATACAAGGAAAGTTTTGATTGTGGCGAGTATGTTCAGTATCTTGACTATGGTAGTGGTTTCATGGCCATATTTGTATGTCAAAACATATCAAATTGTACACTTTAAGCATGTGCAGTTTCTAATATGATCATGATATCTCAGTAAAGCTGTACATTTTCTTTCCTGTAATGTTGCTTCCTTTGGTTTGTATTTCTGACTTAATTGGTGATAACATAGATTTTATTTCAGGGTTGCATTCTTAAGATGTATGACTATTTAAAAGATACAAAATAATTAGATGATGAATATGGATTTTTAGTCTTTCTGGTATAAATGTCACATAATAAATCTGAATATTTCCGATAATTTTGACATGCAGCTAATACTGATATGCACTTACTATTAATACTCTCAACCTCAATAGATTTAAATTATGTTAATTTGACTTATTTAAAATTTATATTGTTATTTATGTTTTCCCCTTTTAAAATACCTTTGTTAGGAATATGTTTTAATTTTATTGTTATAAGCAAAAGTTTAGTGTGATTTATGGAATAAAAAGGTAGTTATAGAATATAAGTCAGTGTGAATTGCTGTACATGTTGTTTCCTTTCTGTATTGGGATTCCATGTTATGAAATATTGCTAAAAATAAGTAGGCTTTGGAGTGAGACTTGGGGAGCTCTTAATTCCTGCTACAGTGAGTGGTGGTAACAGTGTATTTGGTGATAGGGTTTGCCCTGTGTTTACATGGGTCCTGGACTCTGGTGATGGGAGAGATGATAGAAGATGACCTATCCCCACCCGTATATATTAAGCTGGCGCCATGTGGTAGGACATTGAAATGGTGGTTTACACTATAAAAAATGAGTTGCAATTATAAAAAAAAAAAAAGGCAGGGGAGGGAGGCCTTAGAATGCTGGCATTAAATCTTATTTTTCTTAAGAGTTTGTGCAAAATGGGGCCTGGAGTTTCACTCCAGGAGCACTTTTAGCTGCTGCCACATGAAGCTTATTAAGGGCAAGATTTCTCCCGACATCTGGCCTTTCTCACTGCTTCCTCTCAGGAGGCCTCTCTCACCATTGCTTCTGTGTGGACTCCAACAGCTGTAATTGGTTTAGATGTGCAGCTAGACCCTACCCTAGTCTAAGGCAGTGGCTTTCCACCGTGGCTGCCATTCGAGTCACCACCTCCTTTCTCACCCGTTTCCCCAGTGTCACTTTTCTGCCTTAAACATTTCACTAGCTTTTTGCACTTAGAAGAAAAAGCACACTCCCTGTTGTGTCCAGCATATTTGACTCTTGTCTCCTGTAACCTCCTCTCTTGATACAGTCCTACTCCAGCTGTTATTTGTCCTGACAGTGGCTGCAAACACTTATTTACTTCTTACAAAAAGCTCTTATAATTTGATGCCTGGCAAACACTCCCTGGACTTAATAGCATAATGATATCATAATAATAACACTTTCTGCCATCTATTGAATGTTTTCTCTAACCCAGACAGTGTACTAAGTGCTCTACAGGCATTATCTTATAATTAAGTTAGATGCAACAAACTTGTGAAGTTGGTATTGTTATTTCCGATTTTTAGGAGAGAAAACTGAGGTGTAGAGTTGAAGTAATTTGTCCAGGTTCACACTGTTATTGTATGCTGGAGCCTGGCTTGAAATCTGTCTGTCTGACTCTAAATTGGCTCTTTGGTACTGACTTTCAAAAGTGTTTTGTTACGATTACATTGTAATGATTCCACAACGGTTCCAGGAAGACAGTCTTAGAGCAAGCTGTAGAGTAAAATTCTTATTGAAATTCAAAGTAAATATTAATGCAACTTAACTGTCTTACTGGAGACAACAAACTTTTCTCAATATATTATGTCTTTATGGTAGTAAGTAAGAAATAATGTTGTTTAAAAGTTGGAAATGAATGGTGGAATCAAACAGAGATATGATCTCAGCACCTGCCATTTATTCGTATAGATCTCATTATCATATGAACCAGATAATGTTCTAGGCGCTGGAGATATTGTCAGTGTGCAATCCAGTGGGATGATTTAAAATTTTGGTTCTACAAGCTGTTTTTATCTTGGAGGCTCACTATAGCACTGTAACTCTTTATTGAATGCTGTGTAAATGTGATCCATCTTGGACCCTATCCTAAGGGGGTCTATTTGAGCCAGTGTTGTGATATGGCCTCTAAGGTAATCCTATAGGAAGGCTCTAGTGCAATTTGCTTTCTTTTTTCCTTTCTTTCCATCCAATTAAAATGAAACATTAAATTTAACTGTTTTAGATATAATAAACTCAGGGACCTTATATTCTAATAGGGGTAGCACAATAAGCATAGTAAATGACATTATGTGTCAGAAGATGGAAAGTACTTCGTGGGGTGAGTAATAAGATCAGGATGGGGGAAAATATGGTGAGCAAGCACAAGTTTCAGTGTGAAACACGCAGTCACTCAGGTGGGTCTCACTGAGATGGTCAAGACCTGAAGTGGGTGAAGGGGACAGGACAGCCAGAGGGATATCTGAGGGAGGAGAGGGGAGGTAGTGCCAGCCTACAGCAGGAGTATGTAGGCCCACTGCAGAAGAAAGCAGCCATTGTGATGGAGGAAATCAAGAGAGGGAAACGCTAGACGAGGTCAAAGAGGTTCAAAGTATTTTGCTGCCGAAAACGAAATGAGCTAGCATACCTAAGGCATTTAACCAGAGCCTGGCCCAGGGCCACAGCGTCCCTGCCTACCTCCTCCAGCTGCATCTCCCTCTGCTCCCTCTTGCAAACTCTTCACTGCATTTATAGCAGAAAACTCTTTGCAGATGCCCCAAATATCCATGTTTTAACCTTTCTACTTTTGCACATACCTAAAATGTCCTTCCCCCATCTCTCATAAACTCCTTCAAGACCCACCTTGGGACCTTGTCTGGGAACACTGCTTTGACTCCCTCTGAGGTGAGCTAATGCTTCTTTCTCTGGACCACCTGCACAGTACTGTGTATATGTTAGAAATAACACCTGGCTAATGGTAGCTAACATTTAATGAGCACATACTATACACCATGCCCTAAGTCCTTTAACGTGTTTTTTATTTATTTCTCACAACAACCCTATAAGGTATGTCGTATTGTCATTCCCATTTTACAGATGAATAAATAAAGCCATGAAGAAGTTTAGTAACTTGCCTGAGATCATCCAGCTACTAAGTGGTGGCACCAGGAGGTGAACCCAAGGTTTCTGGCTCCAGGACCTATGCTCTTTCGTAATCATATTATACTGCACCTCCACCATACTTACTATATACAAGGCAGTGTGCGCATAACACTGTATTGCAAGTATTAGTGTATGTGCATGTGTCTTGCCTATTACTCATGAATTCTTTGTGGGCAGGGAACCATGTCAAATTCACTTTTGCTCTTTGGGGCTTTGCACATATGCAAAGCTGTGATGAGATTAACATATTCTCTTGTAATTTGTAAGGCATGAGAAATATTATTCCAAATGTTAATGAAAATGCACCATTGGCTCTGCATTTCATTTGGGTTTGAATTTCATTGTAACTGTGTCATTGTGCTTCTGCTTCTCTCTAGACCAGTATTAAAGAGGGACCGCTATTGAAGCAAACCAGTTCTTTCCAAAGGTGGAAAAAGCGATACTTCAAACTTCGAGGCCGCACCCTTTACTACGCAAAGGACTCAAAGGTAATTCGAGATAATACTAGTTTCAAGCATTTGAGACTGTGGATGGATGTAAAATTTTGGTTCTGTAAGCTGTTTTTGTTTTGGAAGCGCACTGTAGCATTGTGCTCTTACATGAATTCAATGTAAATGTGATCCGTCGTGGACCCCATCCCAAGCGGGTCTATTTGAGTCAGTTCCATAACATGTCCCTAAGAATAATCTTTTAAGAAGGCCCTAGTATAGTTTCATTTCTTTCTTCCTTTCTTCTTTCTTGACAATTAAAATAAAGCATGAAATGTAACCTTATTAGATGTAATAAACGCAACGTTTTTGGTTTCCACCTTTTACCTTGTAAACCTTTCCCTGACCATGAGAGAAAGAGAGAGCTGCTGTAGTTGCTAAGAATTCATGCTCTGTGTTCAGACGAGAGCTCATATCCCACTTCCAGCATATTCCAGTGGAGTGGCTGTGGACAGCACGTGTTGCTGAGAGGAGGCTTAAAGGAGAAAATACACATCAAGAGCTTACATGGTACCCGACATAAACTAACTAATCACTCCAGTATGCTGGTAATTAGGAATAAAAATCATATGGAAATCAAATCAAGACTTAAAATATTTTTTACGTAACAGTTGAATCAAATAATAATAATACAGTTTTGGGAGAAGCCATTTGTAAAAACTCATATTTTAATATTCAAAATAAACATTAGGATTTCTGGCTACTGTGCCAGTTGAATAATCAATTATTTTCATTTTTATAAATGTATGCTCCTGATATAATTGGTAGAATTGTACACCAGGAGGTAAAAACAAGCAAACAAACCTAATTCTGAGTTTATGTATCTATAGAAGTAATAACCATGTAAAATAATCTTATTTTACAAGTCATTATGTTCAGAATTGTCCCTGATCTGGCTCCATCCTGATTTTTCACATTTATCTCTAGACAGCATTGGCTGTTTGACAGCCTCCAGTTTGGGCTCATGCTACCATCATTATGATGACTGCCTTTTCCATCTGCACTTGACAAAGTTCCCTGTTCAAGATCCCCTCAAATACTCCTTATTCCATGATTCACAAGAGAGAGAGAGTTCAGTTTTCTGCTGAATTGATCATCTGTGACCTTCTATAGCATTTCATTGTATTTCTTCTCTTTTACTCTTGTCTATCTTACCGTAAAGTTAGTTGTGTCTATTTAATCTCCTGTGCTAGACTGTAGATTCCTTCCAGTCAATGAACAAGTCTTACAGTCAGATTGGTTGAACTGAAGTAGGCTAGTTCTACAGTCTACTTCAGTGTCAAGTCCAACTGTCAACTACTTCCAAGTTCTAGTTTCCGCAGTTCTAGTGGTGCACCATTATGCCTGTCTTGCTGGAAGAACGCTGAATGAGTGTGAACAATGAGTGACTAAAAGTGGGAAGCCTACATTTATTGACTAGGACTTCCTACTTGCTACCTTGCGTGTTAAGAGTATACAGAAAAGGTCATCTGCTACTTGCAAAGCAAATTCATTACCTCATTTGAACACATAGTTACAGATGAGGAAAATAAGGTTCACAAGGTTCAGTTACTCGTCATGAGCTAAGCCAGGACTAGTTCTCAGCTCTCACCCTGCAAGCCTGGAAACAATGATATTGCCTCTGCCTCCCTGGTAGAGCTGTTACAAGCTTCAGAGAGATTGCATTGTGCATGTGTATGCCACACACTCAGCAGGTTCCCCATAAGTGGTAGCTGTTATGCTTCCAGAGAGCACAGAACATTTGCATTGAAGTAGTGTTTCCAGGAGGTCTTTAAAGTCCTTTTCAGTTGGGGTTTTATGAATTAGTTGTACTTTATGCTTTTATTTTTCCTTTCTAGGAAGAAATTGCAGAGAGTACCACCAACTTAACTTTTTTTCCCCCCATTTTCTATTCCTAATTCCTGTATTGAAAGAATGTATTGAAGAGCATTGAGTTAGGTTTTCTTCTAATGTCTTTATATGTTTTTTTTCATTAACAGTCTCTGATATTTGATGAAGTTGACCTCTCAGATGCTAGTGTAGCTGAAGCAAGCACGAAAAATGCTAACAACAGCTTCACGGTATGGTTATATTCTGCTAACTCCCTTCTCAAAAGTTATAGAATGACCTTTCTTAAGCATGTACAGAATGCCCTGTTCAATTGCAAACTGTTGTTAACTTATGCATGTTGGAGTTCCTACCAACACAATCAACTTTAAATACACTGTATATTCTAACACCCAGTACCAGTTATGACTCATTTAAGCTGGAGTTAAATATACTTTTTAAAAATTTTATAATTTTTTCCTTTTAATTTTAATGCTTTAAGTTTTTCACCTCCTTTAAATTAATACTTCAATTAATTCCATTGTTCTTGAATATTTAAAAAGTGTATTTACCTTCAGTCTTAAAAACAATATTTTCTCTATGTAGTCTGCTTTCACTCCATTTCACCCCAGTTGCCATCGTTCAGGCAGTTGCTGTAGTTCAGGGCTTCACTTCTCACTTAGGTAATTCATTCGGCAGCTCTGTTCCAGTTTCTTCTTTTCTGATCACAGATCACATTGCTTAAAAAGGCGTCACTGGTTCCACATTGCCTGCGAATGGCATCCCCAACTCAGTCTTCAGATCTTGTAAGATCATGCCTCAGCATTCTAGTATTACCGGACAATTAATTTGTCCTTCTCTGTCCCACCAGTGCAGCAATTCTACCTGTGCCTGTGCTTTTCCTCTTCCCTCTGACTTCAGTGATTCGTCCCTCATCTATCGCTGTGAGAATCCTACCAATTCTTCAAAGCTTATTATAACCCATTTTTTTTCCAACTTCTTTCATTCACAAAGTATGGATTGAGTTCCCAACATGTGTTAAGCACAAGAAATTCAGAGGTGAATGTGTATGTATATAATTTCCCTCAAGATATTCCTGGCATTGTTCAGCCCATTTTTCTGTGGCTACTTTATATAACTACATACTCCCTAGGTCCTCAAAGGTGCATTGTTCTTGCTCTGTTGTCACTCCCATCCACACCCCCAGTCCTCCCGGGAAAAGTACTACTCCTGACAGCAGTGTGCAGTGTCCATCCCCTAGGCATGCCAGGGCAGGGGAGACAGACTGCTAAACAGGTGTACAGCAATGCCATCATAGAGGTGAGCACTTGTAAGGGTGGGGGAACACAGATGAATTCAGAGGTTGCCTTATTGATTTATGGGCATGTGGGATAATTCATAGTGTAAATATTCCTCCCTATCTCCCCCAATCCCCAGGGAGAGTTTAGTTTGAGAAGAGGAAAGCCAAGAATAGAGTCCTGGGAAAATGTTAAAATTCAAGGTTTAACCAATAAAGACTCAGAGCATTCTTAAGTAAAGGAGACTCAGGAGTCAGTGATGTTATAAAAACCAAGCAGAAGAGAGTTTCAAGATAGATGCTTTGACGTGTCGTATACTGTAGAGAGGTCAAGTCAAAGAATTGAAAAGTGATGGTTGAATTTGTTAATTTGGAGGTCATTTGGTCCCATTGATGTGAGTAGTTTCAGTGTGGGGTGGGGCTGGGGGCAGGCATTAGGCTGCACTGTGAATGCAAGTGAAAGGCAGGCAGAGATAAGGTAGGTAACTGTTTTCTAAAAGCTTGGCTGTTAAAAGGAGAACAAAGATAGCTAGTAAAATGTTTCGCCCAGAAGAGAATTTTAGTTTTGTTGTTGTTCTTTTGTTGTGTTTTAAAAATGATTTTGAATGCATTTATATGAAGAGAGGAGGCATAGTTAGAACGAAAAGTTAAAGACTCAGGAGAGAGAGGGAATGACTGATGAAGCATGATTGCTGAGTAAGCTGACGGGCGTAGGAATCAGAGCGCAGGTTAAGAGATCAGCGTCGAACGGGAGACAGAAACCTTACAGAGGCAGGCGTGGCCAGGAAGTTTATATATTTCAAAACCAAATACTGTTTTCTCAGTGAAATTGAAGGATAAGGTTATCTGCTGTGAGTGAAAGTTGAGGATGGTTAATAGTTGCTTCTGTAGAAAAAGAGAATCAAAACTGAGCAGGGACCTATAGATGATTACTAAGTAGTGAGTGATGTCTACCAAAGATTGGAGATCAGGTTTAGTAATGTTGTTACTCCCTGTGCTTATAACATTTTCTTTAAGTGGGAGTAGAGAACAAACAAATGAATTGATCCAGGGTTGGTGGTTTATAGGGCATATTGAACAGAAATAGAAAGGGATTGCTAGATATTTGACGGATTGATAAATCATCCATCTCTTTGCTCTTCTCAGTCTTTGAGACTACAATACAGAGTAGGGGACAGCTTTGGCTGAACAGGATTCAACAACCACTAAATATAGAGCTTCTGATGAATTGTTGGAGACCTAAGGCCAAAACGTTGCTTATTCCTTCTTTCTCCCACTTGAAGTTGGGGTAGGGTGAGGTAGAAAGAACTTCACCAGTCCTACTAGTAGGATTAGCCACTTGCTTTTCCCTGGGCAGTGAAGAATAATCCTCTCGCTGCTGGAGCCTCATGGAGGGGGAATAAGGGTTCCCCCCAATCAATATTTGTTTGTTTTTTAATCCTCTTTATTTTTTAATGACACATAGTGATTATATATATTTATAGGATACATAGTGATGTTTCAATGCATGTAATGTACAGTGATCAGATCAAGGTAATTAGGATATCTGTCATCTCAAACATTGACCATTTCTTTGTGTTGCACACATTCAATATTCTCCTTTAGCTATTTGAAGCTTATAATATATTACTGTTAACTGTAGTCATCTTACGGTGCTATAGAACACTAGAAATTATTCCTCCTATTTAGCTAGAATTTTGTATCCTTTAAGAGTTTAATCTGAAAGAGGGTTTCAAAATTTAAGCTTTGAAGCATGCGTTAATTTAAGGTGAAGACAAGGTCTAGGGTTTTGGAGTAGGAAATTATTCAAATACTTATACAGGTCTTTCTTGGACCTTCAACTGGGCACATGATCTTTCTTATAGCATTTCTTACAGAATTTAGCATATGCTGCCTTATACTTAGTTAAGTATTTATTTTTGGCCAGGCATAGTGGCTCACTCCTGTAATCCCAACACTTTGAGAGGCTAAGGCAGGAGGATTACTTGAGGCCAGGAGTTTGAGACCAGCCTGGGGAACACAGTGAGATTCTCATCTCTACAACAAATACAAAAATTAGCTGGGTATGGTGGCATGCATTTATAATCCCAGCCACTCAGGAGGTTGATTGCTTGAGGAGTTCGAGGCTGTAGTGAGCTATGATCCCAGCCTGGGCAACAGAGTGAGACCCTGTCTAAAAAAAAATTTTTTTTTTTTTGCCAGGCTTGATGACTCACGCCTGTAATCCCAGCACTTTGGGAGGCTGAGGCGGGCGGATCATGAGGTCAGGAGATCGAGACCATCCTGGCTAACATGGTGAAACCTTGTCTCTACTAAAAAAAATACAAAAAATTAGCCAGGTGTGGTGGCACATGCCTGTAGTCCCAGCTACTCAGGCGACTGAGGCAGGAGAATCACTTGAACCGGGGAGGTGGAGGTTGCAGTGAGCTGAGATTGCGCCACTGCACTCCAGCCTAGGTGATAGAGCAAGACTCTGTCTCAAAAAAAAAAAAATTTTTTTTTTACTATTTATTTTATTATAATCTCCTTGAGGATAGGGACTCTGTCATACCTTTTATCTCATGGTGCCCTATCCATAAGTATTTGTTGATTTTAACTAATAAGATGAAAGTTTATTTTAGCCATGAGAAGACTTTTTGTTGAAATATTTTCAAGAAATTTATTCATTCAACCGAATACTATTTTTTTAGTTTATTGGACTAGAAATATAGGGACTGGTTGGGCACCGTGGCTCAAACCTTTAATGCCAGCATTTTGGGAGGCTGGTGGTAGGATCTCATGAAGCCAGGAGTTTGAGACCAGCCTGGGGAACATAGTGAGACACCCCCTTCTCTACAAAAAAGCATACAGAAATTAGCTAGGTGTAGTGGTGCGTGCCTGTAGTGCTAGTTATTCCAGAGGCTGAGATGGGAGGATCGCTTGAGCTCTGGAGTTCGAGGTTGCAGTGAGCTATGATTGCATCACTGCTTTCCAGCCTGGACAACAAAGTGATTCCCTGTCTCTAAAACAAAACAAAGCAAAATAAAAGAACAAAGAAACAAAAACAAATGTAGGGACTAAAAAGTTAGGCAGATTGCTTAGGGTTTTAGAGCAAATGAATTTGGTAGAACTTTCCAGGGTATAAAATGGAGCAAGAGACATGTTTTCAACCAGTAATTGACAAACCTTCCTCTCTTTAAATATTTAAATATCTTACCTTCCTCAATTATTGTGACTGCTACTGATGCTGTTATTGTGGCTGGTTTGTGTCAGAGGCTAATGGTGTAGTTTGGTGTATTATGGCTGGAGGATCCAGGAATGGCCAAATTCTACTTCATTTCAGCTCAGCCATCCCTCCTCTTGCTGAAGTTTCTAAGGGTGATATATTGACAAAGTACAATAGTGGATGGAAACTACATAAATAGTAAACGGAAAATGGAAAACCTGTGCTTTGCCTGAAAATCCAGTGCTGAACTCTCTGGTAAAATGGGTTCTAGAGATCAGGGCAGTGACTGACCTAGCCTGGGAAGTTCCTCAGTGTCATTTCTGTGACATTCAGTTGGGTATGAGTGAGTCACTAAGGCCAGCCAGGCTTGGAGGGGGCCACAGACATTAAGACAGTCATGTCAGAGGATCGGGGACATGATTTAAAACCTCCGCACAGTATGATTACTCTTCCTTTCTTGTGCAGTCTCTCACTCTCAACTCTGGAGTTAATAACTTTTTTTTGTTATCTAAATTGTCTCAGGTACTCTATTAGTTTTCTACTGCTGTAGAACAACCAACCACAAACTTAGTGGCTTAAAAAAACGTCCATTTATCTCAGTTTTTATAGGCCACACAGTATTGCTAGATTCTTCTGCTCCAGGTCTTATAATATGAAGAAATAGATATAGGTTGGCAGGGTGGCTCATGTCTGTAATCCCTGCACTTTGGGAGGCTGAGGTTGGTGGGTCACTTGAGGTCAGGAGTTTGAAACCAGCCTGGCCAACATGGTGAAACCCTGTCTCTACTAAATACAAAAATTTGCTGGGTGTGGTGGCTCATGCCTGTAATCCCAGCACTTTGGGAGGCCCAGGCAGGTGGATCGCTTGAGGCTAGGCAAAGCCCCCATCTCTACTAAATATGCAAAAAATAGCTGGATGTATTGGTGCATGCCAGTAGTCCCAGCTACTTGGGAGGCTGAGGTGGGAGAATTGCTTGAACCTGGGAAGCGGAGGTTGCAGTGAGCCGAGATTGTGCCACTGCACTCCAGCCTGGGCAACAGAGCAAGACTCTGTCTCAAAAAAAAGAAAGAAACAGATATGACAAATTTGTGTATATACTTTTATTGACTCAAATTGAGCTAATCTTAGCCATGGTTTGAGTTTATGATTTCACAAGTGTCTTCTGCCATAATAAAACTTACTAACACTGAAAGTATTTTTTTTGTGATTTTAGGCGATAGTGATGTGATCAGGGAATGGAAAAGGACAATTTTTGACATCATTTAGGTTAATGTTTATTAATATATTTATAGTTCAAGCCCGGCATGATCGCTTATGCCTGTAATCCCAATACTTTGGGAAACCGAGGTGGGAGAATCACTTGAGCCCAAGAGTTGAAGACCAGCCTGGGCAATATGACGAAACCCCATCTCTACAAAAAATGAAAAAATTAACTGAGTGTCGTGGTGCATGCCTGTAGTCAAAGCTACTCAGGAGGCTGAGGTGGGAGGATTGCTTGAGTGGAGGTTGCAGTGAGTCAAGATCGCACCACTGCATTCCAGTCTGGGCAACAGAGAAAGACCCAGTCTCTAAAAAAAAAAAGAGAGAGAGAAAGAAAAAGAAAAAATGATAATTTATTTGTAGTTTAAGTTCTACCATGGCATTTTCTATGATGGTTAAATCAATAAAATGTTCTTTTTTGTTGTTCATTTAAAAAAATTCATTAAAAAAATTTGATTACTATCTGCATGGTGTTTTGGAAGTTTCATTTTTATCTTTAACATAACCCTATGCTGTATGTGAATGTATTCCTCCCAGATGAGGCTAGAGAGAATTGATCTCTTTTTGGTCACACTAGTGCTACCCTGGGAAAGGGCTCCCAGACCTCCTGATGTTTAATCCAAGACTCTTTCCAATCAGACAAAATACTTTCTATCTGGGTAGTCTCTGCCTCTGCTGTTCTCTTTCTTCCTCAAACACCGCTCTCTTTTCTCACTAATCAGGATATGTCTATCCCCAGAATTTTTTTTTTTTTTTTTTTTTTTACCCCATTTGTAAAGGATAGGAGCTTAGACCATGAAAGTCAAACAGCCTGGGTTTGGGTCCTGACTTGGCTACATCCAGTTAATGTGACCTTGGACAAATTGGTTAACCTTTCTAAATCCCAGTTTCCTCACCAGTCATTGAGAATAACAAGAGTACCTGCCTCATAGGATTATAAGGATTAAACAAGTTTCCTCACCAGTCATTGAGAATAACAAGAGTACCTGCCTCATAGGATTATAAGGATTAAATTAAATGTGCTAGTACACCACAATACCTGCAGTTTAATAAAAGTGGCAGTTATTTTCCCGAGTTTGTCATCTCCCTATTTCCAAGTGGCAGTGTGTTGCCAATTCCTAAAAGTTTGGGAATTTGGAAGAATGTGGATGAACTTTATCTTGAGAAAACATTCCATGCTGCTTATCTTTCAGAGGTATAGCAAAGATTTATTTCCACTTTTATCTCATATTAATAACTATGACTGGGAATAATAAATGTAATTATAATCTCACCTTGTTAGGTAAATGTTATTTGCAAAAGAAGAGCTATTTAATGATACGAAAGTCATCACAATCACATGGTACATGTTAAGCCTTCAAAGAATGCTGTTCAAATGACTGTTTTCTTTAAATTTAAATGAAGGTTAAGCTAAATCTTTGATGAGTCACAATTTTAATGAAATTATTGTACTGGCATTATTAAAACTTCTTATGGAAGTTTGCTAGGGAAAGTAGCATGTGTTTTTTGTTGGTTTGTTTGAAGTAGAAAGAAACACAAAGGTAATTTATGTCATTTATTTAACCACGTGTAATGTTTTCAGGGGGCGGTCTATAGCTGTGTGTGAAACTTCACGGGTACTGCACATCCACACGGGTTTACTCAGTTGATGAAACACAGGCACCCTCTGGTAACACTTATATTTAGAACTAAATGATCACTAGAACAAAGAGGGATTTTAGTTCAGGGGTCACTTGCCACAGCAGATGTGACTAAAATTTATTAGCTTCAGATTATGATTCTTTCTACGAGGGTTTAAAAGTCTACATAAAAGACACCAATAAACATGAGAACATACTCTTATGGCACATCAAATAGCAGAAATTATGCATTCATAATATCATTGAAATGAGCAGGCTGGGTTTTAGTGGTACAGAACAAAATGTTCTTAAGAATTCCTTTAATGTTTCCTTTCTATTTATTCCGCTTTTCCTTTAGCTTCCTCTCAGTTAATATAGTTTACTTCATCTCTCTCTTAGAGGGACATCACATCCTTTGAACTTAAAAAGCTGTCAGTTTGTTTTTCTCCATTAATCTATCAATATTTACTTACAAAGGAAATAACTAAAAGCTATTTTCTTTTCATATCACTTGTGAATGCACACACACAAAAGGTATTTAGATTATCACCTGAATAATCACTGACAAGCTGCCTACCTTATTTGATATTTGTTGTAACTATTGTATTTCTGTTCTGAATGCTTTATGTCTGATAACTCATTCAATTCTTTATATGAATCCTACAGTGTAAGAATCATTATGATTCCCATTTGATAGATGAGGAATCTGAAACAGAGAGGCTAACATCTAATAATGTAATGACTAGAATCTGAACCTGTCCACATCATCTGGCCTCAGTTTGTATCTTCATGACTTTGCTATGCTGCGTCTTTATTATGGCGTTTTAAATAAATGTGGTTCAGATAGTATTCCTCTAACTGGTTATTACGTGTTCAGTTGTTTTATCTACAAGTCAAGCAGAGTTTTATGCTGCATCACCAGATGTATAGCAAGCACTTTCTGGTCAGACTACAAATTTAGAATATTTCATTGTATTTTGGCACGGTACTTTAAAGAGAAAGGATGGTAACCAATATTATAAAAAAGATCCGGGAATCCTGGGATTGATTGGCATTTAAGGGCACTCTTTTATTTTAAAAATTTGGAAAAAATGTGGCAGATGTCTTTTTAATGAGGCATTACCATGTAGTAGAGGCTGTAGATAGGTTTTGTGTTACTGCAGTGTGCAAGACCCGTGAATAAATTTGTGGAGGAATAATTCGAGCTCAGTATAGCAGAGAACTTTCTAACTTGAGTCATCTGATAGAACAAGCCCTTTGTGAGGTAATAGCTCTTCCCATTATTAGAAATCTTTAGTCATCTCATTCCCTGTGAGTTGAAAGGGGCCTTCAAGAAGAGAGTTCTCAGAGCAGATTCAGCTTCAAGTGCTGAAATGAATTTCTCAAGGTTAGATGACTAATAGCAGGGCACAGCTAATATGGAATTCAGGGCTCTCAGGTCTTGATGTTTGTTGGGAATAGTCAAAGAAGAGTGAATTTAGAGACTGCTGGGCACTGTGCTAGACACTACACATGGAGGCTCATTATACCATACAGCAAGAGCTAAATGACCATCTTTCTATAATGCAGTTGGGGAGATCTTTGCATGGTATGTGCATGTGAGAGGGGGTGAGGAGAGATGGTGGAAACACATTTCCTTGCAGATGCAAAGACTGTGTCTTCTTTACGACTGAATCCTCAACGCTAGCACAGTGCCTGGCACAGAGGGAAAGCTAATAAGTATTTGTTGAATAAGTGAAGGGATATATCCTTGTTGAATGAATGAATGACATTTGTAAACTGTAGTGGATTTTTTTGGACAAAAAGTATTAGGTCATGTTTTGGCTTAGAGAACAGTTTTCTAATCCCTCCCTGTGCTATTGGTTTATATATATTATACCCATAAATTCTTGCATCCTCATTGAAATATTTATGTAATGACTTAAGACTCTTTTATACCATGTTTACAAACATGATTCTTGCCTTTCATTAATCATTGAAGTGGTCCCACCTTGGCTTACATAATTATTAGATGACTGATAGCAGCAAACCTCATATTTTAACATTTATATTGGTTAAAGTATTTTATAGCACTGTAAAATGATGCCATATTAATGCAATTTAAGTGGTTGTGTTTTTTGCCTTTTAAAACTGATTTATGTACAATTTAGATGGCTTTATACTCTGAAAGCTGATAATTTATCTTAACTTTAAAATTCTTATTCCTTTTTCGATATCTTAGAAATTAGGGGCTTTTAGAAAGGAAATATCTTTGTTTCTGTGGGTGTTTCGTATTTATCTTTCCATGTAGTGGTAATGGCATCTTTTCCAAGACTAACCCAGAGAAATAGCTCTTAAGGTTATTATGGGCTTCCTCACACCAAAGTGTAAGAAACCATTGGTCCTTTTGTAGCTAAACGAAAATTTTGGGGTGAAGATAAGGTGTGGCAGAAGAACAGAACCTGTATCTCCACCTTCACTGGTAGCCTTCCAGAAATCTTTCAAATGGGCTTTCTAAAGGAAGGCAAGACCCAGTGAGCATGTCCTTGGTTCTTCTGCCAACTCGGGAGCTCTGGGAACCTAGGGCTTGCTTGCAAAATCAGACCATGGGAGTCCCAGGACATAGATCAGTTTCATCAAAGGGTCTGAAGTGGTTAATAGACACTATCAGTAGGTTGGGAGAGGGCACTTGTCATCCAAAGAGCTGTGTCAGACATTCAGTCAGGGTGTCATGATCATTTGCCATGCCTGGTGTTGCCATTTTCCCCTTACTGAAGATCCCACGGCTCAGGGAAAATATAGAGCTCCTGATCAGTAACCTTCAACTTGCTGCCTCCAGTACTTTTTCTGTCCTAGTCTGTTGCACAGCAGCCCCCTCCCCGTCTATCTGTCCGCTTCTAGGACTGCCCTTAGAATTCATTCATTCATTTATTTAACAAATATTTATCGAGAGTTCCTTATATATATGAGACATTTGTGCTAGATTCTGGGTATACAGTGCTAAATAAAAAAAAATTGGCCACTGAGTACCAAATTTTTAAAAAGTTTTTACTCAAATTTAAACAAATTTAAAGGCTGTGTTGCTTGTCTTCAGGGATAGGTCCCTGTCTTTAAAGTATGTGACCTTGTGAATAGGATTATTTGGATACCAAAAACAAGGAACTCGCCTCCCTACTGAGACTGGAAACTGTGCCATCACAGGGGCCCAAGTTATAGGAAAGAGGGGGGTGGGGGAAATTACAACCTCCTTAGAACTTGAGGCGCAGACCATTCAGGATTCCATAAACAAACTTCTGTGAGACTAGTTCATCTGCTCTTCTCCACAAACATGCCCCCCTCCCAGTATTTCTGAGGCCAAACCCTGGCCACCATGTTGAACTTTTTATCCCTGAGTCTGCATATCTGTGTTTCATGAAGCTGGCTTCCTAGGTGGCCTTTAGCCTTTGGCACCTTGTGGATTGCCAGTGGCAGACTGCTGTCACATGAAAAGCTTGGCCAGTTATAACCTTGTATCATGGAGGACTGACCTTCCCAGTGTGTGTGCCATGTTGTAGCTCCCAGTGCATGGCCATGTGCTGTACTGCCTCCTGGTCTTGGGGCTGGTTATAAATCCGCAGTTCACTCATGTGTTCCTATGCAAGGCCTTTTACAGACTCCAAATAGAGGGTCCTGAGCTGACACTGTCATTGTCACCATGATCCTGAAGACATAGCTTGTAGCTGTGTGGAGGTAAACTTCTAAAACCTCTCTCTTCTGAGAGTTACTGCATGAAAACAGGCAAGGGTGGGTCAAGTTTTGGACCAGCAGCCCAAGTTCCACCAACTGCCCGGTTATACAGAGGCTTCTAAGCTATGCAGACTGCTGTGAAAGGTTTATTCTTCTTTTGCCCACCTGACTGATATACTCATGTACTTTTTGAAGAAGGGCTATGGAATTTACCTAGACTTCATCGTGGTCTTGATGTGGCTGAAGTGTTTCGTTGAAGGCTCTTTAGTCCTGTACTCATTTAGATTGACTCTCACTTCCGGTACCTATTGGTGGTGCAGACTAAAGCCTCAAACTCTGTAAAAGACAGTGGCTTATCTCATGTAAGTACCTGGAATAGGGGCCTAACATGGGAAAATAAGCTACTGGTAATAAAAAAGATTTTTTTAATTCCCACTATTAATATCTGGATATTAGCAAAAGAGAGTCTGATACATAATAACCATCTCATTGAAACAGCAGAGCTCTGAAGAGTTTTAATATCTTGACAGTTCTGTCCTGGCTAGCGTGATGGAGTTCTGTTTGCTAAACTTTTTATGTTCCATAACCTCCTTGAAAGCCAGAATCTTTGGTGTTAACTATAGTTTCGTAACTATACCTGTTAAGAAATAAGGTATAGTAGGGAGGCATGGTACTCACACTCTCCAGAAAATCCCAGAGATGTTTGCAACCCTATGCCTTGTGAACAACCCAAGCCTAGTGGAGTCCTGAATCACCCTGAAGAGGTCCCCAGTGATGTGCACCTAGAAAGGGGTTCAATGGGACCGACACGGTGGCTCATGCCTGTAATCCTAGCACATTGGGAGACTGAGGCGGGTGGATCACCTGAGGTCTAGAGTTAGAGACCAGCCTGGACAACATGGTGAAACCCCGTCTCTACTAAAAATACAAAAATGGGCCGGGCGTGGTGGCGCGTGCCTGCAATTCCAGCTACTCAGGAGGCGGAGACAGGAGAATTGCTTGAACTCTGGAGGCAGATATTGCATTAAGCTGAGATCGTGCCACTGCACTCCAGCTTGGGTGACAAAGCGAGACTGTCTCAAAAAAAAATAAAAGGGGGGTGGGGTTCCATGTCCATCACACCTGGTCTTATTAACAACTCCAGAATTGAGCTTTACATCCTATATGAAATGCTTTAAAAATATGAACACATTGTTACGCCTCACAGATTTTGACTCCATTAGACAGTTTAAAGCATCAACCTTTTATTTAAAAAAAAATTAAAATAATTAAATATTAAAATAACATTAAGGAAAGCCTATTATTTCTATAAGACTTTAATAATATAAGGTGCTTTTAATATAGATAAAAAATGATTATTCATTTGTTTCTGAAATATTTTTGGTGTGTCCTATAATCCATAAGAAGTAATGGGCACATAGGTAATTTTCATATGATATTAATATCTCACTTCATTATCTCAGTAAGTCCATGGGGTATTCTTCCTCCCATTCAACCAATGGAGGAGGTGAAGGGTGAGTCTCAGATAACTTAACTTCTGTAAATTTATATAGTTAAGTAGCATAATTAATATTTGAAGCCTATGCTCTTTCCATGAGAATGAGAGCATATGAGAAATTTGAAGCACCTATAATTAGAGTAAAATCACAGTAACCAAGTGAAAGCCCACACTTTTAAATAGGATTTAGTCTAGTCTGGCCATTCCTAGTGAATCCTTATTACCTTCAAGTGAGAAGAAAGCTCACCTAGAACAGTATACCAGCTAGCAGTGATTAGAGTGCTTGTGTCATGGCATTGATTCTGGTGGTCACTAGAGGCTGATATGTCTTTAGAGGATGAGAGAGGATTAGCAATTTTGATTCCCCTTTGCATTTTAGTCTTACATAAGGATTTAATCTCCAACAAGAAAATCATGAAATTAGTTTCTGGCTAAAAGAGATTTTCTATTTACTGGTTTCGGCCTTACACATTTTTGTGGTCTCTGGATTCAGTTTAAGCTTTGCTGAGCCCAAATCTCAATTTATGAAGGCAAAGGTAGGTTTGTACTTATGAGAGACAAATGACAGTCTAGTCAGCAACAAGACAAGGGAAGTCAGAAGCAAGATCATCCTGTTGAGAACAGGTAGGTTGAGTGCTATCTAGTTGGAGATTTTATTTTTTAGTTGTTTATTTTGTTGGTTGCCACAGGTTGAGACTTGCTGGTAGCACATCTTAGGACTTTGGGACAGTCCTGGAACTCAGGTCGTATTAGCTGATCAGGCTTGGAGTGGAGGGTTGGCCAGCTGTCAGCATACTCTTGGAACCTTCTGGTAGGCTGCTCCCACTGACATGGAACTCAAGGCAGAAGTTAGTCTTTATATCTTGGAGATAAACAGATTAGTAGTAAGAAACTGTTAAAGAGAGCTGATGTCTTAGAAGGTGTGGCTACCCTGGCCCTTGACATCAAGAGTTGGTAAGGCCCCTTCCAGCAAGACTCAGCAATGTCTTCCATTGATCCAAACACCAGGCAATGCCCAGAGATGTAGTCTGTTGGAATCAGTTGGTAGGGTTTCTTGTTGGTAGGGGATGCTTTGACATACTTCATTAATGCTTTGTAGTAATCTAGCACAATAATATTTAGTATGAAATGTCTGACAGCAGTTAGCTACTAGGGGAGTAACCAGCAGCCACATAGGCCTAATATTTCAAGTGGCAAGAGTCACAGCATTCTGTGTTATAGATCTCATGTTTGTAAAAGCAGTGGGCTATTTGGCCTTTGTGGTCTGGTTTCTGCACAAATTGTGATCATTGTATTTTTCAGAATTCCATCCATAAAGGGTGCTAACAATCATTTTTCCTGGTTACTCAACAATATTATTAGAGCTGCCCCGTTTGTCAGAACCGTAATGTGAGAAAAGCTGTCAGTACAAAGCAGTTCATCCTTCTCCCTTTGGAGCCTTTGTAAGAGTTCAGATTTGGGGGAGGTTTTTTTTTTTTTTTTTTTTGTACAGGTAAAGTATTCGTATGAATATATTTTAGGTTACATGTGCCTTTTTAGGAAAATGTAGAATTATGTCTACCAGCCAGGACAGAGGTGCCTATCCTCAAAATGACTCTAGATAAGCTTCTAAAAGGCTTTAGCCTGACATTTAACACAATATCAAGATACACACTTTACAGGACAGAGTGTAAAGAAAGGTTTTCAAGTCTTTAGATTCATCAGTGCCTTCACTGCTATCATTATCTGGAATCAGCAGGGGTAGTGAAGTGTGCCATTTATGTGTACAAAGACGTGTTTACAAGGATATGATTGCACATTGTAATAGCAAAAGATTGGAAACAACCCAAATGTGCAAGTTAGAGGCTGGTTGGAGTAAATTGTGAAATATATCATGCAGTGGAATGTTATGCAGCCATTAACAAGATGAATGAGTTCTGTCTATAACAATACATACCAAACTTCAAGTTTTATTCAGTGGGAAAAGCCAGATGGGAAACTGTGTGAATTGTAAGATGTTACTGTGTGTGTGTTTGTGTGTGTGCACACATGCATGCATTTAAACCTCAAAAGAGCATATAGTTGTTGTATATGGATAGAATATCCCTGGAGAGAAGCACAAGAAGATAAATATTTACCTTCAGTAAAGGTAGTCAGTAGCTGGGGGCAGGCTTAGGAGGGATATGTGCTTTTCGTTCTAAATACATTTTGAATTTTGTATCATAAATGTTCATTGCCTATTCAGAACTTTAAAAAATGCTACATGGGACCCACCTTCTGGAATGCATTTTAGAGAGTGATGGATTCAGCAGGAAGACCACCTTGGACACTGTCAGGATATGCAGGGAAACCAGGATAAGGACATAGATGAGCTTGTCTGCACTGGGAAGGAAGGAAGGGCTGGATGAGAGACTTTGTGCGGAAGGACTGGAGAGCTGTGTGGCCAAAGGGAGGGGAGAAGGAGAGGAGGAAGTGAATGTGGAGTTACTGATTTGGGGAGGATTGGTATGTAAATGATGCCTTTAATTAAGGGTGGGAAATGGGAATAAAAGCAGGTTGGTGGTGGGGGTTGTGAAGACTTCAGGTCCGGACATGGTGACTTCGAAGTGATCTGAGACACCCTGGTGATGTCTTGCAGGCAATTCAGAGAACAGCGTTAAACACTATTAAAATGGCTTAAAGTACTTTTTTGGTATCATTTTTCATAGTTCTTTTGAAGTTTTTTTTTTTTTTTGAGACAGAGTCTCGCCCTGCCGCCCAGGCTGGAGTGCAGTGGCGCGATCTCGGCTCACTGCAAGCTTCGCCTCTTGGGTTCACACCATTCTCCTGCCTCAGCCTCCCGAGTAGCTGGGACTACAGGCGCCTGCCAGCACGCCTGGCTAATTTTTGTATTTTTAGTAGAGACGGGGTTTCACCATGTTCCAGGATGGTCTCAATCTCCTGACCTTGTGATCCGCCCGCCTCGGCCTCCCAAAATCTTTTGAAGTTTTTGGCATACTCAAATATCTTTTCCATTCCTTAAGTATGATTATGGTGTAATGGAAAATTTAGGTTTTAAAAATATTTTAGTTTTGTGGTGACCAATACAAAACAATTATTTTGTTTTGAAATTTCCCATTACATATGTGTCTTGTAGAAAGCCATTTACCGTTATAAACTAAAAGAGCTTGTGCCAAGGGACTGAGACTAATGGATTGTTCCAGTCTCTGGTACAGTCTGAAAATATTAAATGAATGGTAACACATTTAATGTGTCCATTAACTAATACTGCTAATTTGCAGTGGGAGTGTGTGTGAAAGCCTACATAAATAATTTCTGAAGTCACTGTGATCCCTGTAATTACAATTAATACTGAAAAAACTTCTCAATTTCCCATGTGCGTTGTAATAGTTCCAAAACAATGCCCTGTGTTAATATATATCTTGTAAATATTTTGTTCTGAGAAGGTGCCTGGTTTACATAGACTTGCCTATGTTCGTGGATGAAGTCATTATTACTGTTATTGTTATTAACCAGCACTTTTGCATTTCCTTTCTTGCTTACCATTTAAACATGCACAGTAAGGTATAAGGTTGAGATGCAACTTTGTGCAGCAGCCCTGATGATTGTTCTTAAGGGGAGAAGAAGTGAGCAGCACGTGCAGTCTTTTTTGCCTGTCCTTTCAGGATAATGTCAGTAAATTCTTTGCCATTCCTTCATTCTCTCGCAGATGGCTAGGGAGGAAGGCAGATATAGTTTCAAATCTTACCTACACGTAGTGACCTTGGACAAGTTGCAAACCTTTCTAAGCCTTAGGGTCCTCCCAGCAAAGGACTGCTTGCCACTCTTTGAATTATGTGGATGAAATGAGATGATATACCTGGCCTGTTATAATTACTCCATAAATGGTAAATCTTAGTATTTTGGACTTGTGAAATGATTTTAACTCCAAACATGAATAATGGAGTCATCCAAACCCTCCCTCACAGTCACTCCTCACAATGAGTTAGCAAGTCCCATTAATTCTACCTCCTAAAAATCTATGGAATCCTTTTCATCTCTGTCAGCTGCTGAAATCTTCATGGAGTGCTCCTATGCACAGCAGCCTCACTGCTCGCCTAACTCATGTCCTGCCATGTGTTTCCTGCTGTTTAATAAGTGTCTCCCACCACGGCTTTCCACCACCAAGTGGACCATCTACACTGCTGCCCTGCCAGTTATCTTCCTAAAATGAGTATCTGGTTTGTGTCTCTTCCAGGCTTAAAGCCCTTTAGTAGCAGTGCTGTGTCACTTTTAGGATCAAATCTGTACTCTTTAATGTGGTTAAAAGGTTCCTCATAATTACTCCTCCGATTTTATTTTCCATTTGCGGCCCATGGTTGTCATATCACACTATTCACAATACCCACCCCCTGCCTGATCTCTCTTCAATGTGTTCGTATATCCCTTGGCTTACAGTACCCATGCCTTCTCCTTCTCCCTCCTTGTGGCTTCTTCCCCACAGACATACACAGGAAACTTTACTTGGCCTTCCTACCCACAACCCTGCCCCACTTTTTTTTTTTTTTTTTTTGAGACAAGTCTCACTCTTGCCTAGGCTGGAGTGCAGTGGCGTGATTATAGCTCACTGCAGCCTCAATCTCCTGGGCTCAGGTGATCCTTCTGCTTCAGCTTTCCCAGGCATACACCACCATGCCAGGCTAATTTTTAAGTTTTTGTAGAGATGGGGACTTGTGAGGTTGCCCAGACTGGTCTCAAACTTCTGGCCTCACGTGATCTTCCCACGTTGGCCTCCTAAATTGCTGGGATTACAGACATGAGGCATCGCTCCTGACCTCTTCCTGCCTTCTTATCTGAGTATCTTCTTCCCCAACAAAGCATTCTCAGACCCTTTAGTCTTAGTTTCCCCTTCACTGTGTTCTTATTGCACCCCAGGGATTGAAAGCATAGATACAGTTCAGATCACAAAGGGTCTAGTAAGCCATGCCAAGTGGTTTAGAAGATGACAGGAACCTATTCCATTGAAATTAGCTTCACTTATCTGTGTTGCCCCATTGGACTGTGAGCTCTCTGAGTGAAAGGACTGGGTATTTTGTTTCTGTTTCCTGGAGGCTGCAACATTGTTTGGCAGAAAATAGGAATGCGTTGTATTTTCTAATGAATAAATGGATGGATTCAAATGGAGAGTGTGAGTTTTAAACTATCACAACAGGTGACCTTCCGCTCTTTGCTCACAACCTTATAGCTTGTCTAACCCTTCACCTTTGCCCATCACTGAAAACATTAACGTACTCTGTTGTTGGATTGTCTTTTAGAATAAAATCACAAAACAGACATAAAGTGGTGCAGTCAGAAAATAATCAAATGTTAATTTGTAAGTGGAGAAAGGTGCTATAAAGATAGGAATAGCATGTCGTGATGGAGAATAAAATGACAGACCTTCTTAGATAAAGTTATAAGGGAGAACCAGAAAACTCTAATTTTTCAAACACTTGGATATTGAACTCACAGGGAGCTCACAAATTTGCAAATACTAGGCAAACTAAATAGAATTATGCTGCAGATTTGTGTGGCTTGCCTATCAGTTTTGAATTCTTTTATTTACCTTGTAAAATATGCTTGCTTTATATTGGCATTGTAATATTAATTGACTTTAGTCTGTTCTTAGAGTACTCAGTACTTTTTAGATTTTTAAAACCAATTTTAGTAATAAGACATAGCTATGTATTATATAGCTAAATGAAATTATGCTTAATTATTTTAAAAATTATGATAGGAAAATAATTTTGTTATTGGTAATCTGAGACTTTCTTTCCATATCTTAACCCTTTTATCTCTGTCAAACAGTTTTTTATGACCTTTGAAATCTTAGAGCTCCATATAACAAAATATGGCAAAATGGATTGTGCCCTAGACATGGTTCTGTGGACCATATGAAGGAGCCTGAGAAATAGGCCCCATTTGTCTGGTATAACAGGAGAAAGAGGTTGTGATTTAAAGCTGAAAGACCTGACTATATCTTCTGCCTCTGTGACTTACCATGTTTGCAATTTCATAAAAGTTACATTTCTTTTTACCTCTTATATAGACCAGTTATATGGAAGATTAAATGAAATGGTGAATATGATCATATTGATAGCAAAGCACTTTGAAAATGTAAGATGCTGTAGAAGTAATCTTTCTGTTTATTTATCAAAATCAGACCCCCATAAGTGTCCTGTGTTTAATGAGCTTAATTATTAGTTCCTTTGGTTGTTGGTATCCATAGATATTAACTGATATTATTGAAATTATGAATATAATAAGAAAATAGATTTCAGGTGCTATTGATTTACTGGTTCATTGTTACAATACCAAAATTTATAATTATGTATTATTGTTTTTTAGTGGGTGTGATAGGCTGAATAATGGACCCCCAAAGATGTTCACATCCTAATCCCTGGAACTTATGGAATGAATGGCACATTACCTGGCAAAAGAAACTTTGTAATTGTGATCATGTGATATTCATATGAGATGATCCTGGATTATCTAGGTGGGCCCGGTGCAATAAGAGCGAAGCAAGAGGAATCAGAGAGTCAGAGAAGATGTGACTGTGGAGGCAAGAGGTTGGAGAGAAGCAAGGAAGGGGCTGCAAGCTAAGGAAGGTAGGCAGACCCTAGAAGCTGAGAGAGGCAAAGACATGGATTCTCCTCTAGAGTCTAGAGTCTCTGGAAGGAATGGAGCCCTCCCAACATCTTTATTTTATTTTATTCATTTTTAGAAATAGATTTAGAGGGTACAGGAGCAGCTTTGTTCCATGGATATATTGCATAGTGGTGAAGTCTGGGTTTTAGTGTAACCAGCACCTGAATAGTGCACATTGTACAAATTAAGTATTTATCATCTGTCACCCCCCTTCCACCCTTTAGAGTCTCCAATGTCCATTATTCCACACTATGTCCATGTGTACACATTAATTTAACTCCCACGTATAAGTGAGAACATGTGGTACTTCAGATTCTGAGTTATTTCACTTAAGATTAATGGCCTCTAGTTCCATCCATTATTCTGCAGAAGATATGATTTTATTCTTTTTTTATGACTGAGTAGTATTCCATGGTGTATGTGTGTGTGTGTGTGTGTGTATATACACTTATATATATATATAGTTTCATATATATGTAGTTTCACTTATAAATATATATATATGCAGTTTCACATATATATATATACACACACACACACACACACACACACCATGGAATACTAAGTCATAAAAAAGAATTATATATATGTATGTCACAGTTTCTTTATACAATCATTTGTGATGGATACTGGATACTTAGGTTAATGGACACTTAGGTTGATTCCTCATCTTTGCTATTGTTAATAGTGCTGCAATAAACATACGAGTGCAGGTATCTTTTTAATATAGTGATTTCTTTTCCTGTAGGTAGATACCCAGTAGTGAGATTGCTGGGTCAAATGGTAGTACAATTTTTTAGTTCTTTGAGAAATCTCTATACTGTTTTCCATAGATGTTGTACTAATTTACATTCACACCAACAGTGTACAAGCATTCCCTTTGCTCCACATTCTTGCTAATACCTGTTGTTTTTTGACTTTTTAATAATAGCCATTCTGACTGCCCTAAGATGGTGTCTCATGGTGGTTTTTGTTTGCATTTCTCTGATGATGAGTGATGTTGAGCATTTTTTTATATGCTTCTTGGCCATTTGTATGTCTTTTGAAAAATGTCTGCTCCTGTCCTTTGCCCACTTTTTAATGGGGTTATTTATTGTTGTCATATTGTTCAACATCTTGATTTTAAACTTCTGAAACCTACAACTTTAAGAGAGTACATTTCTGTTGTTTTAAGCCACTAAAATTGTGATAATTTGTTACAACGGCAATAGGAAACTAATACAATGTGGATTGACTAAACATTAATAACTATAATTTCTTTGAATTATAAGAAATTAAATTCTAGCTTTGACCAATAGTCTTCAAAAGAAATGGTAGTGAAATTAAATTCTAGCTTTGACCAATAGTCTTCAAAAGAAATGGTGGTGAAATTAAATTCTAACTTTGACCAATAGTCTTCAAAAGAAATAGGGGTTTATTATTGATCATATGATTATACGTGTGTGTGTATATATGTATATACACACGCACATATATACACACACATACACACACAAACACATATGTGTATATATAGATCCCATAGTAAGATACCCCAACAAGTAACACATGAAGCCTTTCTTGGTGATTCCTCAAGGCCAAGTCCTTTGTCATGTCCTTTTCCTAGGGAAGGCAGGGCAGGAGGGCACAGCTGCACAGGGACCTCTTTATTCTTGATGGTTTCACTCTCATCTTCTATTTTTGATGCTCTGGTGAACCAGATTCTTCTGTGAAGTAACAGTTAGAACCATGACTCTGAAATACAGGCTTAAAGACATTAAGAGGGGGCAGTTCCCTGGACCCCTCTGCAGGACCTGTGACGGGTGGGAGGGATGGCTCGTTTTCCTTGGCCAAGTTCAAACCCATTGTGGGAGGGGGAGCACATGGGCGAGCAGGTGCTGGGGCAGGGGTGAGTGCTTTTGGGCTCCAGCCCTATGGTAGCATCTGGGGGTGTGTTACAATTAATACTCTTTCAGCAGTTGCTGTCCATAGATAGCTAAATATCAACCAGCTCAGAATCAGGTCCCAGAGACTTGAAGGATGGTGAGTGCAGAGGTTTTACTGAGCGATGGAAGTGGCCGTCAGTGGCATGGGGAGCTGGAAAGTGGATGGAGTGGGAAGATAATCTTCCCCTGGCTGGCCCAAACTCTTTTCCGAGTGTCCAGCTGCCTCTTTGATGTTCAGGTGCTGCTTCTCTCCTTCTCTGCTGTGCTGCTCTGCCCTTCTGCAAGTGGAGTTTAAGGGTTTTTATGGGTACAGGATGGGTGGGGGGG
>NW_016814423.1:1330906-1410037 GCF_001698545.2 Rhinopithecus bieti | reverse complement strand
GGTTTTGGTAAAAGCAACATTCAAATGGGAAAACAGGGATAACTGTTCTCATTTAGGGTCATGGTTTTCAGGCTTGAGAGTAGGGCCTTTGCTGGGAAACCACCCTCTTCTATCCAGTATTTCCCTGTCTCCTGTCCATATCAACATGATAGTCCCAGAAAGATGTTAAGTAGCTTGCTTTCCTTTAAAATCTTTGTATAGCTTCTAAGACTATATAAATTGTGTGATGAATTCATTGCTAATTTGAAAAATGTTTGACTTCTGCTGCCTTACATATCTTTTATTTTATTAAAGTGTAATGTTTTATTAAATGCTTTTCAAGAAAAGTTTGATTTTGTAGTACTTTGGATTTTAAATTTAGATAAAGAAAATTTTGCTTTTGAGCATTTAGTTCCTGTGGACATTCTATGTATGCAGTGAAAACACTGGTATTGACAGCATTAAAATATGTGGTTCCTTATTTATAGAAACAGATATTTGAATTTATGTTTCATTTATATTTTATACTTTAAGGCAATAAAAATCTAAGATTAGGTTATAGAAGGAAGTCAAATTAACCTGGAAAATGACATCGTTATGATTTCATGATTCCTTACTCAAGAAGTAGATGTTTTGTTTAGGGAGTCGAACTGACCTAAACTTAAGCAGAGTCATTGAAGTCCAAGAATTATGAAAGTAAGATTTGATAGCTATCTTCAGCTCAGTCCATCCCCCCTCATCTCAATCAGCGATCGGAAGTCTTAATTAATTACCTTCTGTGGTCATTTTAGGTCATTTGAGCAAGGGAGCCACATTACTCATCGAATTTGAGTTTGCTATGGTGGAGGGGGTGGGAGGCCAGAGACAGGTCCTGGTGGATGTGGTCTGCCAGGTGAGCTCAGGGGCAAGAGCTGAATAGGGTCTGTGTGTATATAAGGAGGCTGACATCCAGGTCCCTCGCCTTCTTAGTTCCTTGGAGATTTTCTTGGAGTTGTCAAATACTCAGGTACTTTTTTTTGATTAACGAAAATTTCAAATGTATACAAACTCAGGATAACTGGATAATGACCCCACATCCCCATTGCCCAGCTCCTAGCATTATCTAGCTCTTGTCCTACTTGCTTCATCTGTTTTCTCTTTCCTATTTTTATCTCAAGTGTTTTAAAGCCAATCTTTCACATCATTGCACTTTATCCCTCATTCTTTAATAGGCATCCCTAAAATGTGGTTGCTGGATTTCAACTCTCCCTCTTTTCCATCTTCTCTGATGCTGCTTGGATATGCAGAATCTGTAACAGGGAAAGGTTTACTGAACTGAACCTGGTTATGCAGTTCAGTACTGTACAATGAAGGAATAATATTTTTAATTTTTCTTGCTCTATTATGCTGTTACTTTTGTGTTAACTCCTGGTATAAGAAATGTGTTACTTGTGGACAACTCATTTAGTGTCTGCATTTGTTTCTTCTTTTCAATATGTTGTAATAAAATTAGCTCATACTTAATTTGCATGGATATTTGAAGGATCCATGATATAATGCCTCTTTTTTTTTCTTTTGCCATAAGTCAGTAGTCAACAGAATAACAGCATTTCAGGTTAAGAAGAGACCTTATGCTGGTGCAATATGGAGAAAGACACACTCTTGGCAAAGGTGTTCCACTCTTGTCCAGAGGTCTTTATCTTTTCTCTGATTCATTGATTTCTCAGAATAATTATGTAATATATTTACAGAAATTTTCCATTAGAGTTTGTTTTTTAGTACTTGTATTTTTTTTGTAGAATCTCATCACAGTGAGTTTTATTTCATATCTATGCTCCAGAATTCTCTGTTGATTATGTGTGTCATTGTATAGGTAATTCCTTGATTTGTAGCTTGGTTTTTGAAATAAATATTACATCCAAAAGATATACAGCTTGTTAGAGAGATACATCAGCAGCCTTGGTGCTAATTTTTTCAAGTTCATGACAAATGCCACCCTCTTTATTTTGAATATCTTCAGGAATGTTTCAAAGTTTGATACCTTCGAAATACCTCACTGATACCCTAAGATCTGTAAGTTGTTATTCTGCTGAAATCTGAAATAACCAGTTAGAATGATGTCAGTCAGCCAGAACTGAAAGTGTAAAGTGACTCTCAAAGATCTTTGACTGTCAGTAGAGAGAGAAGGTGCGCATCTGTTTATAAATCTAAACATGGTTCTGAGCAGACATCTGAAAAGATTTTTAGGTAATTCTGAAAGGGAATAGGGAAGACCTTAGTTCAACTAGCACACAATTTGATTTAGGATCCTGTTTACATAGTGCACTGCCTGCAGAGCAGAATTTCTTTATACGTTTCAGCTGTAGATTAATAATAATGTGTGTGAATTGCCTGTCTAGCTTAGTCCTATTATTATTCCATTATATCTTTATAACTTATTTTACATCATTTTAGATGTTATGAAATTTGTGTTCTGGGATTCCGTGGAACTAATATTGTTCAAGAATTTTTGAGCACTTAATGCAGATTCCACAGTGTTCACATCTATAAAATGAACATGTATAGTATTGCACCAGCATGATAAGGTCTCTTCTTAATCTGAAATGCTGTTATTCTGTTGGTTAAAATGACACTAGCTGTTGAAAATTCCGATGGCACTTTCTTTGGTCATGGTGCCAGAATTACATTTATTGTGACATTTTACTTCACTTAGTCTTCCATTAAAATTCAAGCACCCTTGGGAGAAAATATGCATTAAACCTTTATCATCTATTAACACCTCGGGAAAATTGCTTTTTAGGTTAGTTGTCATATTAGAAAACAGATGGGACTTGAGACAACTGGATCATAAAATGGAGAAGCATTGACCCCAGAAAACAAGGAATTGGAAGAGACTTTGTGACTTGCAACTCAAAATGCCTCCAGGGACCACTGGGTCATATAAGAGTATGCAGTGGTCAACAGAAGAAAATAGGCCACACTGTTTGTACTTGTGCTTCTCTAATTATGGTGAATTTTAGCCTTTTTTAAAAAAAATTTTTTTTTTAATAAAACAGCAATTCAGGGTTTAAACAGAATGGACAAAAAAAATCAGAAATCATAATTTTGTGGCCTCTGTTATATTACATGGGATGCCATAGATGAAAGACTATTTCAGACTGATCCCCCAAAAGGAACGCTATTGAGGGCAGATGAAAACACTGGGAATTTTGGGAGCAGAAGGATGCTAGAAAGAAAGAGATCCATAAAGATTAAGAGCACTTTCTTGACATTACTTATACCAGACTCCGCCTTTACAAAAAGGCAAATTGGATACCTTCACTCCCCTTCATGGTTGATAAACAGGGGAGTACATCAGTATCACCTGTGTAGCTTTGCCAAACTACATCTAAGACTATCCACACCCGCTGGGCGCGGTGGCTCACGCCTGTAATCCCAACACTTTCGGAGGCTGAGGCGGGCGGATCACGATGTCAGGAGTTCAAGACCAGCCTGGCCAACATGGTGAAACCCCGTCTCTACTAAAAATACAAAAATTAGCTGGGCATGGTGGTGCGTGACTGTAATCCCAGCTACTCTGGAGGCTGAGACAGGAGAATTGCTTGAACTGGGACCCAGGAGGCAGAGCTTGCAGTGAGCCAAGATCTTGCCACTGCACTCCAGCCTGGGTGAGAGAGCAAGACCCTATCTCAAAAAAACAAAAACAAAAACAAAACCAAAGAACTCTTCACAACCTCACCATAAACCAAGATTTAGATTCAGCAAGTCTGCTTTGGAGCTTGGTTGGGTAATTTGGAAAAAAAAAAAAACCCTCATTTTGGTTCAAGTGTACATGTGCAATTGCAGAACTGTACTCTTGGAAGTAGAGGTTTCCAGTTTACTGTTTGAAATATAAGAGTATCTCTGCTGTCAAAATAATTGCTTCAGGGCTGGGCACGCGGTGGCTCACACCTGTAATCCTAGCACTTTGGGAAGCCAACGCGGGAGGATTGCTTGAGCTCAGGAGTTTGAGACCAGCCTGGGCAACACGGTGAAACCCCGTCTCTACTAAAATACAAAAAATTAGCCAGGCATGGCGGTGCACCCCTGTAGTCCCAGCTACTCGGGAGGCTGAGGCAGGAACATTGCTTGAACCTGGGAGGTGGAGGTTGCAGTGAGCTGAGATTGCACCACTGCACTCCAGCCTGGGCAACAGAGCGAGACTCCATCTCTAAATAATAATAATAATAATAATAATAATTTCTTCAGATGCACAACTACATTGCAGTTTGGCACATTTAAGTTTCCAGTGAATTATTTTATTCCATAAAAGACTATAAAAAAGCAACATACATAATTAAAGAGTTGGAAGTAGATTTCATGAGGAAAGATGGAATGGATGAACAGACAGGCAGATGTACCCCGGAATCTGATGTGGGACTGGTGGTTATAGTTTGAAAAAATTACTGAAGTAAGTTCAGATATGTCTGAAAAAAATGATTGGTAAATATGATGGTGGTAGGAGAGGCAGTTAGAGTGGGGTTGAGGTAAGCACAAGGACGCGGAGACATTTTAGGATAGGTGAGCTTCAGCTCTTCCAGGAAAAGTAAAACGTCTTCTAGTTCCAGAAACGTCCTGGACCTGTCCTCCCCACCAGGCCTGGTTTTCGCTGGTGAATAACCCCTCCCCCAAGTATGGTAGAGGGATTCCGTTGTTCTATCCTTCCATCTCCCCTATCCTACTCACTTGTAGGACATCTTATTCTCAAAATAAGGACATAATAATACATTTTGGAGTTTGCTCCTCCCCGGGTATCTTCCTAATAAAGATTTCGATGAGAAGCTGCTGCAGTGTAATGCATTTCAGCTGGGGATAACCAGAGCCTGTTGGTCAACAGCTGCATCTGTCCCATCCTTTCCTAGGAAGGTCTGGGATGAGGAAGAATTTAAATAAAAGGTGGGAGGGGACTAGAGCATTGAAGGACTGCCGAGGGATTACCCCAGGAAGGAAAAGGTCCATCTGGGAGGCGTTAGCCGGTTTGTTGGTAAGCCAGGCTCGTCTAGTAAGCCCAGACAACTCTGGGCTGCTCACTGAGGTATTTGTGGCACTGTGGCCACAAAGCCAGTATGATTTCTTTTTCATACTGACTTCTTATAATGTCATTTTATAATCAGTAGATTTCTTAATCACAAGGGCTATAAATCAAAATAACTTTCCAATTTTTTTTGCCTCTGGAAAACTTAACTGTATTAAATGTGTTATGATCTTTCCTTGCTTATTACTGTTCACTTTAAAACAAGTTTTTATTGAAAAGGAGAAATTGCAAATGTGTACATTTTACTTTATTAGTACATAAGCACACATGATTTATATTGCTGAAATCATTTAGAATTGAGGCATTTGTGTAATTCCAAATATGCAAAGAAAAATTAGAAGCTATTCTTTATCCTTCTTTCTCCCCTTTTTCTTGAATTTACAATGACTTTACAAGACATTTAATGTAAAGGCACTAAAGACAGTTAAAACCATTAGTCATCATGCTTTACTTAGAATTCAGCAAAGAACAAAGTTAAAGAACAAAATAGAAAGCCTGGTTTATTTGTCTGAATAATGCTTGTCTCATGATACTTTATCTCATATAAGGGAAGGAGAGGGAATCCTTAGAGTTACATCATATAAGGTAGCAAAAAATAAATACAATAAATGCTAGAGACAATATTTGTTCAGAAAACATCAGCGAGTCCAATGAAACTTGGAGACTCTGAAATGCTGTGCCAGTCATTAGAGCCAGGAGTGTATTATGATTTAATGGTACCTCTCTGCTGCATCTCATGAGCTGTCCTAGAAAAACATTTTGAAGCAATAAAGCATCCATTTGGCTCTTAAGTAATGAGAGGCATTGTTCTTTGCATTAACTATTTATTCAGGAAGAGAAGTGACCAACTGTTAATAAGCTTTATCCAAAGAGGGTCGTGGAAAACAAGAAAATGCAAAAGTGAGGTTCTCTTCAATTTCATATGCAATTAACAAATATCCAGAGCTGACTGATTGGTGCTCCTCTTCCATGTGACTTTTGGCTGGCTGTATTTAAGGGTGAGTGCCTGTTAGATGTATTTAAAGCTTCTGGGTTTAAGGAAGGACTCTGTAGCCTGAACCCATGACAAATGAGAGACGGCAATGACTCGTGAGTAGCTAAGACTGGATTGATCTCTCTATTGTTTTGAATAATGGACTTATTTTCTAAGATGAAAAGTAACGACTTAGGCTTACTAGTTTACTCCTTTTGGGAAGGATTCATTTTTCCTTTTTGTTTGTTTTAGAAGATTATTGCTTTTTCATTATTTGTGAAATCTGCTCAATAATCCGATGTAACGTTTAGACTTATCACTTGATCAAGAGGCTTTTAACTTGAGAAAAATTCTTATTTGCTATATAAATAGATATGTGCTTTATTCTTTGGAAATAGTTTCCAGGTAGGAATGCAATGTTTTTCTCTTGTTCTGCAAGTAAATAAATGATCTCTTCTTGACAGTAAATGTGTAGGATTTAGTAACTTCAAGATTACAGCCAGAATATTGTATTCACAAATAAATAGGGGCTTCTTTCAAGTCATTTCAGAATCTTACTTTGAAGCACTTTGATCCTATGACAGTGTGAAGTTTTCATTCCACTTGCTTTAAGGTCCTTAATGTAATTAAGTTGACTTTTTAATGACATGAAAAAAGATAAAAATCGCAATTCTTTTCTTCCCTAGAGCCAACAAAAGGATGTTTATGTTAATTCTTTGTCCCTGCCCTCACTAAATACTAGTACAGTGGAGTTCTACACAATGGGGGAAGAATCTTCATAAACCATTAAAATAGACAGTGGAAGTGATATGTAAACTCAATATTATTTAAATATTAACAGAATATTGTTGATACCATAATAAATCAATTAGGTGGCTGAGCGCGGTGGCTCACAGCTGTAATCCCAGCACTTTGGGAGGCCGAGGTGGGCAGATCACGAGCTCAAGAGATCCAGACCATTCTGGCCAACATGGTGAAACCCTGCCTCTACTAAAAAAAAAAAAAAAAAATTAAGAAATCATTTAATATTGTATTCCTTTGATTTTAATTTAGAAATATTTTCCATACTGACAACTAAAATAATTCCTGCTAAGCTTACTATGAATTATTTTGAAGTATATTTAAAATCAGTTTGCAAGATATATTTCATGGAATAAGAATGCATTGTGTCTTTGGGTTTATAGCCTTAGAAAAAAGGGCTAAAGAGCCCAAGTAAGTAGCAAAAGGGTCAAAGATAGAAAACTCCTTAGGCTTTTCTTTCCTAGACCACATTATTTTATCATACAGAGGACAAAACATAAGAAATAAAGACTCAGGTTAGAAATGGAATTACCTCAGAAGATGTTAGGTTTTGCAACAATCTTTCTGTTTGGGTGTTAACAATCATTAGATTGAATTATCCCTTTCAGATCATCACTCCATTCAGAAGGCTAATGCTGTGTGCTGAGAACAGAAAGGAGATGGAGGATTGGATCAGCTCGCTGAAGTCTGTACAGACCAGAGAACCCTACGAGGTAAAATAGCATCTTTTCTTTCGTCTCGTGTTCTTAGGAAATAAATGTTAACCAAAAGGCTAGAGCTCTACTGTGCAAACATAAGTATGTGTACACTCATTCAGCAACTTGTTTAAACCAGATTTTGAAATTCTTAGCTTAAAGCAAAGGGCTTTGGTTTTAAAAATGATGGATTTGAAAATTTGACCATGACTATATGCATTCCAAACAGTTCAGCATCTGTAGCCTTGTTCGCTGGCTTGGCAAATCTGTCCTCACATCTCTGTTCTAGGTGGCCCAGTTTAATGTGGAACATTTCTCAGGGATGCACAACTGGTACGCCTGCTCCCATGCCCGACCCACCTTCTGTAACGTGTGCAGAGAGAGTCTTTCTGGAGTCACCTCCCATGGCCTGTCCTGCGAAGGTACTGTAGCACCTAGCATGTGTTTTCTACCATACTGTAGACATGCCGCCACTGGTTTCACTGTAGCTTTAAATTCAGCTTGCCACACATAGGACTAGCTTGGGAAATATTTTTGCTCAGGAAAAAAATAACATAGTCATTTAAAGGAAACATAAATCAAAATACAGCATTTCACCCCCAAGAAACTAGGAACTACTGTCTAAAAAAAAAAAAATCTTTGGACCTTGTGTAATCATTCTGGTATTCTTTATTCTGGTTGATTATGGAGAGCAAAACTTTTTGTGAGGACAGTATACTCTTTGGCAGAATTTCTGATTGTTAATTATATTAGACTGTTTTAAATATTATTTTCTTTCCTTTTGTTTGTTTAATCTAAATAGGTATCATCCTTTCTAATTTCCTTAAAATTTTCTAAAAATAAGGCCTATGCTGTTGTTATTTTGTTTGTTTTGAGAAAGGGTCTCACCCTGTCACCCAGCCTGGAATGCAGTGACATGATCAAGTCTCTGTGCAGCCTCAGCCTCCTGGGCTCAAACGATCCTCCTACCTCAGTCTCCCTAGTAGCTGGGACTACAGTCGAGCACCATCACACCTGGCTAATCTTTTTTTTTTTTTAAGTTTCTAGCGATGGGGGTCTCACTATGTTGCCCAGGCTGGTCTTAAACTCCTGGGCTCAAGCAGTCCTCCTGCATTGGCCTCCCAAAGTGCTGGATTAGAAGCATGAGCAGATTTATGAGTTATTTTCAGTGTGAGAGCAGTGACCACCAAAAGCAAATACATTAATAATCGCCCACAGAAAATTCATGACTTCTTTAGAGTTATTTTATTTCATACTTCAGTGATTACACTATTTTATACTACTTTTTGAACTATATATGATAATAATAATACCAGCATTTTTTCTCTAATCCAAAAATTTCTTAAGTAATTTGGAATATCACTTATTTATAATTAAGTAATAAAGTAGTAATAGAGTCACAGCCTTAATTGATTTTAAACTACAAAATCTGTGATATGTCATTGTTTCAACTATTTAATATGATACAGCATAGCGGTTAAGAATAGAGCTCTTCAGTCAAACTCTCTTCACTTCCACCATTACAAACTATAACCAGGAGAAGTTGTTTAACTCACTTAGGCTTTCCTCTCCTCATCGATAAGATGGGGATAATAGTCATTTATGCCTCATAGAATCACTATAAAAACTAAATGAGAGTATACATACAATAAAACTACTTTTCTAGTTCAATAAATTGCAAGAAGTTTGTAACTGTTTTGTAAAAAACTTATTCCAAATTTGCGTCATGGGCTTGATGCATTAAAATTCATGAAGGAGAACATTTGGAGAAGGCATTAAAGCTTTCTTTTTAGACTTAAAGAATGATCGCAAAAGAGATCTGATTGGCGTTTATTATGACTTTAGTAATCTAAAAGGGTTCACATAGAGCTGAATAACTCCTACCAGATCTGTAATATTATATGGTATTATTTTAAAGATTTTACTAAAATCTTTATTCCAAAATGCTAAAAGACACCACATCTGAGACAGTCTGTGGTACCCTTCTGGTTTGAGGGTTATACATTATTAAATATATGTATTTAAAAATTGAGTCAATAGTGGAATGACTGAATTTTTTCTAAGCATTTTAAAAGAAAAATGAAAATTACATTATTTGGTGAGAATGAGAAACTTAAAAGTCTTTATATTTGTTATATTCGGCTGGGCGCGGTGGCTCATGCCTGTAATCCCAGCACTTTGGGAGGCCGAAGCGGGTGGATCACCTGGGGTTGGGAATTTGAGACCAGCCTGACCAACGTGGAGAAACCCCGTGTCTACTAAAAATACACAATTAGCCAGGTGTGGTGGCACATGCCTGTAATCCCAGCTACATGGGAGACTGAGGCAGGAGAATTGCTTGAACTCAGGAGTTAAAGGTTGCAGTGAGTGGAGATTGCGCCATTGCACTCCAGCCTGGGCAACACGAGTGAAGCTCTATCTCCAAAAAACCAAAACAAAACAAATTTGTTATATTCTTCTATAAATAATATAATTTTCAAGACTTTTTAAAAAGTCTCAATTATCAGATTAAACCATTTTTTAATGAAAATTATATATTAGTATTCATTTCCTTTGTTGGTAAAATTTTAAATCTGCAGTATCTTGCCTATTAGTATTTTCAGAACCATAGCAGAAGATTTTAAAATCCCAAGGGTTTAATAAATATTAAAAGTTGCCTTTTATATTTTATGAGAATATGGTTATTCTGGATATTTTCATCATAATCAAAGTCATACTTACACTTTTGAAAACCCCCTAAAATCTGAATAAGCAGCTTGCTTGATAAAACTGAAAACATTAGATACAGAGGCTTTAAATATTGTAAGAGATGCAAATATTATGATATGTTCCACAGTGAATATGAATAACTTTGTATTAGCATAGAATTCAGCTTCCAATCTGTGAAGCCTTCACTACATTTACTAGCCTTTCTACCCTCATTTCCACAATAAAATGAAGCCATACTGATTGGTTTCCTAGTTGTATATTGAATAACTAAAGTTATTATTTTAAAGCTTTGCATGTGTAAAATATTATATGAATGAAAATAGCAGACAGAAAATAGAATTTAATAATCCCCTAAGTCAATTAAGAATATTAATTGTAATTTCAGGGCATAGTTGTCCGTTACAGTTATTTAAACAGTAATTTAACCAAAAAAGATAAATTAAAAAAAATCAACAGCATCAAATATGTTATCATGGGTACTTATGAATTTTGATCTTAAATGATTTTTTTTTTCTTTTTTGCAATGGGGGGACTCATTTTGTTGCTCAGGCTGGAGTGCAGTGGCACAATCACGGCTCATTGCAGCCTTAATTGCCCAGGCCCAAGCAATTCTCCCACCTTGGCCTCCCGAGTAGCTGGCACCACAGGCATGCACCACCCATGCCTGGCTAATTTTTTTTATTTATTACTTGTAGAGACTAGGTCTCACCATCTTGCCCAGGCTAGTCTCAAACTCCTGGGCTCAAGCAATCCTCCCCACTAGGTCTTCCGAAATGCAGGGATTAAACCACCACACTTAACTGATTTTTAACACTTACAGAGATTTAGTATAGTAAATACTGAATATTGTAATAAAAAAATCATAATCTTATTACGTCTGCATTTTTTTTTTTTTTTGAGATGGAGTCTTGCTCCGTTGCCAGGCTGGAGTGCAGTGCCACGATCTCAGCTCACTGCAACCTCTGCCTTATGGGTTCAAGTGATTCTCATGCCTCGGCCTCCCAAATAGCTGGGACTACAGGTGCGCTCCCACCACGCCCAGCTAATTTCTGTATTTTTAGTAGAGATGAGGTTTCACCGTGTTGGCCAGGATGGTCTCAAACTCCTGACCTCAGGTGATCTGCTCGCCTTGGCCTCCCAAAGTGCTGGAATTACAGGCATGAGTCACCACCTATTTTTTAAGTTCTCTCATTTTAAACAATAAGTTTACAGGTCAGGGGAAGGTGCTTTATTTCAGAATAACTTTTTGGAGAAATTTGTTAACTAACAAAATTTGGGTGCATGCTGATCACTTTCATTTCTTAGTTACCATAATTACAGTCTGATTTGTTTTATTATTAGTATTATGTTATATTAAGCAACTTGGTAATTTTCAAGGCTCATTACATGAAGCACTTTATTATTATAAAAGTGTGATTTTTTTATTTTTAGTGGGCTGTTCGGTTTTTAATGGCAAAATTTTCAAAAAGCTATGAAATTATACCATTACTCTCTTTTATGTCCTGCTTTTCCCCTTAGAAGCCAGATACTGACTGTGAATATCAAGTACTCATTTGTACTTATAAAGCATCCTGGGAAATATGTCGCAGATAGTTTTAGGACTCCACTTTTGACAAAGACCACAATAGATGAAAAGGCCTAGAGATGCTAACCAATCAGTTTAAAGTTGTCACTTATGTTAGAGCAAAAGAGAATAAGTCATTGTAAAAATTTTCACCAAGCTAAGCTTCCTTCTGATGGTGCTGTGTCTTCACACTTAGGATTCATCAGCAACAAAATTCAAGTGAAGTATTATTATTATTATTGTTATTTTGAGATGGAGTCTCACTCTGTCACCAGGCTGGAGTGCAGTGGCATGATCTCGGCTCACTGCAACCTCCACCTCCCAGGTTCAAGCTATTCTCCTGCCTCAGCCTCCCGGGTAGCTGGGACTATAGGCGCACACCACCACGCTCAGCTAATTTTTGTATTTTTAGTAGAGATGGGGTTTCATCATGTTGGCCAGACTTGTCTTGAACTCTGGAATTCAGGTGATCCACCCACCTCGGCCTCCCAAAGTGCTGGGATTACAGGTATGAGCCACCACGCCCAGCCTCAAGTGAAGTATTATTTTCTATATGAAGTCTGTGTTTGAGTTACACACTCATTTATAACAAAATGGTGGAAGGAAAAGAATTTTCAAAGTACACAAAAGAGAAGTTAAAACATTTCCAATTTGTATGAATTATCATTATTATTGTTATTATTATTATTTTTTGAGACAGAGTGTTACTCTGTCTCCCAGTCTGGAGTGCAGTGGCATGATCTCGGCTCACTGCAACCTCTGCTTCCTGGGCTCAAGCAATTCTTATGTCTCATAAGAATCCCATGTAACTGGGATTACAGGCATGCACCATCACACCTGGCTAATTTTTAAATTTTTAGTAGAGACGGGATTTCACATTTTTGACCAGGCTGGTCTCAAACTCCTGACCTCAGGTGATCTGCCACCTCGACCTCCCAGAGTGCTGGGATTACAGGCATGAGCCACTGTACCTGGCCTAGACTAATATTTTTCAAGGATAAACCAGCTCAGTTTAACAATCCATTTGTACATAGATTAGTCATGATACCTGAAGCATTTTGAACATTTGGCTAAAGACATCTTAGTTATTTTACGTGAAACTTTTGTGTTCATGTTATATCGAATTAAGACAGTTTCAAGAGAATGGTGTGTAATACAAAATTTGTTAATGATTGACTTAGAAATCCAGAAAATCACATGAAAAGGAGATACCTTGCATTTAAATTTAGCAACACTTACCTTAGTATGTTTGCACTGAAATGATTTCTACTTTTAACTTTTTAGCTAGAAGTCAGGAACTGACTTAATATCAGTATCTACTAATATTTGAATAATTTCCTTAGAGAGATAAACGTGTTTAATAATAGTCAAATTCCGATTTTCATAAGTATGGTTAATTTTTCAGATAACCTATAGTTCACTTGTTTTTCCATATATGGGCTGCTTTTTTCCCCCTAGTTATTTCCTCCAATTTCTCTTTTATAAGTTCCTTTTGATCATATGGCTGGGGAGATTTAGTGAAACCTATAGTGACAGCATCACTTCATCATCCCTTCTTTCTACATTTGTCATTTGGTCATCTCAACATAATACTTTCCAAAGATAGGGCCATGTTTGTGACCCTCACCAACCTATTTTCCATGATGCCTGGCTGTCTTGTTGGTATACTTGTACTTTACAGCCCCTCTGGATCAACTTTATCGTACTGACATTTTCAGACTTATAATCAGTATTTTATATGTATGGAAAAATACAAATATCAGAAATGTACAGCTTGATGAATTTTTGCAAATTGAACACATTCGTATAATCAGCACCTACATTTAAAAATAGGATATCACCAGCAGACCTGCTACCAAATTTTATTTGCTTCCCTCTCTCCCTCTCTCCTATGTGTGTGTTGTCTGCCTTCTACAGCAGTAATTCTTTTGCATTTATTTCTTTTCTGTTCCTCTAAGTAGCAATCTACTTATAGCTTGATAAAAGTGCTTCATAAATACATAGCCATATTTGTTTTCTAGAATACCATTACTATTGTTGCAGAATAATTTAATCTTTTAAATATATTTGTTTTCTTCTACTTCCTCCCTCCCTTTTAAAATTTTATGCTGTGATTTCCTGTAATCATTGGTCCAAAAGTTCTTGTCCACTTAAAAGCAGTTGCTCTTTTTTTTTTTTTTTTTTTTAGTGTGTAAATTCAAGGCTCACAAAAGATGTGCAGTGAGAGCAACAAATAACTGTAAATGGACTACCTTGGCCTCCATTGGGAAGGACATTATAGAAGATGAAGATGGCGTAAGCTGCTGCTCTGTCTCTGCTCTCTTCCCAGTAACTCCTCTTTTATGTTCTGCTCTTGTGGAGGCTGAGAAAGATAAGTAGGAATGCTTATTATTAGGATTTCACAGAAGGTTTGGTTGATTCCGAGTTTTTATTTTTAATTCAATCCTTCATAGCTTCCTTTAGTTCCTAGATTTTGAAGGAAATCTGTTTTGAATACGGCTTAGAAGTGGCCGTTGTGCTGGGCTGTTGTTGTCGACCTCTGATGAACTCTGAGATGCCTAGGCTTAGCTGAGATGTTCAGTCTTCAGACTTTGGGGTTGCCTCTCAACAGTACACCTCCCTTTCAAAACCTTGCCTCCATTGCACCATGCATATGGATTTCTGGTAATGCTTAGTAATCACTTTATTGTCATCCCTTTACATGCCTCAGCTAAACCCTGAGGGGCAAGCCTTTACCTTACTTTTATATTGCTTGAACGTTCATAGAAGATGCTCAGTACATGTGGGGTAAATGTGAGTGAATGCTATGCATGAAATATACTACTGATCCCCTAGAGTGAGAAATGATTCAAAATCTCCGCTGGGGTAAGGTTGGTGTCCACCAGTCTTCACCTGGCTGCCCTTTCTTCCTTCTCCACAGGTGGCGATGCCTCACCAGTGGCTCGAGGGCAACCTGCCTGTAAGTGCCAAGTGTGCTGTCTGCGACAAAACATGTGGCAGTGTTCTCCGTCTACAGGATTGGAAATGCCTGTGGTGTAAGACAATGGTGAGGGTTTTGGAATCAGTTCATCCTTGTTAATTAGCTTCTTTCCCTAACTTTGTCATCCGCCTGGCTTAGAGGCAAGGCGAAGAATTTATGATAGAGCTGAGCCTGGTAGCATATGCACCCCATGGTGACATTCTTCTGTCCTTACAGTATAGTCCTCCTAGTCTGGTCGTTGTTTCAAATGCCCTGTAAAACTTACTCTTGTTCTTCCATGCCCTGTGCCTCAAGATCTCCTATTCATAGTTTTATTGTTTTTTTCATTTTGCTTTATCAACAACGTGGTTTGCTATATTCGGGCCTATTTTACTACCTGACAGCCCTTCTCTGGTGTGTCACCAAATTTTGGTTGATGTGCAAAATGTAAATTTGCTACAACGCTATCAGTGCTCCCTGACAGAGGTGAACAACATACGCAGCTGAACACGAAGCCAACAGCTGATTGTTTATGCCAGATACAGTGAGGACAGGGCCTCTGGACTGAGGACAGTCAGAGTAGGAAAGAGGTCACACAGACAGTGGCGTGGGACTGAAAAACTGCAGGATGAGGAGGTCGTGGGTGTGAGTGTTCATCTTAGTACTGGGCGATGCTGTTCTACGATGATAGTGATTGCCTTGCACTGGGGCTGACTTATTTGGTGGTTTTGAGTCTTGTCTTTTAACACTGCTGGCTGAAATTTGGAAGCCAGCCTCAAATTTTAACATGTGGAAAAACTATTGTTTTGGGTATGTATAGTGTAGATCAGCAAATGTAAGAGATGTGTGATGTATTGCTTTCCTAATCAATGAGATTGTCTGACAGGCCACAAAGGAAAATAAGTCCTACAACTTTTTAGTTAGGCCTGATAAGTGAATCTGTGTTTCTTCTCTTTGTCCTCATGCTTTTGTTATTCTTCACTGATTGCCTCTTTTACTAGCCTTAGATATGTTATTAATACTTTTTCTCTTATCTCATTTAATCTAATATATAGACTGTAACAGGTGTCTCGCTTTAGAATCTTAGTGCAAGCCTAGCCCCTGAAACCTTCTCATGCCACTTTTTTATTTTAAAGGAATTCATTCTTCCCATAAACAAGATTTAAAATCATCATCCCACCTCAGATTTGTTTTTGAGAGGACAACCACTGATAGCAAATTTTCCTGCTATTTTTATTGGCCTGTACATTTAGTAAAGTCGATTTCTTTACTTCTAGAGCTTCAACTGTTCACTTCCAATGTATTGGCCGGGCGCGGTGGCTCACGCCTGTAATCCCAGCACTTTGGGAGGCCATGGTGGGCGGATCACGAGGTCAGGAGATCGAGACCATCCTGGCTAACAGAGTGAAACCCTGTCTCTACTAAAAATACAAAAAATTAGCTGGGCGTGGTGGCACGCGCCTATAATCCCAGCTACTCGGGAGGCTGAGGCAGGAGAATTGCTTGAATCTGGGAGGCAGAGGTTGCAGTGAGCTGAGATTGTGCCACTGCACTCCAGCCTGGGTGACAGAGCAAGACTCTGTCTCTCAAGAAAAAAAAAAAAAGAAAGAAAACACATCATGTGTGATGAATTATTTTTGAAAGATTTTATGTAAATTTTCTTTACATGCAATATGTATATCTTTACTTTAAAAAAAGTCAGTAATTTTTAAACTCTGTTAACTTTAACAGCAGGAGTTAATTAGGTTTATTACTTGCTCATTCTATTCACCCCTTACGTTTAAACATTTCTTAACTAGAACAGCAGTGGTATTGCAGATGGTAGAAGGTAGGATGCCTTTTCTCTCTTTTTTCCTGGCAAACTCAAATATCACCTTGTGACATCATTCCTGCCCCACCCTGTGTAAATTCGACATGCTGGTTTCTGAGCTACCATCACCTTATAGCACCTCCCCTAGTCTTGCACTTCCTATACACAACCATTTGCCTGTTTACATATTATTTTGCCTTTAAAACATGAGTTTCTGGCCTGGCACAGTGGCTCATGCCTGTAATCCCAGCACATTGGGAGGCTGAGGCAGGCTGACTCCTGAGCTTAGGAGTTCGAGACCAGCTTGATCAACGTGGTGGAACCCCGTCTCTACTAAAAATACAAAAAAATTAGTTGGATGCAGTGGTGCATACCTGTAATCCCAGCTACTTGGGATGCTGAGACAGGAGAATTGCCTGAACCTGGGAGTTGGAGGTTGCAGTTAGCCGAGATTGCGCCGTTCCACTCCAGCCTGGGCAACAAGAGCAAAACATCATCTTAAAAAATAAAAAATAAAAAACATGACCGCCTGTAATTCCAGCACTTTGGGAGGCCGAGGCGGGTGGATCACCTGAGGTCTGGAGTTCAAGACCAGCCTGGCTAACATGGTGAAACCCTGTTTTTACTAAAAATACAAAAATTAGCTGGAAGTGATGGCAGGTGTCTGTAATCCCAGCTACTCGGGAGGCTGAGGCAGGAGAATCGCTTGAACCCGGGAGGCGGAGGTTGCAGTGAGCTGAGATCGCACCATTGCACTCCAGCTTGGGTAACAAGAGTGAAACTCCATGTCAAACAAACAATCAAACAAACAAAAACATGAGTTTCTAATAGCAGGATATCTAGTGCCTAAAACATAGTCTGTGTAGTAAAAAAAGAAAACAAACAAAATCAAAAAGCCTATAGCCCTACAAGCCTAATGAATCAACTTATAATTTTCCTACTGTCATCCAGGTCTGTGGACATAGTTTTACCTTTTCTGTAAAATTGTGAAGACAAAATTGATCATGTGCTTTTCTTATTTAGCATTATTATAAATATCTTTCTGTTTTGCTCCATGGTTCTCATACATTTTAAAATTACTTTTAAAGCTATCTGTGTGTGCTAATTTTTCTAAAATGCATTTGGATTGTTAATTATTGTAAAGCATAATAGTAAACTGTCTAAAAACAGGTCATCACCAGAATTAGAATTACTATTAAATTTTAGTTATTCTCCCAAAAGTTTTATAAATACAGGTTTAATTATGCCAGTTTTCTAAAAGGGCTAATAAAATAAAGTCATATTAAATAAGAACTTGATGAAAAGTGTCTGCTTTTACTGGTTAAAACATTTAGAAGGCTCTCCAGACAAGTACACAAAGTATCCTAAGTTGCCTGGGTCCTGCTTAATAAGTTATCCTTGTTTTTGTTCTCAATAGAGAACAAGACATATCCTTGCATGACCATGAAACTCATTTCTACTGAAAGCACATTTACTGGGTGCCTGTGATAGGCCTCACTTTCCTTTACCTTACAGAGCAGCAGTCCAGCTGAGAAAGTAAGCATGGGTGTACTTGTAACTTTAATGATAGGGAAATGTGAATAGAAAGTTATAGGATTACTGCAGAAAAAGTAGGCACATTACAGATTTTATCGTTGTTAAATTTTGTAAGAATTTTTATTAAAGCAAAATAAATGTTCTGACATCAATTTATTTTATGGGCAATGATATTAACATGCTGGTTAGCTTCCCTCCTTCTTCTTCCTTTTCCCCTTCTTTTTCTCTTCTCTGCCTCCCTTCCTCTGCACTTGGCCTCTTCTCTTCCTCTCTCCTTGCCTTCACCAATTATTCATTAACTATATATTCTTCTCTGAGATAATTACAAGAATTGGTCGCATGGATCAAAATCAAATATCCATTTCTAAAATGTTTAGTCATTTCCTTAAGTATAAATATTATACCATTTAAAGTAGTTTATGAATTACTGAACATTTTGTGGTACAGTTGATTCTAGATTATCAGTTCCTTAGATGTGACTTGTAATGGCAAAACATTATTTTTATGATTCTTGAAGGTATATTTGTTTGTTATTAGGTACACACTGCCTGCAAAGATTTATACCATCCAATATGTCCACTTGGTCAATGTAAAGTATCTATCATACCTCCAATTGCACTAAACAGCACTGATTCCGATGGTATGTAGCAGTAGTGTAAGTATGTATATTTCTGGTATATTTAATACTGATATATATATTTCTTTTCCTAGAATAACTATACCTATCATTGACTCTTGTAGTCAGTTTTTCTAAAATAATTCCATTTCAATTGCTGAAAGTACATTCCATTTTTAAAAGAATATATTTAAGTGAAAGTTGTAGAATACCTATTAACACATTGGCGAAATTACTGTATATAAGACTTTTAGATTTTATGTTTTAGTAAATAAAATAAGATAATTACTCTGTACTGCAATACAATCTGAAAAGGTTAATTTTTGTAAGTGTTTTTTTCCTCTATAATTGAAACTGCCTATTAGCATGGCTGTTATTAAAATCTGTTTTTCTGTAATTTCATTGTAGGAATTTATATTCCCATAAATGCACTTTTCCCAAAATCTTACAACTTAACTGTAAAGTGCTGAGGAGCCCCTCTACAACACTGGTTTTGGGATTACATACTAATTACTTCCTTCTAAGCAAACCATATTACAAAGGGTTTTACCGTGTATAATACTATACTGTTTAATATAACAGACTTGAGCAACTGTGGATTTTGATATTCATGGGACTCCTGAGCCAATTCCCCAAGAATACATAGGGAGAACTGTGCTCTTATTAATGTCTTGCATTGATATCATGCTTTTTGCTTTTCAAACTTTTCATTTAATTTATGCCAATAGATATCTTAGGTATAAGTTTATAAACCTGAAGATGTAAGTTTATAAACCTCAAAATATGTGACTTTTTTTTAAACCTATGCTATTAACAGCCCTCTCCCCCAACCTAAGCCCTGATTTTGTTTACTATAAATTTTAAAATATTCTCTCAGAGTGCAGAAAGGAGCACTTAAAATACTTTGAAATATTGAATATAAACATAAGAATTACATACAAATATTTAGGTTTGTATATAAATAGTTAACCTATCTCTATTTGGAGAGCTAAATTATAACTTAATGCTCTAGTTTTTATAAATTTATTTTCTTTTGTCTGAAAGTTTGCTAATAATTTAAAAGAGAAAGCCGTATGTATTGATCTTGTATTGTGTTTTTTTCACAGGTTTCTGTAGAGCAACATTTTCGTTCTGTGTTAGTCCTCTATTGGTTTTTGTCAATTCTAAGAGTGGAGATAATCAGGGAGTAAAGTTCCTTCGTCGCTTTAAACAGTTGCTAAATCCGGCTCAGGTGTTTGATTTAATGAATGGAGGTCCTCATTTAGGGTAACTGCTTATTGATAAATCTTGTTTGAATACAATGTAGGACTAGGTGTTAAATGTGTCTGGTTTTTCAGCTCATGAAAATTATAGATTCCTCTAGATCCCTCCCTCGTTTTTAAAGCTCTAATTATAAGTTTTAACACAGCCTCTTGGATAGTTATACAACTGTCTTGTATAAATTCCAAAACTCTATTGAAATTTCTCAATTCCAAAATTTGTTTAGAAAATGTTTTACAATATATTCTACATCAAACAATACTAACAATTTCTTTAGCTCCAAGAAAGATCAACTTACATAAATATAGAAATATAAAGTAATATTCTGCGGCCTGGGCCTCAAGTCTGTATCCCAGCACTTTGGCGAGGCCAAGATGGGTGGATCACGAGGTAGGAGATCGGCACCATCCGGCTAACCGGTGACACCCCGTCTTTTATAAAAAATACAAAAAAACTAGCCCGGGCGAGGTGGCGGTGCTGCCTGTAGTCCTAGCTAGTTTGAGGCTGAGGCAGGAGAATGGTGTAAACCGGATGCACGTGGCAGCTTGCGGTGAGCCTGAGATCCGCGCCAGCTGCACTCAGCCGGGCCGACAGGCAAGACTCCGTCTCCAAAAAAAAAAAAAAAAGAAAGCTGATGCATAGAAGGCTGATATTGCATTTATATGTAATATCAATCATCAATTATTAAACCGAAAGTAGAGGGACTGCTCATGGCCTGTTCAAAGGCAGTTCTTCAAGGATCTCAGACTCAGTTTTCATGTAAATGATAAGAAATACTTTTGTTGATGATTCCTTTCAGCTCTGGATGTTCCATATACTTACAATCTGCAAGATAAATGAACTAAGTAGTATTTTCCACTGAGGGAAAATTATCTTTTGGCACCTTCAATACATTTTTAGGTAGCATATGATTTTTTCTTAAGAGGCGATTTTATTCTTCTGAACCAGGGGCCTTCAAACGCTCCTATGTGATTTACTTATGGGCAACTCAGCTTTTCTCTTGGGATTTTACCGTACCTTAAAGCATGAACGCAGAAGTAGGAAATGGATTTTCGATACCAGTGCCGAAAAGCATTTTGTGTTTGTAATGTGACACTTTCGTCATGTCTTCTCTGTTTTCTCCTTCCTTCTCTCTTTGTGGGCTCTGTTACTTTTGCCCCTGAGTTTATCCTTCCCGCTTCCATTGCCCTTTATCTTGCTAAGTCTCAGGCCCTTCTGGTCCACATGAGATGTCGGTCTTGTTCTTATACCCAGCTATCCTCTATATCTACGTGTACTGCCTTCCTTTCTCTGCTGAGGTGCTACAGTTTGTCTTCTCACCTTCTTTTTTCTCGGCCATGCTAGGGTAGTTTTGTCCCTTTTAACCACGTCCAATTTTTATAATCCTTTATAGTTCCATTATCTTTTTTTTTTTTTTTGAGACGGAGTCTCTCTCTGTCGCCCAGGCTGGAGTGCAGTTGGCCGGATCTCAGCTCACTGCAAGCTCCGCCTCCCGGGTTTACGCCATTCTCCTGCCTCAGGCCTTCCCGAGTAGCTGGGGGGACTACAGGCGCCCACCTCAGGTCGGCCCCGGCTAGTTTTTTTTGTATTTTTAGTAGAGACGGGGTTTCACCATGATTAGCCAAGGATGGTCTCGATCTCCTGACCTCGTGATCCGCCGTCTCGGCCTCCCAAAGTGCTGAGGTATAGTTCCATTATCTTATCGTCTGTGATTTATTTTTCCCATTTGTCCTCGAAGGCTCCAAGGACCTCTCTTGGTGAAACTTCCTGAGGTTGTCCCTCTAATATTTTTCAGATTTTCCATAATACGTGAAGTAAGTGTACAAAGGTACATTTAGGAGATGGGATGTGTCAAAAGTTGAGATGAGGTAAAATAGAAGGATGGACCTGAGAATAGGAGAAGAAGAGGAGAAAAAGCCAGTTGGGAGTCCTGAGAGCAATACATTGATTGGTGTCTTTAGGAACTGCCGAAGTGTCACTCATTAGCTTCAGCACCGTAGATTCCTTACCCATGGTTTGTAATTCTTAAGGAAAGAATTTATTCTTGTAATAGAAAGAGAGGAACCACTACTTCCACCATCTTGTATTACTTTATCTTTCCTGGTCTCTGCTTCTTTTTTGTTTTCTCATTTCTCACCCCCACTCCTCCTAATTTTATCTTCATTTCTACTTATCATTCCCTTTCCTCCTTATGATTCAGAAGTTTTCTTGAGTTAAAATTACACTTCAATGAATGTTTATGGTATAATTAACATGTAAGTAGGAGTTCTTATATTTAATCTGAATATGAATACCGATACAGAATAACAAAGAATTGAGGAAAGTGATTTTATTTCTTTATACTAAAATAAAATCCTTTTTGCTTTCAGTTTAAGATTATTTCAGAAGTTTGACAATTTCCGGATTCTTGTTTGTGGAGGCGATGGAAGCGTAGGTTGGGTTTTGTCAGAAATCGATAAGCTCAATTTGAATAAACAGGCAAGTGCTAATTCTTTTACTTGCTAGTTAACATGAACGCATACTAACATACTTACAAGAGGTGCAGAAATGCAGTTGTCCCTATTTCTCAACTTGTCTGAAAGTCACCCTGTTGCACTGTCTTTCAGTGTCAGCTGGGAGTGTTGCCTTTGGGTACAGGAAATGACCTTGCCCGAGTTCTTGGCTGGGGAGGTTCATATGACGACGACACCCAGCTTCCTCAGATCCTAGAGAAACTGGAACGAGCCAGTACCAAAATGTTGGACAGGTAAAAGTGAATTCTTTTCTACAACTAGATGGAAAATGGCATACTGAAATCGTTTTTCGATGATTTATTAATAAATATTTATTAATAAATTGTACTGACTAGAAGCTCCACAAAGGCAGAGCCTTTCTGATCTTGTCCACTGGTTAATACCTGAGATGGAGAGCAGGGCCTATCACAGAGAAGACACTCAATAAAGATGTTTTATAGTGAATGAATGAATTATAAAAAACTAGTCTGAGGAACTCATTATTTTAAATATAGAAGGCTATGTTACTACTATTTACTTTTAATTACAGTTCAAGTCAGAAAACTAAAATAGTTCATTTTGTAGGCAACCTTTTGATGAGTATATTAGGTAGCCTCCTGTCATCGTGTGGTTTCCAAAAAGCCAAAGCGGACATATAAACGTTAGATTTGTTAGACTATCTCCTCTTAAACATATATATAAAGAATGCATTGATCCAGTAAGAACTACATATGTTAAAATATAAGCAGTCCTTTCCCAGGGACAGGGAAGTGTTAGGAAGATAGCTTCAAATGAAGGGACTATCATTGTGTTTATGCTGTTCTTGATTACATCTCTTAATTGCTTTCTCTCTGAATGTCCATGTATAAAAAGGAAACCACAATGTGTACCCTGAGTGTTATGGAGGAGGTGTTTAGACTTTGGGTATAAGAAACAACAGGACTCAGTAACCAGTGACACCTCATCCCCCAATGTCAGTAGAAGACAGATGTCAAAATATGATCAACTTGAGGTAGCATAAATCAAAACAACTTTGATAGAATTAGTCATCTGTGGAACTCTTCCCGAAAATAACAAAATTTCATCAGGGAGCCACCAATCTGAAATATAATTACTCTAAGATGGGCTATAACCTAATTAATCGTAACCTTTAAAATAATCTGGAGGTTAAAAGAAGAAAAGGAACAAAAAAGAGAAATGGTACCTATGGATATGCCAATTACCTTGATTGTGGTGTATATATATCCAGACATCAAGTTGTTCATCTTAAATATATACAGTTTTTTATTTGTCAACTATACCTAATTCTGGGGAAAAAAGATTGGAAATAAATAAATAAAATCACCATTATTTGTAAATGAGCCTGGAGGTGACTTCCCAGGCAACCGTCCAATTCTGTGATTACCAAACAAAAGGGGTTATTTAAATGCTTTCTTTGTTGCAAATGTAAAGACCACTTCCCCTGCTGTTAGGCATTTTATCTACCCTGGGTATGTGCTTTCCCCTTGTGTGCTATGGAAATTCACTTCTCAGGTGGGGGAGGTGGCTCACGCCTGTAATCCCAATACTTTGGAAGGCCTACGTGGGAGGATCACTTGAGCCCAGGAGGTGGAGGTTGCAGTGAGCCGCAATTGCACCACTGCCCTACAATCTGGGCGACAGAGTGAGACCCTGTCTCAAAACAGTTTTAAAAAAATAAAAATAAAAAGTCACTTCTCCAGGTGGTTAGCCAAGAAACAGCACCTCCATGGTGAAATTCCTTGAATACCTACTGGTATGCAAAATCAAAACAAAAGAAAATACACATACACACAAATCAAAGTGGATTCAGAAACTTAAGACCTTTATTAGAAACATAGGAATATTTTATTCCTATGTTTCCTTTATTAATTTACTGTTTATAAAGAACAAGTGGGTCGGATGTAGTGGCTCACGCCCGTAATCCCAGCACTTTGGGAGGCCAAGGTGGGAGGATTACCCGAGGTCAGGAGTTCGAGACCAGCCTGGCCAACATGGTGAAACCACATCTCTACTAAAAATACAAAAATTAGCTGGACATGGTGGTGGGCCCCTGTAATCCCAGCTACTTGGGAGGCTGAGGCAGGAGAATCGCTTGATCCCGGGAGGCGGAGGTTGCAGTGAGCCGAGATCGTGCCAATGCACTGAAGCCTGGCCAACAGAGCGAGCTTCTGTCTCAAAAAAAAAAAAAGTTAAAAAGTCATTGTTTAATATTCTAAATTACATGAGTTTTTCAAATATATTTATTTGATCCTCAAAACAACACTGTGGGTTGGGTCAGAAAAGCATTATTTTACAAAGATGAAAATTTAGTCTTCTGGATACAGTGGGAATAAAAAAAACGAATGTTTTGTCTGCCTAGCACTTCCTAGCTGTTTTAAATCGTGTAGCGTCTCATTTAATTATTTCCCTTCTCCTAGAGATAGCTAATATTGCTATCTCCATTTTACTGGTGAAAAGGTTTAGGAGGTTTTTACATTATCTAAGTTAAATAGCTAATAAGTAATAGAACCGGCACGGTAAACCGCAGTCACTGTTCTGTCTAGTTTCCAGGGTCCTTTCTCAACTCTGCACTCTCTCCCCTTTATGTATTTGGCCAGATGGTTCCTTTCCTTCTGGCCTCTGCCTCTGCTTAGCTGGTACTCATATGCATCTCTTCCTTACTTTTTTATCTCTTGCTGCCACTCTCTCCTTTTTCTTTAGCTCCAACCATTTCCTATCGAGTGGGGAGGTATAGCGTGGAAGGTGCAAGGAACTCAGACATTTGGATGGATTTATTTACCATTTATTTAACTGTCTTTGACCAGTAAAGTATTTCCAGCTATAAGGAACTTGACTTTTATGTTTTTACTCGTGGTTTTCCCTGTTTGGATATTTACAAAGTTTAATTGTTTTGTTTGCTTGCATCATACATGTTTTCTGCACTAGAATGTAAGCTTCTTTGGGGGAGCCTATTCACCCTTGTGTTTCCTGTGACTTTGAGATGCTCAGTGTAGTTTATTATGCTTTGTTTCTGTATCTACCTCATGGATAAATGAATGACTTTGGTTTTCAAATATAAATTTCTTTTCTTTTTTTTTATTTTTTATTTTTTTCATTTTCGAGACGGAGTCTCGCTCTGTAGCCCAGGCTGGAGTGCAGTGGTGCGATCTCTGCTCACTGAAAGCTCTGCCTCCGGGGTTCACGCCTTTTTCCTGCCTCAGCCTGCCGAGTAACTGGGACTACAGGCACCCACCACCACGCCCTGCTAATTTTCTGTATTTTTAGTAGAGACGGGGTTTCACCATGTTAGCCGGGATGGTCTCCATCTTCTGACCTCGTGATCCGCCCACCTCAGCCTCCCAAAGTGCTGGGATTATATGTGTGAGCCACTGTGCCCAGCCTCTTAGTTGTTGTTGTTGTTGTTGTTGTTGAGACAGAGTTTGACTCTGTTGCCAGGCTGGAGTGCAGTGGCACGATCTCGGATCACTGTGACCTCCGCCTCCTGGGTTCAAGCGATTCTCCTGCCTCAGCCTCCCAAGTAGCTGGGACTACAGGTGTGTGCCACCATGCCCAGCTGATTTTTGTATTTTTAGTAGGGACAGGGTTTCACCATGTTGGTCAGGATGTTCTTGATCTCTTGACCTCGTGATCCGCCTGTCTTGGCCTCCCAAAATAAATTTCTTTTAAAGTATTTTCATGTCAAGAGTTGAATAGTAGCCAAAAGTAACTAGTTTACATATCCCAAAATATAATGTATGCCTATTGGGGGCTTTCTGGGAATTTGAATTTTTATGCAAACATTTATTCTCATAGGCTGAATGATACACTAGACTCTGTTTAAATATTGATCTTGGAATTTTCCTCTGGGTTCTATCAATAGCTTCAGCTGTGTTATGCTTTTCTTAAAATTCATGTGTTATGGTACTGCTTTTATTATGCTTTGTTTCTGTGTCAAAATCTTTATTTCACATCTTTTTTTTTTTCTTTTTATTTTGAGATGGCGTTTTGCTCTTGACACTCAGGCTGGAGTGCAGTGGCATGATCTTGGCTCACTGAAACCTCCACCTCGAGGGTTCAAGTGGTTCTCCTGCCTCAGCCTCCCGAGTAGCTGGGATTACAGGCACCTGCCACCACACACGGCTAATTTTTTGTATTTTTAGTAGAGATGGGGTTTCACCATGTTGGCCAGGCTGGTCTTGAACTCCTGACCTCAGGTGATCTGCCTGCCTCGGCCTCCCAAAGTGCTGGGATTACAGGCATGAGCCACCGCACCTGGCCTTTTTCCTTTCTTTTCTTTTCTTTTTTTTTTTTTTTTTTTTCGAGACAAGGTCTGGCTCTGTCACCGAGGCTGGAGTGCAGCGGCGTGATCTCAGCTCACTGCAGCCTCCACCTCCCAGGCTCAAGTGATCCTACCTCCTCAGCTTCCCAAGTAACTGGGACTACATGTGCGCAGCACCATCCCAGGCTATTTTTAATTTTTTTTCGTAGAGATGAGGTTTCACCATGTTGCCCAGGCTGGTCTGGAACTCCTGAGCCCCAGTGATTCATTCACTTTAGCCTCCCAAAGTGCTGGGATTACAGGCATGAGCCACCATACCTGGCCTTCATTTCATATTTTGTTAGTCTCCAATAATGTCCTGGCCTAACTGTTGTTCCCAAATTTTGAAATTATTATTTTAGATAGAAAATTGGACTTGAGTTGATTGCTTTTCTCTAACACCAAATGATTTTGTGTTTGCTTTGAAATTAATACTTATAGCTAATTGAAATACATTTACTTCAGTTAAGTATTATTAATATTTTCCCCCTACTCCCATGGTTACATTCATTCTTTCTTAATTTAAGAAGGGGTATTTCAGTAATTTTCATTTTATGTATATATAAGCTGATTTGGCAAGTTGAGTAACAGTTGAGTAACAGTTTATAGGTAGTATGTATTTATTTAATTTAAGATATTGCTTTACAACTTTGGGGTTATGACTCATTAGTAGTTTATAACCTAGTTAGTGAAATGCAATGAGCATTATTTTAAAAATAGAACAGAAAAGAATGGAAAAGTCAGAATGCATTGTACCTGTGAAGAAGTGGGGGCGTTGTAACCAGTGTGGATTTCTTATTGTGGGCTATGGGTCTTAAAACATTTGGAAGCCACTAATTGGAGAAGTGGTAAGATGTGGAAATCGTAAATTATGAATTCAACATTTTATGAGATTACCGAAATGTGATCTCTTTTCCCATTTTTGGTTGTTTTAAGATAAAATAAACCATAGTTCATGAAAGTGTGTGTGTGTGTGTGTGTATGAGATGGTAACAGTTAGTTTATCCAATTTTAAGGAAATCTTAGACCAAAGAGTTTTTCTCCCTTTAGGTGGAGTATAATGACATATGAACTCAAATTGCCACCAAAAGCTTCCCTACTTCCAGGACCTCCAGAAGCATCTGAAGAATTTTATGTAAGACTTAACCCTTTACCTATATTTGAAATGGGGGTGGGTATCTTGGGGGAAAAAAATGTGAAAATGTACTCCTAATATATGGTAGCATGTTAACTTAATTTTATTTTGGGGGTATGGTCTCATTGACTACCTCTAGTCCTCTCCCCCAGAAAGAAGAATCCTGAATCTAGGTTAGAGTCCTTCCATGACCACCCACACTGGGAGTGCCCAGTCACTCCCATTCCTGGACCTCTTCTTGTGTAAAGTGAGGCTACAAAGTCTTGGGAGTTAAATGATATAACGGATGTGTAAAGCCCTATCTCTTCTCCTGCCCAGATAATCCTCCCTGCATGTTCTACCTGCCTGTTTCCTTTTTGTCAGGAGAGCTCCAGGAAGGTCAGCTGGTGTTTCCTGTTAGTGTTTATTCATCTTCTACTTTGGCCATTAGATTGTTTGGTTATAAGATGTTAGCTTCTTTAAACAGTCTCCAAACACACCAATACTCATGGCCAGAATATTATACAGTTAGTTTCTCTCTTACTACTTGCTTTGCGTATTCTTTTCTTTTTCTTTTCTTTTTGAGACAGGGTCTTGCTCTGTGGCCCAGGCTGTCTGGAATGCAGTGATCCAAACACAGCTCACTGCGGCCTTGACTTCCTGGTCTCAAGAGATCCTCCTGCCTTAGCCTCCCAAAGTGCTAGGATTACAGGCATGAGACACTGTGGCTGGCCCCTACTCTTTTGAAGGGACGACAAGACAGGTCTCTGGGTTAAGCCTGTTGATATAGCTAAAGGAAGAAAGACCATTTAATTCCATCTCTACTACAGACCATAAATGACTAATGTTTTTAAAGATGCAACGTTCTGATTAAACCTCAAAGCGATATAGATTTAAAACAGAACCTGACCTTCAGAGGATTATTCTCTGACACATTAAGACCATTTGATCTATGCTAACTTATCTTTCCCTCCAGGAAAATTCATCTGTTTATTTCACAGTTGAAATCTTTGTTTTGTCATTAAGAAAATTATGATCTTGTCAAAACTAAGGCAAGGAATGGGGCTGTTTCTTAGAGAAGCTAATTGTATTTTTAAAACATTTTCTGACATAAAAACTGCTGATAGCCAAACTGCTTCTAAAAAAATTCGGGAAATACCAAATTATATGAAAAAGAAAATAAAATCACCTGTAGTCCTACCACCCAGAGATAATCACTATTAAAGATTGATATATTTACCGCTTTATTTTCAGCAGCATTTTTAGTTATGTGATTCCATAAACATAACGCATTTTTATAGAAACCTGTCCTTTATCTTAACAGTATATTTGTAAATGTTAATTAATTTTCTTTCCAAAAAAGACGAAAAGGAGAATTTTTTTCTTCCATTTACTTCAGAAATGTCTATTTTCTAGCATATAAAATAACAGTAAATAATTTACTTTTATCATTTATATATAATCACTAAATATGAGGGACAATTCTAAAGATATGAAGGAAATCTCTTTTTTTGTACAAAAGGGTTTTAAATGAAACTTTGCTTTTTAAAAATAAACTTATTTTTGTAACAAAGGGATAGCATACTTCAAGATAACAGATTAAATGAGTGTTCTGAATAGCCCTGGCTAGACCCTGAACTAGGCTGGCACCAGGAATGTGTTTTACTGTGTGTGACTTTTTTACCTTGAAAACTGAGATAAAAGTAGACTAAATCTTTCTTCTTAGCTTTTCTGTATTTCATTAGCTGTGGGTCTTAGGCACATTACTCAACAAGCCTCAAGTTCTTTCGCTATAAAACAGGATAAAGGGGTAAATGTATGCAGAGTGCTTAATTACAGTGCCTGCTACACATACAAAATGTTAACTCTTATTATTACTTACTTTTCTGACCCTGCTAAGTGACTGCATAATAGGTTAATAAGTTACATCTATAATTTTATCTTTGGACATAGAGGCTATTTTATTTTCCTCTGAGAGAGGTTGTATTTTTTGATCTTCGAATATTTTAATGGACAAAACTTGGAGTTTTGAACGTAAGTTTCAAATGGCATTAATCAAATGTTACTAATTAATTCATTTATCAACTGGCATTAATAAATTTGTTAATAGCATTAATGATCATGTAAAATATTTTCTACCCTGCAGGGAAGAAAAATAAAACCAACCTCTGGAGAGCATTTTATTTTTTCAAATTTTAAAGTTTATTTTTAGATGATATATTTTCATTTTCTGATCCTAGCTGTAAAGATATAATTTTTAGTGTTTAAGAGATCAATAAAGTGGATCTGTGGGTCAATACAACATCATGTGTAACTTTGGAGCTCCTGGCCTGCCTTCCTTTCTTTAATGTAAAATTGCTTTCCTGTAGTGGTCTGCCTTTGAAGGAGGGAAGGTAGAAATTTAAAAGAGTAACATACTTTTGAAAGAGTAACATACTCACTGGTGGAATGAAGGTAAATTAGGAATGTGGTCCTTTTGGGAAGAGGCTAATCAGGAAGGCTTTGTGGGGAAGGCTTATTCAGACTTAATTGAAGATTCTGAACTGAGGCTGATTGGTAAAAGTATTGAAAAGATACGTGAGTCAGGCAGAAGAGCATAGGTGGCCAGCTTGCCTAAAGCAGATCATTTATACTAGAAAATTTTGAGCTGTGTGAAATGGAATATTATTTGAGGCATACATTTGATGTAAGGCTCTGAATATGAGGCTGTTTAAATATTGTATACATTTTTACATATTAGGAAAATGTATGTGTTCTTTCAACAGGATGTTAAAGTTTGAGTCAACTAGAAAAGGGATTATGGATGCTTTTGGCATTTTGACTATTGTTTAAAAGAGATATTTATTTACATGATTATATGAAAGTGCATTCAGCATTTTTAAAAACTTTTTTTATGGAATTATACATACAGAAAGGTGCACAGGTCATAAATGTATAGCTTGGTAAATTTTCACAAACTAAACAAATCTTTGCCAGGCCACCCGACAGTGTTCAAGTTCCCCATAAGCCCCTCATGCCCCTTTCAGTCAAGACCCCGCCTCCTATCCCAATAATTGCTATGCTAACTTCTAATAGCATAGATTGGTATCTGTTTTGTACTTTATAAAATATAATCATTTTGTGTGTTTTCATTTGTTTCTGGATTCTTTCACTCGATGTTATGTTTATCAGATTCATCTATACTGTGGCTTGGCTATAAATCATTCATTCTCATTCTCCTATGGTCTTCCATTGCATAAATACACTGCAATTTGTCATCCATTCTACTATTAGATGAATGCTGCTGTGAACATCCTAGTGCATGTCTTTTGGTGAACACTCTTCTGCATTTCTTTTGGGTGTAGATGTAGAAGTTGAATTTCTGAGTCCTGTGATATCATTGCATATGTTCAGCTTTAAGAGACACTACCAAATCGTTTGTGAGAGTGTATCAGTTTGCATTCCCATCAGCAGCATATGAGAATTCTGTAGCTCCATAGCCTTGCTAGCACTTGCCATTTTCTAGTTGTTTTCATTTTAGCCATTTTGGAGCTGTATGGTGGTACTGCATTGTGGTTTTAGTTTCCATTTGCCTGATGGCTGAGATTGGATATGTTTTCATCTGTTTATGGGCCATTTGGGTATTTTTATATTTAAATGTCTAGTCTTTTGCCCAATTTTTACTAGATTTTTTTGGCTTTTATTGTACTACTTTGTAGGAATTATTTTATATTGAGATATTTTACATTAAAAAATTTTGTAAAGGGGTTTTATGGATTTCCATAAGAATATAAATTAAAGAATTCTAGAAACTGAAAGCCTTTTGCCAAAAGGAAATATCTATTTTGCATAATGACTCTTTCATATATTTCATTATAGCCATTGCCCTGCCTAACACATGTCACGAAGGGCTCCATGTCTGGAGCAGCAATAAGTGAGTTGTGTAAATGCCAGCAACAATAATACAGTGTAGAGTTTTCTTTTTTCCTTTTTTCAGATGACGATTTATGAAGACTCAGTTGCAACGCATCTTACAAAAATCCTCAATTCTGATGAACATGCAGTGGTCATATCATCTGCCAAGTGAGTTGTGGGTTTTAAGTCTTTAAATATGGTGAAAATGAAATGATAGCTGGTTCCTACCATTTAGGTCATTTCTTTGTGAGTTTTCTTCTCAAAAAATATCTTGGAAGTAGCTTATAAAATTAGATATACTAAATTTGGATTGATTTTTTAAAAATCATGTTAGCATCTTATTTGCAGTGGCGTATACTTAGAGGGTATTTTTTTTATGTTTAATTTGAAATATTTTATCAAAAGGTGTAAGAAGCATTTAGAGTTTAATTAACCTAAATATTTAAGGAAATGTTTGTGATTCCTTATCATATGGAAAACATCTCATTGTAATTCATGATTTCCATAAACATTACTATTTAGGAACTGTTTACATCACATTAGAAAAAGGAAAATGATGAGATTTTCAAAATGATGTTTCTCGGCATGTTTAAATTGAATAATTAGATTTTAATTCAAAGTTATGAGATTTTAGTGAAGTTGATTTTGTGCATGGAGCCAAAGCTACTTGATGTTATTATCCCAAATGTTGCCTGGCTGGAATTTGGAATTTAGTTTTGAAGCATCCTGTGCTAATGTCAAGAGACTGGAAAGTCGACTAGAAGAAGGGGTGACACCAGCTGAAATTTTCAAGCGAAAGAATGCATTCAAATTCTGGCTTAGCAAGCACGGGTCACTATTACACATGAAGAGGAGAAAAGGTGAAGAAGGACAGAAAACGGGTGGGAAATGGTGGTAGTAAAGAAAAAATACACAAATTTTGGTATATTATGTACTTAATTCGCAGTGAAGTTGAGGAAAGACAAGATGAATCATTATAAACAAATTTGCTTGTGAAAAAAGTACAAATATAGTAACAATTGTTTTTGACAACATATCCCCCAGAAATAGGAAACAACACTGCACAACAGGAAAAGAATTGAATGGCTTACGGTAAAGGAAGCACACTAGTTGGCCCAGGAGAGGTGGGCTGCAGACTCTATTTGGCGGGCAGTGCTGCAGTTTTCTGTTTTGTGCAAATATTGGACTAAAGCGTCTTCTGCCATTTTTACTTAATTGAAAACAATTTCTTTACAATCATGTCACTAAAATAAAATACAGAAATAATTGGAAACTGCGTCGAATAGAAGACTATAACTGTCATCTGTAACTTTATGGCTTAATTTTTCTTGGAGAAAATTTAATTCTAACTTATTAATGTCAACAAAACAGAGTTTTAATATTTTAATATTGGAATTCTGTGTAAGATTGTATTTGAACCAGGTACAGTGGCTCAGGCCTGTAATTCCAACACTTTGGGAGGCCAAAGTGGGCAGATTACTTGACACCCGGGAGTTCAAGACCAGCCTGGGCAATATGACAAAACGTTGTCTCTACTAAAAATATATATACTAAAATTAACCAGGCGTGGTGGTGCCTGCTTATAGTCCCCAGCTGCTCAGGAGGCTGAGGTAGGAGGATCACTTGAGCCTGGGAGGTGGAGCTTGTACTAGAGCTAAGATGGCGCCTCTGCACTCCAATCTGGGTGACAGAGTGAGACCTTGTCTCAAAAAAAAAAAAAGATTTTATTAGAGAAAAGGTTTCCACTGCCAAAAATGTTGTACTGCAAAGGTGTTGAGATTAAGAATGATAGGGAAAGAAAGAGGTGGCTACTACAATTATCCTATTTGCATCTGTGGAAATTTCTTAACAAGAATTCCTCTTAATTAAAAATATGTAAAATATATGAAAGGTAGTGATCAAACACATGAACGTAAATATAAAGGTTTTGCTGACATCCAGACTATAAAAAGTGGCCAGTTAAAATATTTACTTAACTATATTAAACAAAAAATAATTCTCTTACGACTTGCTATACCTTAAAAAGGCTTCCATTATAGCTTTCCACCTTTTCTAGCAGTGTCCTCTGAAATGTCATATCAAAATACATTTGATTCACAGGGCAAGGGCCAGGCAAACACTTAGGTGTATGAACTGGGCCTGGGATGAGAAAGACAACAGGGAGTGCTAAGGCCTGGGACAAACTGGAGATTTATCCATTCCACCATCAAGCAATACAATTCATTGAAAACCCCAGCAGCACTGCCCACCAAACAGAGTGTGTAGCCCACCTCTCCTGGGCCAGCCATTGTGCTTCCATTCAGCTCTTTTTCTAGTGTTCAGTCCTGTTTTCTATTTGTGGGGGATATGGAAAGAAGGCCTGTTATTTCTCCCTCATGGAACTGTTAGGATAATTAAGCTGAGTAATATAATAAGTACAGAGCTTATAAATGACAGAGGGCTATATTAAATTATGGTATCATCACCTCACGTTTTACCCAGTTACATTTCAGATGTTTTCTTTGACCTTGGCCTGACTCTTTGTCTAAGGCTCTGCTCTTAGCCCTAGCTTTGGTTTCTCCCTAACCAGCTTGCCTGCCCTTAAGCAGATTCCATTCCATTCCGGGTCCTCTCTTGTCACTCACTCGTCTGTGCTTCCAGGCCTTTACAACCCCAGATACAATTCTAGGGAATTTGCCATAAAGAGGCTGAAGAGAAAAAAGAGGAGACAATATGTAATTATTTGGTACTAGTAATACAATCTATGTTAAATTTTATTTTTTATTATTGTTTTTGGAAGAAAATCACTTTATTCCAGTTATCTCACAAACAATAAAATAACAATAGCTGGTTTAAGGAGGCCATGCAACCATTTACCCAGCCCCCAATTTTATGCCATCTTAATGAAATTCTGCACAGTAAGAATATCCTCTTCCACTGCAATTCTGAAGCAAGGAAGCTGTGAATGACAGAGGAGAGGCTTAACTGCTGGTTTCACACTTTATACCTTCACCATCAGTTACATTTTTATGCTAAATTAACTTGATCGTCAAAGCCGATTTTCTGTGTCTTCAGTTGAACTTCTTGATTAGGCCAGTACATGTGCACATCTGCACTGTTTCAGCACCTCATTGGAACCCTCACCGAGCTTGACGTCACCCTAGTTCTGGGCACGCTCCAGAAACTGTTCTGTCTTATACAAGCAAGGCTGCTGCTGCTGTGCAGCTAGTCTCCCAGAGGCTCCTGGTAAGTGATGTCAGGCCTTGTGAGCCCAGCATTACCTCCTCTGTCGAAGGCCCCCATTCCCATGATAGTTGACTCAGTGTGTGCCCCACAGCAGGGCCCACAGCCACGCCAGCTGCAGTGGTTGCCATCTGGACCATCAGACCTGGCTGCCAGGGTGCAGCAGTAGGAGACTCAACTGCAGAGGGTGGGGCCACTGCTGGCAGCTGAGCTGCTGGTGCTGGCCTGGGTGCAGGTCTCGTTGGAGGTGCCTGGCTGGCCGGAGGGGCCATGCTGGAGGTGCAGCTTTGACTTCCATGCGCCATTGCAAATGGGCAGTGGCTCAGCATCTCTAAATTTCATTTTTATGGACATTTTCAAAGAAAACTGGTATAATTTCTTCCCACCATACCCATCATTCAGTTTCAGTATTTATCAACATTTTGCCATCTGCTTCCTACTTTATTTTGCTACAGTATCTCTAAGAACATCCTGAAAATTATTCTACTACACTTTTGGCATATAGTCATCCCTCTCTATCCATGGGGCGTTGGCTCCAGGACCCCCTTGGTTACCAGTATTCATAGGTACTCAAGTCCTTCGTAGAAAATGCCGTAGTATTTGCATGTAACCTACACACATCCTTCCACATACTTTAAATCATCTCTAGGTTACTTATAATAACGAATGTATTTGCTATGTAAACAGTTGTTATACTGTATTGTTTAGGGAATGATGACAAAAAAATGTCTGCACATATTCAGTGTAGAAACAACCATCTGTTTTCTTTTTCAAATGTTTTCAATCCATGGTCAGTTGAATCCATAGATAATGGAACCCATGAATATAGAGGGCTGACTGTATGTGTGTGTGTGAATGCATATAATCTTTTAAAAAATCTAAAAATCAATCATAATTCTCTAATACCATCAATATTACTTAAGCCATATCCCGTTTCCCCTAGTTTTCTCAGAGGTTTTTTTTTGTGAACCTTGTCTGAATTTTGACAAGGTCTTTAAAAAACACACACACACAAACACACACACACTTTATTTGTTCAAAATTCAGACAAAGTTCACACACTACATTTGAGTGATATCTCTTTAAGACTTTAAAAATCTTGACCAGGCATGGTGGTCCATGCCTATAATCTCAACACTTTGGGAGGCCAAGATGGGAGGATTACTTGAGCCCAGGAGTTCAAGACCAGCCTGGGCAACATAGTGGAATCCCCTCTCTACAAAAAAATTTTAAAATTAGCTGGGTGTGGTGGTATGTGCCTGTAGTCCTAGCTACTCAGGAGACTGAGGTGAGAGGATCGCTTGAGCATGAGAGTTCGAGGCTGCAGTGAGCTGTGGTCGCGCCATTGCACTCCAGCCTGGATGACAGAGTGAGACCCAGTCTTAAAAAAAAAAAAAAATCTTAAAAAATCTATAATGGTTCCCCTTTAAAAAACAATTCTTACTGAGGCATGACATGTACAGTAAGCACCTAAATCACAAGAGCAGAACTCAATGATTAAAAAAATACTGCGTGTACACACAGTCTCTCTCTCTCTCACACACACACAGACACACACTTGTAATCACCACCTAGATAAAGAATTCCCTTATTTTGTGAATGTCATTTATTTATTCAGTGATGCAACATTAAGGCAAAAAGTTTTAACCCTCTTGTGTATGTTTGTATTTATTTCATACAATAATAATTCCTGGTAGCCTTAACTGTTCTCAGTTATTTTTAAAGTGTTGAAATGCTAGTGGAAAAGCTGTATCCCACTAACGTAGCTAACATATGGGTTAACCTAAAACAACATTTCTTTGACCTTTAGTACTTCATCAATTTGATATGGTAATAGGAGTTATCTTCTGAGAATCACAGCTCTAATTAGCAATCATAGATACCATTTATGAATAAAAATGAAAACCAGTTATTAAATAAGTTGTCTTTAGCTGCAATATATGGCTCTCCTTTTATTTAGTCAATAGTTTTAAAACTTTTTTAGCTTTAACAGTTGGAGTTACTTAGGATTTTTACTTATGCACTCTATTCACCCCCCAAGTTTTAAAATAAAGGCAATTTGTTCTGTATACAAAAGTTTCAGAAAATGGGACAACTAACTAGCAGGAATATTGATGCCATTGTCATAGAGCCATAGAATTTAGATTTGGAACCTGCTTTAAGGATAATTTAGGCCAACCTGCCTCATTTAATTGGTGAAGGGAGGTAGTTGTTAAAAATATTTCCTCAGAGCACAATCTAGCTAGAGACAAAGATAGCTAGAGATTTTTATGTGTTATGCGCTGATACTTCTAAATCATCTTCAGTTGCAAATTGGAACTTTTATTAGATGAAAATGAATTTTCAGATTCCCAAACGATGACCCTGCCTGCCAATCTATGATTCTGTCTGGGTACCGTTGCCATATTTATCTTAGTGTAGTATGTGCATATTTTATTGTCATTTGCCCATACTTTCAGAAATTAAGTGGAAAGCTGGTAAATGAGGGTACTAATACTAGTGATGAGAAGTATGGGTCTAACATATGTAATATAGTGGAGATGATGGTGGAAATCATCAGGTATGTGAAATGTGGACTGTTGTTAGCCTCAACTGGGTATTTGGTTCACACAGTTGACTATGTTCAATTTTGAAGGAAGAGAACAAAATTGAAGAAATAAAATGTTGGGAATACCAAAAGTTCTGTCTAGGCCTTACGCAGTGGCTCACCTCTGTAATCTCATTGCTTTGGGAGTCCAAGGCAGGAGGATTGCTTGAGACCAGGAGTTAGAGATCAGCCAGGGCGACACAGAGAGACTACATCTCTACAAACATTTCTTTTTTAATTAGCTCAACGTGGTGACATGTACCTGTAGTCCTAGCTACTCAGGAGGCTAAGCTGGGAGGATCAGTTGAGTCCAGGAGTTCAGGGCTGCAGTCACCTATGATCACACCATTGCATTCCAGCCTAGGCAACTGAGCAAGATCCCCGTCTCTAACCATTTTATTATTTTTTTAAAGTTCTAACATTGATTAAAGATATAATTGGGAATTTAGAATTTTTTAATCTCTATGGGAAAATCTGTGTTCTACTTTCATTTATTTGACTTTTGCACATCTTTTCTGGAAGTCTTATGCATAAAGTAGAAAACTGTGTGTATAGTTGAAGAATATCTTTTGTCTTCCTATAGTAAATACATCTTAAGATTGTCTTTTCTCCAATTTGCAAGTTTCTGGTTGGTAGGACTTTGCAATCGTACTATTTTTAAGAATATATTTTATTTCCGTTTTAATAACTCTGCATTCACTATTTAGGTATAATAAAAGGTTACTTCATTCCCCCAGAATATAAATATCCTATGTTCCTTCTAGCATATGGAACTTAATGAGCCATAAGATAGAGCATGTCTTCTGATTCTTTCCACACTTGTGTGGCGAGCACTGTCCTTTCACTTGCCCCTTCCTCAGCTCCTTTGGCCACCACTGTCACAGGATCATAGTGTCTCTGTCAGTCTCTGTTGGCTCAGTAACGTGGCACACTGAGGAGGGGCACTCCTGCTGCCCTTTTCATTTCGAGGCCGATGGGCTGAAGGGCTCTGTCTCTAGGCGTGAGTAAAATACCAACAAAAGTATTATGATAATGATAGGACATACGCAGTCTCACAAACCAAGAGAAAATTATGTCGAGACGATGTTAGAATAATGGCAAGAAAAACCTCTATTTTGGAGTTACAGAAAGAGGCGTCAATGCTTCTCTCAAAGTAGCGCATCTTACAGCCGCTTTCAGTAAAATGCATAGAAGAGATTTCGTGATAGTGTCATATTTCAAGAAATCCCATGAAGTATTGTTCATGACCAAAGAAGACAAAACTTGACACGAAGTACTTGAATGCATGTCTAGTAAATGATAAGCTAGATTCCCTGTAGAAATTTGAGTTTAAAAAGCCAACGAGGAAGTTTCAGGATTAGAAAATATTACCTTTTGTTCAAATAAAATCTAGAAATGTTTGCTAAAAAAAAAACAAAACAACAATTATTAGAAGTAATACAATTTACAAGATGATAAATCTGAAGGTTGGTAGTGTGTGTGTCTGTTGGGGGAGGGGTGGTGGTGGTGATGGTGGTGTGTGTGTGTCCTGCATCTGTTGAATTGCTCAAGTTCATAATACTGAAGTATATGGAAATTACCATTTTGCCACTCAACTACCAGAGAAAGTTGTGAGTATAATAGAAAAGATAACTGCTGGAACCTTTTTTTAATTTAAATTTCTCAATTTATATCAATGATAGAGAGCAATACTATGATTTTAAAAATAGCCTGATTCTATCAGCATAAGCCTTTGCTTTAAAAAAGCAGGTCATATACCATTCTGTTGATCGTTGTTTTTAATCCAACACCAGATCCAGATCCAGATCCAAAGCCTTTCAAAGGCAGATTTTGTTAGTGTTTCAAGTTATTTTGTCTTTTAGCTTATTTCTATTGCAAAGAAACCAAATGTAATTAAAATAAACAAACAAGTAAACCATATACTGCTGACACTAACAAGAACTAAATTAGTCTTGTAGTTTTTGCATTGGTTATCTCAAGGAAGAAATGAATAGATTTACAGAGAATATAACTCAAGTGGCAGATTTGTTTTCAGCATAATGCACAATCTCTTTCTCTTCAGTAATAATATATTGTAACTGTAACAATCAAAATATCCATATGATGAGTAGTGGCTTGACAGTGACAAGTGATAATCTTATCTTTGTTCGACACTGCAATTTCTGTTATGAAAATATATGAGCTTTAGCATTCCAGTGGAGAAAGCAAGATAATGCTTTATCATTTTTAAATGGGATCTACAAATACTTAATTTAAATATTTGAGGATAGCTTGTTATAACATTAATTACTATAATTTAAGTAATATACAGCAAGGCGTATTCATGTGTGCATTTGTCACTTAGAATGTCTTGAACTTGTGTGAGATAAACTGCACAGCAGATAGAAGTGTAGATTTATATACAGATGACCCAGATATTTGACAGTTTGCTTGTGTTTCTTTTTAAATATATTCATAAATCAAAGCAAATCAATTCATGAAGCTTACTAAATTGTACAACTTCTTTTCCTCAAAGGACACTATGTGAAACTGTAAAGGACTTCGTTGCCAAAGTAGAGAAGACGTATGACAAAACCTTGGAAAATGCCGTTGTAGCTGACGCCGTAGCCAGTAAAGTAAGAGGGGACCCTTCAGGGCATGAGAGTTGTTTACAGACAATGCTCACATTCAGCTGTGTTTCAGGGCTAAATTGATTAAGTGGTTTTCCTGCCAAAACATCTTAAATTGAAAGAAAAAGTACTTTGGATGAGATCTAAGGATTTAAAAAAATATTCTATTTTATTGTTACACCTTAATATGTAGGAAAACTGCATTGCTGAAAACCTAACTCAAATCCCTGTCCCAGGGATTGACTTTTTTTGGAGACAGAGTCTTCCTCTGTCACCCAGGTTGGAGTGCAGTGATGCTCTCTCTACTGTCTGCAACCTTCACCTCCCAGGTTCAAGCGATTCTCCTGTCTCAGCCTCCCAAGTAGCTGGATTACAGGTGCTTGCCACCACACTCAAATAATTTTTGTATTTCTAGTTGAGACAGGGTTTCACCATGTTGGCCAGGCTGGTCTCGAACTGCTGACCTCAGGTGATCCATCTGTCTCAGCCTCCCAAAATGCTGGGATTACAAGTGTGAGCCAGCACACCTGGCCATGACTGACTGAAGGGCAGATGCATAGCAGTCAGACCACAGGGGATCCCATGCAGCTGGGTTCCAGTGGGGAAAGCAAGGCTTTCCGTTTCCAAGCAGATTTGGGCCAGTTCAGCTCTCTTCCAGCATGGTTCTTTGGATTTCCTAGACATTACAATTCTTGGTCTCTTTCAGAGTGCTGCTTCTTGCATTGGCCTTTTCTTTAGAGATTTCTTTCCCCTTTTATAAACTAAAATAAGAACAGTTTACTGAACCTTAAAAACTACTACCTTTGCTTTTATAAGTTCACAACAGGGACCTTCTTACAAAAGGCTTGAGTATCTCGGACTTGCAAAGGAATCAGCTTCCCCAAATCCGTGCTGGAGATGGCAGTTAAATTGAGTGGAAGACAAAGAAAATAGAAATAAATATATATTTGAAGTTTTCTGCCTTTTTCTCTTGTCTTTCTGCTCTGTGGAGAGTTTCAGAAAATAGAAACCCTTTCTGGCCATACTTCTGTTTCTAAACTATTTCTGCTGTAATCTTGTCTCAGCATTTCATCAAAGACAAATAGATGAGGAGGAAAGGGACTGGAAATTTTATGGAGATGAAAATATATTGGGGTAGCATCAACAGCTTCAGTCCTAAATGTTTCTTCACCTCTCGTAATACAAGAAAAGCAGAAAGAAACAAGGGCTTGCCTAGTGCATGGTTTTCTTTCTGTATCCCTCTTCTTTTCCCTCCTTATCCTTGTGCATTTTCCTTCCTGCACTTTCTTTGAGCCAATAATCCCTTAGGCATTGTTCACTCCTTTGCAAACCAAAGCTTTGAAGGGGAGTTTGCTGCGGCTCAGCCAGACATGCCGTTTGTGATGCTCAGAATGGTGCATTAAGTCAATTACTTTTTTTAAAAAGTTGATCCAGTGTTTTGTTATAATGTATAGCAAATTTTGTGTAATTTTTTATATAAAGCATCACTTTGCATAAAGTGTCTGTTGTGTTATTTTAAGAAAAATAGCTGTGTACACATTGTAAAGATTTTTTTCCCCATGAAATGGAGTCTGAGTGACTCTGAAATTACAAATCAATGAAATTCTGTAATAATTGTGCCAACTTAAAAAATTATAAATTATTCCATGTAGTAAACATCAATAAAGACATCGTCCCTCTAAATCAAAAACCATAATTTAAATTATCATTGTCTATCTCTACTAAATGGAGGTTTTAAAATTAGCAGCTTCCAGAACCAAAGCATCTACAAAATTAAAGGTGGGAATTTTAGTGTTTTTCTCTCTAGGAATTACACTTTCAAAACATCTCTATAAAAATTTCTTGTACTTTGTCTGCTGATCTTGATTATTTTTGAATATTTTCTCTTGCCGTATTTTCCTCTCAGTGTTCAGTCCTAAACGAGAAGCTCGAACAACTGCTGCAGGCTTTGCACACAGATTCCCAGGCTGCGCCTGTTCTCCCTGGCCTCAGCCCTCTCATTGTGGAGGAAGATGCTGTGGAATCGTCCAGTGAAGAGTCCCTGGGTGAAAGCAAAGAACAGCTCGTGGATGACGTTACCAAACCTTCCTCCCAGAAAGCCGTCAAACCAAGAGAAATCATGTTGCGGGCAAATAGTTTAAAGAAAGCAGTGAGGCAAGTCATTGAGGAAGCCGGAAAAGGTACACGTTAACAAACTTTGGAAGAAGTTGGCAGCATTTCTACTGCAAGCATAACAGAGTTTTCATAGTGGTCAGATTGGACACACTTTTTAAAAACAAAATTTTTAAGGCAAGATAGAAGATAAAGTCATTATAAGAAAACTTGTACATAGTCTTATATATTGTAATAGTAGTAGTAAGAATCAGCATATTAGTGAGGAATAAAATAAAATATCAGAAATAAGTTAAATTGAAACATTTCTATCTAAAATATAAAACTAGTTTAAATGACATTGAAAAAATTTTAGAAGTAGTTTACTTAATTGGAATCTGTTGAATTCTTGAAGAAAGTCAAACCTGTAAACCCACTTTGAAAATATAGAAAACAAATTTTTTTTTGAGACAGGGTCTCACTCTGTTGCCCAGACTGGAGTACAGTGGCATGATCTCAGCTCACTGCAACCTCCACCTCCCAGGCTCAAGCTATCCTCATCCCTCAGCCTCCTGAGTAGCTGGGACCACAGGTGTGCACCACCATACCCAGCTAATTTTTTGTATTTTTGGTGGAGATGGGATTTCACCATGTTGCCCAGGCTGATCTCAAACTCCTGGGCTCAAGTGATTCACCCACCTCAGCCTCCCAAAGTGCTGGGATTACAGGCGTGAACCACTACACCCTGCCAGAAAATGTTTTCTTAACATCAATTTCCCAGATGTTTATGTTGCTTTATTAAGAGCTTATAAAAGCTCTGCCTTGTTTTAATTAATATGTATATCAATACTTCTCAGAATTTTAGCTATGGTCTGAATGTTAATGTTAATAGGAATAATTAATGTTCAAAAACCCCTTTATAGGTTGTAACTTGTATTTCATTCTCTAAAATTCTTATACTTTACTTTTATTGTGATAAAATATCATTTTAGCAACTTTAGTTTTAATCTTTAGTTCTTCAGACCTCAACCCCAAGTTCATTGCTAAATAGTGTTATTTGTGAATCTGGAATTTCTTTTAGCATATGTTTCAATTTTCCTTTCCTGAGCATATCTTAATGTTAATGGACTTTATTTTTACTTATCCAAACTATTTATCTTCTTACTACCTGAAGTTATGGATGACCCGACAGTTCACCCCTGTGAACCAGCTAATCAGTCCTCTGATTATGACAGCACAGAAACAGATGAGTCTAAGGAGGAAGCTAAAGACGATGGTGCCAAAGAATCACTAACTGGTGAGAAAACGGGAAAAAATTATTTTGGAATTAAATAAAATGTCATTTTGCTTTTAGTTTTCAAAAGGCTGATCAGTTTGAAAAAAACTATTTGTATTTTTATTTTCGAAAAGGTTTTTTGGAATTTAACACTTAGATAGGTATTCATAAATATTAAAATAATAAAGATTAGACTGTTGTCCAGTACTCTCACATCCCTCTCTTATCATGTAATCTAGAGATTGTAACAGTAAACTAAGGATTATACGACTAAGGATGACTAAATATGTTGGTTTTCCCGAGGAAAGAGGAAAGAAACACTTAAATCATCTGATTTGAACCCATTATAGCTCATAGATTTCTTTTTTTTTTTTTTTGAGGCGGAGTCTCGCTCTGTCGCCAGGACTGGAGTGCAGTGGCCAGATCTCAGCTCACTGCAAGCTCCGCCTCCCGGGTTTACGCCATTCTCCTGCCTCAGCCTCCCAAGTAGCTGGGACTACAGGCGCCCGCCACCTCGCCCGGCTAGTTTTGTATTTTAGTAGAGATGGGGTTTCACCGTGTTAGCCAGGATGGTCTCGATCTCCTGACCTCGTGATCCGCCCGTCTCGGCCTCCCAAAGTGCTGGGATTACAGGCTTGAGCCACCGCGCCCGGCCAGATTTCTTTGAGAATTGTAAGAAAGCTACAGCTCTCCTAACGCTCCAAAGGCACAAAATTGGGCATTTAAGTGATTCAGCAGTCCCTTCAGTTCCATCAATCAACCTTCTGGGTTGATAGTCCTTATTAAGCTTCAAAATCATAGGACTTTAAAGCAAGCTTTAAAATCACAGGACTTCCAATTACAGGCCTTGCTTTGTTGAAATTATTTTTGTAAGGAAAGGAATATGTAATTGCCTGAAGAATGTTAAATATTTTTCTACCTTTTAGATTGTAATTGAAAATGAATTTATACTTTTAATATTTTATATTGCCTAAGGGAAAAGTTTCTAACTTACTGGAATAAAAGCAGAAATTAAAATATTAATGAAGATGAGGCAACAAGAAAATAAATACATGGCACTTAGGAAGAGTCAGCACCATTATATCAGAACTGTTTGTAGTCACAATGGGCATTGGGGACTCTAGAGGTGGGAGGGTGGGAATGGTGGAAAAGCAAACTATTGGGTGCTATGCTCTGTACCTGGGTGATGATATCAATCATACCCCAAACCTCAGCATCACTCAGTATACTCAGACAATAAACCTGCACATGTCCCCCTGAATCTAAAATAAAAGTTGAAATTATAAAAAAAGAAACGTCTTCATACAATGAAAAAAATCAAATTTATGGAGAGCTGACCATATCAGATTAACATTTTCTGCCTGAGCTGTGGCACGATGAAGACCTTTCATTCTCCATGTTTATGGCTGATTTCCTACAGGACTAGTAGTAGTGAGTATATTTTAAATTTTACGTGTTTGAAACATTACTTGTTAACTTTGAAAAAAATTAGATGGTAGGTTTATTAATATGTTGTTGCTAAATTCTAGCTTTAATATGAAGCTAAATAAGTAGAATGTAAACTTAATAAGTAAAAGGAAAGATAATTGATAAAATTATTTGAAATTTAAATACCTGTTTTATCTTATTTTCAAAAAAATTTTTTAAATGTTTGCAATCATTAAATTTTGCTTTTACTTTCACTACATATAAACTTGGGCGGCCGGGCGCGGTGGTTCAAGCCTGTAATCCCAGCACTTTGGGAGGCCAAGACGGGCAGATCACGAGGTCAGGAGATCGAGACCATCCTGGCTAACATGGTGAAACCCCGTCTCTACTAAAAAATACAAAAAACTAGCCGGGCGAGGTGGCGGGCGTCTGTAGTCCCAGCTACTCGGGAGGCTGAGGCAGGAGAATGGTGTAAACCCAGGAGGCGGAGCTTGCAGTGAGCTGAGATCTGGCCACTGCACTCCAGCCTGGGTGACAGAGCGAGACTCCGTCTCAAAAAAACATAAAACAAAATAAAATAAACTTGGGCAAATTTCTTAACCTCCCTGTGGTTTTCTCATCTCTAATGTGAGGATAATAATCTACCTACTTCATTGGGTTGTTGCGAAGGTTGAAAAGTTACTGTACGTAAAGTGCCTAGAATAGTGTCTGGTAGATAGTGCTGTCTGCGTGTTCACTGTCATCTTTATTGTTGTTATTTTTATTGCTGCTGCTGCCACTAATTACATTAACTGTGAGAGAATATTTCATTGTACCTGAGACTCTTAAAGACTTTGAAATCAGACCTCATGGACCTCACATGTTCAGCATACAACCCAATGCAGGCATGTTCTAGGACCCTTGAAGCAGATGGCCACAAGCCTTAGGACCACTCACTTTCAATACACCCCACTCTTATGGTCAGCTCTAATTGTTAGAAAGTCATTCTTTATATTGAGTTTTCTATTTTCTCCCTTAAATTTCTACCCATGATTACAGTAATGATTAGGTTTTATGAATGATAGTTTGACAGTAACAACTACTGGCCTTTATGTAGTGCTTATGGTTAGTTTAAGGAGCAATTACATATACATTTCACTATATCAAAGAGGACTCTGCCTTTGGAGTTATTTCTCCTCTTCCTCCTCCTCCTCCTCCTCCCTTCTTTCTTTTTCCTCTTCTTCCTCTTTTCTTTCTTCTTTATTCTTCTTCTTTCTTCTTCCTTCTTCTTTCTTCTTTCTTTTTCTTCTTCATGTGGCCACCCTTAAATGATACCAAAAACAGCTTTGGTGGCATCAGACCTTCTGTCACCTTACATCTTCTTTTCCAGATGATCGGCCCTAAAATTTACCAGTTTTTAAATTGATGATTTTAAACCTTTTGTTTTTCTGGTTGCACCCATTTGATCAATGTTTATCTTAAAATGTGATGCACTCTTTTAAACAAAATTCTTCAGATATTTTCTGTGGTGTATTAGCACATTGGTACTCGTACACTACTCATTCAGGACATTTTTGATGTTACAAAGATGACCCAAGACTTCTCTTTTTTAAAACCTGATTATAGTAGTCTGTACTCATCCCAATGAACTTTTATCTTTTTTATTTAGATCTATTATTTCATCCTGTGAAGTCTTGTGAAGCTTGATTCTATCATCTTAAGTTTATTCCATCTGTGAATTTGATAAGCAGGGCTTAGATGTTTTCATCTATTAGAAAGTATTGATTAAAGCAGAGCTGACAATGGCATCCTTACTATACACTGATAATTCCTCCTAAGATGATGGCTGTTAGGATTGGTTTGTCAAAGCTTATTTAATGGTTTTCCAACTGGTTATCATCCCACCTTACCATACTCTTAAACTTGACACTCCCATTGTGGCCTATAAAGGAAACTAAAAAATACAAATGTAGTGCTGTAAATGTTGATACTGAAATAGACGCAGATTTAGAAAAGTCTTTAATGGTACAGTATTTGGTCTTTATTTTGGCTAGCAATCTGACTTGTTGGAAATCAGTAGCAATAGTGAAAGTAGAAGTATATGAAATACTGCTTTTTGAGGCCCATTTATTGTGTCATGTAATAATTCATATGTCTGAGATGTGAGACAGTATATTAATATGATTGATGAGATTATTTATTTAAGAAGAACCAGAAAACATTAATTTAGTTACCTGTAATGGAACATCAGTCTTAGTCATTAGTACACTCCCTGCTTTTTGTCAGAGTTGAACATCAAAAAGTTGTTTTTATGAGAAATTAGCCCAGGAGTCCTATCTATTTTAAAAAGGGGTGGCTGTTCTGTTACTTTACTGCAATGGGACTGGTTTTGAATGAGAGAATAGAGTGTAAAATTAATATAGTTAGCTTGTAATTAGTTTTAAGGAGAGTGAAGATAATTAAGTTTTAGAGTATTTTAAAATTGAGTTTGAGAATTACTGTTTCGTTTTTTTGTTTTTTTTTTTTTTTTTTGAGATGGAGTCTCGCTCTGTCGCCCGGGCTGGAGTGCAGTGGCTGGATCTCAGCTCACTGCAAGCTCCGCCTCCCGGGTTTACGCCAGTCTCCTGCCTCAGCCTTCCGAGTAGCTGGGACTACAGGTGCCCACCACCTCGCCCGGCTAGTTTTTTTTTTTTTGTATTTTTTTAGTAGAGACGAGGTTTCACCATGTTAGCCAGGATGGTCTCGATCTCCTGACCTCGTGATCTGCCCGTCTTGGCCTCCCGAGAATTACTGTTTCTTAAAAATACCTACCAGTAACTCCTAAATTGGTTAAAGGTACCATTTGCTCTGCATTAACTTGCCTCGGTTTAGAGTTAAATCTTTCTTTTTGGTGTTTACTTTGAGAGTAATTATATTTTAGAATAATTTTTTACATGTATTGAGCTTTTGCAGGAATATGATAGAACTGTTTGGGCAAATCATCATTTTGAATAAATAATTGAGAAGTACAGGAAAAACATGTTCATTTCACTTGAAGATAGATGCTATTTTTCTTCCATTTATTTGTTTATTTATGAGACAGAGTCTTATTCTGTCACCCAGGCTGGAGTACAGTGGTGTGATCGTAGCTCACTGCAACCTCAAACTTCTGGGCTCATGTGATCACTCCAGCCTCAGCCTCACAGGTAGCAGGGACTACAGATGCATGCCACCATGCCTGGCTAATATTTTTGTAGAGACAGGGTCTTACTTTGTTGCCCAGTCTGGTCTTCAATTCCTGACCTCAAGCGATCCTCCCGCCTCAGCCTCTCAAAGCTGTGAGATTACAGGCATGAGCCACCACACCTGGCCTCTTCCATTTATTGAAGACAATGTTAAATCATGTTTCATGTGTTTGCTCTGGGAATTACATTAATTAAATTTGATCATTCACTTGATATTTATGAGAAAAGGATTACATGGGTAGGGTGCATTATAACACATATGTTTCATTTTCAAAAATAATCAGACTTCAAAAGTTTCATTTATCTTTAAGTGTGAGTTGATCATATTCAAATTATGAGTATTAGTTACCTTTAATTGTGGTAGACATCTATTTCTACTGATCTTCTATTTGAGATGAGGAATCAAGACTTCTGATTCCCTCCATTTAAGTCTCAAGAAAATGTAAACAACAGCTATGCATAATATTTTCATTTCTACTGATTGATTTAAACATAATTTTATGTTTTAAATTTATAGGAACTTGCTTATTTTTATAGCTTTATCATTATCTCTTTTTAATCTGGACTTTTTGCCAACAGTTAAGACTGCACCTCGGTCTCCAGATGCCCGGGCAAGTCATGGCCATTCCCAAACTGATTCTGTCCCTGGTCCAGCTGTGGCAGCCAGCAAAGAAAATCTCCCTGTGCTCAATACCAGAATAATCTGCCCAGGTAGTACAGATTCTGAAACATTGTGTATTTTTCAGTATTTCTGTGAAAATGTTAAGTATTTATTTCCATTACTGTGGAAACATGTTCTTAAAGATAAATGTTCTTTTAGTAGACTGTTCTTGTTATACTTTCAGTCAGAATCTAGGTCCTTAGATTCTTCCCTGTATAACAATTGCCTAGAAAGTATTAAAACACATGTTTTGGCCGGGCGCAGTGGCTCACGCCTATAATCACAGCACTTTGGGAGGCCAAGATGGGGAGATCACAAGGTCAGGAGTTTGAGACAAGCCTGGCCAACATGGTGAAACCCTGTCTCTACTAAAAATACAAAAAAATTAGCTGGGTGTGGTGGTACACCCCTGTAATCCTAGCTACTCAAGAGGCTGAGGCAGGAGAATTGCTTGAACTCAGGAGGTGGAGGTTGCAGTGAGCTGAGATCACACGACTGCACTCCAGCCTGGGAGACAGAGTGAGACTCCATCTCAGAAAACAAACAAACAAACAAATAACAAAAAAACCACACATGTTTCTGGGTCCTGCCCTGAGAAATTATGATTTGGCAGTTATGGAGTGGAGTCCAGGAATCTGCATTTACTAAGTTTCCAAAGTAAGTCTGAACTTATGTTCTAATACTTCTTAAGCTTTCCTTTTGGTGTTTTTTAGTCGGTGTTCTGTGGAATCCTTTTGGTTTTAAGCCATAAGACTCTCTGTAGTCATTTTTAGACAACATTGATGTAAATTATTCATAATTTTGGATTAGGCAATGATTTCTTCAATATGATAAGCACACACCACAAAAGACAAATGAATTGGACTTTACCAAAATTAATAGTTTTGTGATTCAAAGGACACTATTGAGAAAGTGAAATGACAACTTAAGAATTTACAAATAATATATCTGATAAAGGTCTAGTATCCAGAACATATAAAGAACTCTTAAAATTCAACAATACAAAGGTAAATATCTCACTTTTAAAATGGGAAAGGAATCTAAATAGACATTTTCCCAAAGAAGATACACAAATAGCCAATAAATACACGAAAGGATGCTCACCATCATTAGTCACCAGGGGAATGCAAATTAAAACCATAACGAGGTGCCCCTTTATGCCACTAGGATAACTGTGATCAAAATAGACAGATGATAACAAATATTGGCAAAGAAGTGAAGAAATTAGAACTTTCATACATTGGTGGTAGGCATGTAAAATGGTGCAGCTGTTTTAAGAATAGTTTCACAGTCCCACCAAAAGTTAAACATAGAGTTTACATGTAACCCAGCAATTTTACTACTAGGTATACACCCAAGAGAATTGAAAATACATGTCTACACAAAAACTTGTACATGACTATTTATAGCAGGATTCACAATAGTCCCAAAGTAGAAGCAACCCAAACATCCATCAGTTGAATGGATAAACAAAAGTGATATATTCATACCATGGAATATTACCTACCCATTAGAAAGAATGGAGCACTGATACATGCTATATAGAAACACTATGGAAAGTGAACATAGAAGCCAAATGTAATATGACTGCATTTGTATGAAATGGGCAGAATAGGCATAACCCATAGAGACAGAAAGTAGATCGTGGTTCCCAAGGAACTGGAGGTGGGGTGATCGATGGAATGGAAAATAACAGCTAGTGGGTGCACCATTACTTTGCAGGGAAATGAAAAGGTTTTAGAATTAATAGTGATGGTTGCACAACTTTGTGTATATATTACAAACAGCGGAATTATCTAAAAACTTTAAAAGGGTTAATTTTATAATATATCAGTTGTATCAGAATAGAAATACTAAAAGAATAAAAGAAAGATCAATCTGGAACAAACTGGTTCTGGAAAGGCCTTCAGATTTAGAAGCTGTGTTCCTATTCCAGCTAGGAACCTTGGCATAACCCCTCTGGAATAAAGTTGAAAGGAATATGGCTAACCCTGAAACATCTTAGAAAATATTAACACTTGGCTTGGCTGGGCACTCACGGCTGTAATCCCAGTACTTTGGGAGGCCAAGGCAGGCGGATCACCTGAGGTCAGGAATTTGAGACCTGACTAACATGGTGAAACCCCGTCTCTACTAAAAATACAAAAATTAGCCAGGCATGCTGGCACACCCCTTTAATCCTAGCTACTTGGGAGGCTGAGGCAGGAGAATCCCTTGAACCCGGGAGGCAGAGGTTGCAGTGATCCAAGATCATGCTACTATACTACAGCCTGGGCAACAGAGTGAGACTCTGTCAAAAAACAAAACAAAACAAAACAAAACAAAACAAAAAAAACAAGAAAGAGAGGGAGGGAAGGAGGAAGGAAGGAAGATGTTATTAACACTTTCCTCTGGGGCAGCTGGAGTGTGGCTCTCACCTCTCCAAACTGTTCTTTATGCTTACTAAATTTATTGTTTTCTTCATTCATTTACTTGTTTAGACATAAAGGAAATTGGCATAAAGAAATATGCGACAGTATATTCAAAACTATGTCATTAAACAAAAGAACAAAATTCATTGTATTTGATAATTGCCTAAACATTAAAATAATGAATGATAATAATTCCCTAAGAAGAGCATAGTGCTGAGGAAAGAAATGTTTGCTAAAGAAAGGACTTGCTGGGCATGGTGGCACATGCCTGTAGTCCCAGCTACTTGGGAGACTGAGATGGGAGGATCGCTTGAACCCCGGGAGATCGAGGCTGCAGTGAGCTGTGATCGCACCATTGCACTCCAGCCTCGGTAACTAAAAATAAAATAAAAGAATAAAAGAAATAAAATAAATTTTTATTTAAATTTATTTTAATAAATTTAAAATAAATAAAATAGGAATAAAAATAAAAAAAATAAAATAATAAAAAGATAAAAAAATAGAAAATAAAAAAAATAAAAAAAAAGAAAAATAAAAATAAAAAAGAAAAAGAAAAAGAAAGAACTTGTTTTTCCAATTTCCTAGTGTTTCCCTTGTTCTTGAGGTCCCCTATAGTTTGTCTCCTCTCCAGACTTTAGTGCTTCTAGCTTTCATATTGGGTTGAGTAAGATCATAAAAATCAGTTAGTTTTGAATTACTATATAACAGTTAGAAAAACTGTTGGAAAAGCATGGTGAAATAAAATTTGAAGTAAGTAAGATAGAGGCTTCCTTTTTTATATTTAATACTATATTCTTCTAAAATTCACAAATACCTACTTTAATACTTTACTACTTATTCTTAAAACTAACAGTGAGTCTTCACCTTAATACATCTCTTAATATTTTAAATTGAGTATCATTATCTATGATTTGAGAATATTGAAGTGATAACTCCATGACTTTTTGGGTAATTCCACCTTTATTGTAAATTCCTTACAGACTTAATACCATCTTTGCTATAACAAAGGAAGTAAAATGTATTTGTTATAGAATTATTTGTTATAGAATTATTGGGATGGTAAATGGGAAAGTGTCAAAAAGCCATTCCTATCTAGGTCCTCCTCTCCTTAATTCTTTATGATGACATATAGATCCTTGGAAGTGTCAAAAGCCTTGTATTCACAAATGTCTTTGTTCTTAATTTTGATTAATGAGAAGAGTAGGCACTGAAAACCATGCTTTTAAAAGTAAGATACTTGACATTAGGCCTGGATGGACTGGTTCTTTCTCTGTTTTTTTCTTAACACGTGATCCCATCTGTATTTATTTTTCTGTCCAGGTTTAAGAGCAGGACTGGCTGCCTCTATTGCTGGGAGTTCAATTATCAACAAAATGTTACTAGCAAACATTGATCCTTTTGGTGCCACGCCATTTATTGACCCGGATCCAGATTCCGTGTAAGAAAATGCTTTTGCAAATATTTTGTTTGGGTTCTTCTTGTTTCTTTTCAACATGAATTGTAACATTTTACACGTATTACAATAAATATGGTCCCATGTAAAAAAAGGATGATCGGAAAATTACAAAAGTTGATCATGCCAAGCACATTGAGACCTTTAAAATTCAGTGGTCTCCATGATCTGTCCCTGAGGTAGGTCCTTTTCCAGCTGGCCCGTTCTCTCTGAGAGCAACCCTCTGGCAAAGGAGGGGACCAATAAATAGAACTGATGCTATTCCCTTTACCTCCTTTCTTCTCGGTCTTGCCAGATCTGTCATCTTTCCACATCAGCTTCTAGGTTTACTTATTTTGGGAATCTTTTGGCCCACACTGATCTCTTCCCTTCTTAAGACTCCTACAATTTTTTGGCAGTTCAAGATATACCTTCTTTTACTTCCTTTTTAAATTTTGCGTTTGTTATATCATTTCTGTAATGACATTCCTCAAGGACAGTACCATATTTTAAATGTTTCAAAACACCTAGAAGAATGGGATCTAGTACTTTTTTGCTCAATAAATATTTGTCCATCGTTAAGCGTAGAAGTGGAGGAGACTTTCTAACGATAAGCAAAAAAAAGAGAGAGAGAATTGGCACCTGACTGTGAGGCCTTCCCATAATCATCTGCATTTTTCTGTGTAGTGAGGAACTTATGTAGAAATAGAACCAAGATTTTGTTACAGTTAGAGAAAATCACACCATAATTGTGTGTCTGTTTTGCCTTGCTCACCATCCCTTTATGTCACATGTACCAGAAATTGTACACATGTCCTGTGGTTGTAGACATGATGTAGGAATAGGAAGTGATTAGTGCTAAGTTTTACAATCTGCTATAAGGAATGGAAACTTAAATGGTTTTAAGTACTCTCTTGTGTATAAATTGTAACTGTTGTAATGAATCTGAAATTGACTTTGATGTACTTTTCCCTATGATCATAGAGATGGATATTCAGAAAAATGTGTCATGAACAATTACTTTGGGATTGGATTAGATGCAAAAATTTCATTAGAATTTAATAATAAAAGAGAGGAGCACCCTGAAAAATGCAGGTAATTTTAGTAAAAGTAATAATGCTATTACATAAAGGTACTTTTTTCTTCATTTGTTATCTCTTTTGCTTGCTCTGCCCTTAAGGAGTAAGTAAATAAAATGTCCTGAAATTGCCTGCCAATATTTATTTTCAGGAGCCGAACTAAAAACTTGATGTGGTATGGAGTCCTTGGAACCCGGGAGTTATTACAGAGATCGTACAAGAATTTAGAACAAAGGGTTCAACTTGAGGTAAGTTCATCTTCAAGTAAAGATATTTCATATTATCTAACTTAAAAAAAATCATCTTGGAGCTAATTTGACCTAAATGCATTTTGATTAGTGATTAAATAAATACACAAGGGAAAAATGAATGTGATTATCAACTTTGTACTAAAGGAAGTATATACACAGGATATGAATGACACACTTAATTATCATCATCATTAGTCCCTGAAATTGGGGCTACTCTGGAGTTGTGGTGCCCCATGTAAAAGTGGAGCCAAGGGAGCACATTTATAGGAGAGGGTTTTTAATGGATTTAAGCTTCCAAATTCTGACCCAATTCTGTAATAACCAAAGTTTTGCAAATCCCTGAAAATAACATTTGAAGTAAATAGAATCTTTTAATTTAAATGTACATTTATTTTTTGCTCCAATTATTGCTAACAACAAGTAAAATTAAAAGAGATTTTGAGCATTTAAATGTTTTACTGTTTTTTACTAATAGGAAATTAAGGACAGAAAAAGTTATTTTATCTCTTCCAACAACAGAAACAACAAGGCTGGGGATATGGCTCTGAAAAGAATATTAATTTTTGTGAATTTTATTTTCTTTTACCTTTAATCCAGTACTCACTGTTGATGCTGATGGACATGTCTTCCCTATCTTGTATCTTTTTATAACTATATATTTTCAATTAAAGCATATCATACATATACAGAATTATAAAATCTTAAGTCTACAACTCAACAAAATAAACAGAGCATTATTATTTGGGGTATTATCCAAACACTGCAGTGTTGACTAATGAGGTGTCTGTAGCTCATTCTTTATCAACTATATTTCCTAGTCAAGATGAGCCTGTTATACTTTTCACTCTAAACATACAGCTGTATGATCAGCTGGTTTGATTTATTATTGCTTCTAAGATTAAGATAGACTTACTGAATAAAAAGCTACAAAATCAGGAAGGTTCACATTTTGTAAATGCTATCCTTGACACCCCATGCCCAGGTCAGCTTAGGTACCCTACTAATCATGTAATCATTCCTTTTCTTCTTCATATACCCTGGTTGGCCACACTCTTTTTGTTTTTGACGGAGTCTCGCTCTGTTGCCCACGCTGCAGTGTAGTGGCGTGATCTTGGCTCACTGCAACCTCCGCCTCCTGGGTTCAAGTGATTCTCCTGCCTCAGCCTTCCAAGTAGCTGGAACTACAGGCATGCGCTACCACTCCCAGCTAATTTTTGTATTTTTAGTGTAGATGGGGTTTCACCGTGTTTGCCAGGATGGTTTTCATCTCTTGACCTCGTGGTCCACCCACCTCGGCCTTCCAAAGTGCTGGGATTACAGGTGTGCCCCACCGCGCACAGCCTGGCCACACTCAAGGACACATAGGAGGTTGTTTTTATCTTTGTTATCCCCAGTGTTTAGCACAGTACTGGCCCTGTTTTGAGGGGGAAATGGATGGCTAAGTGATCACTTTAGCATAATTCATTAAGTGCTGTGATCAAGCATAGCCAGCTGTCTTTAAGGGTTGAAAAACTAGCTGGATCTGAATGGCTGGATAGTCTTAGTTCCTGGAAGAGCCTCAGCTCTTCAGAAATAGGATTAGTAACCTCTTCTACTGGTGGTCTAAATTTTGAACAAGATATCTTATTTACACAGCTGCTTTGTACTCTCCTTTTTAAAAGGTTCTTAATCTTTTTTGAGTTGTAGATACCTTTGGCATTCTGGTGAAAATAAAGACCCCTTCTCAGAATATTGTTTTCAAATGCATTATATGAAATACAGACTTACAAAAGAAGACTTACCAATAATATTAAAATAAATTAACAACATATTTTTGTGTTTCTAAAGAATAATATATGTGTTTCATCATTACTGTATCAAACAAAAATCTAATGGCGTGTCTAATATATACCATAACTTCAAAGTAGTGATGAACTTATATTACAAGGTATCTGAAACATCTATAATGTAATATAAAAATGTCTCATTTCTATTGATGATGGAATCACATGTGTTACTAATGCCTTTTTTTCCCTACATTTATAATTGAGGGCAATGCTAAACTTCAGAGGTTAGTGAACATAAAGATACGGATTTTTACCAGGAAGTTAATAAATCGCCTGAATCTATCCATGGACTCCTGGTTTCTGAACCTTAAGTTAAGAACACTTAATGTAGATGTATATGTTAAATGATAAAAAAGGTAAATAAAATGAGTAAAACAAGATAAATGAAAACATGTTAATATACATAAAAATAAAGTAGACAAAGTAGAGCATTCTTTGCCATAGTTAACAAAAAACAATAATAATAAAATAAATCGAAAAGATACGTTCTACTTCTAAGGACGGTGGAAGGCCTGTTGTCTAAAAATTCACGTATCTGATGATGGTTCACTCGGGACAAAGGTGGAAAAGGGAGACCCACACTTTGGGAGGCTCTTTTCAGAGAGATGCCTTCACCAGTGGCCCTCCTTTTTGCTTTTTACTCTTACCTTTTTCCTCAGCTAAGTTTTCCTTTCCCTGTTATGTTGTGGATATGGAACAAGACTGACTTCATGTCCTAACTTTAAATTTGTGCAGAACAAAGACTTTGACCTTGGTTTCCCTATACATGAAATTGATAAAATAATGATTTTGTGCAAATCATAAATAAGTGAGCCTAAGGTACTGTAAATCACAGTGTAAATAGAAACGAACTGTACAAATACAAACTTTGTTTCCCAAGCCACATTATCAGTGATTCTGATATATACCCAACTTTGAGAAATCTGGAGTGAGTTTCAGAATCCTTTTGACAATGCTGGGAATTCCAGAAATGTGAAATAACATCGCAGTATCATATTTTGCTACTTTTAGAGTAGAAACACCTTTCACATGTAAATGGAAGAATTGTATTAAAATTTCAAACATTTTTCGTAAGAAGGATGACTTTTTTGCCCATAATATACCTAATTTACATGGGTCAAGCAACCTGTTGTATTTGTTAACTGAAATAATAATTATATATTGTTTCAAATCCTGTAAGTACTAAGATACGTGAAGAAAAACAAATAACTTTAAAAAATAGTCTTCATCTGTAGGCTATAATGAAATATGTGATTGAGAACAAATAGTTGTCTAATTCACATATTTAGTTATTTCAAATCTTCCCATAATCTGTATCTTTTTAAAAACCAAAATAAATTTAGTTTATTATATTAACAGTAAGTTCTATCTTTGTTTAATTCATTTCAGTAATAACTAGTTGTAACTACTTTGTAAATCATTTTGAATGAAGTTTACTATATGCCTTCTACATATCACCTTTAATTCTTAACAACTCATGAGGTAGGTATTATTCAGTTCAAAGAGTAAAGGCATTGCTTAAGGTCAAACAGCTGATAACTGAAAGAGCCAACATTTCAAATCCAGTGTTTTTTCCGTAAGACAATTTGTAATTATAACTGCAGAAGGAAATTTACTGACTTCCCACGTGTGTTCTTAGGTGCTTTTCTTAACCTTATCTCATCGGCCTCACTGTGTGCTAAGAATTGTTAGCCCATTTTACAGATGAGCAAAGCAAAGCTCTGAAAGCTTAAGGGACTTACCCAAATACTAAGTGACAGAATTCAATCCAGCTCCACCATCTTCCCTCCGTATCAGATTGTCCGGTGAAAGGAGCAGAGAAAACAGACACTAATAAGAAAAAATATGTAGCTGCAGTTTTGTAGCATTTTGCAACATCATGAACCACAAATAGAAACATGGGATGGCTAGGGGGCCAGCTCTGGTGGTGTGCACCTGTAATCCCAGCTACTTGGAAGCCTAAGGCAGGAGGATTGTTTGAGCCCAGGAGTTCATGACTGCAGTAAGCAAGACCCCATCTCTCAAAAAGAATAAATAAAAATAAAGGATATTTGGGGCTCTTGGAAATATGTTTTAAAAGTTTAACACTCCTGAAGTTTTTCCTGGATTTAAGAAACTTTTGAATCATGTGAATTTGTTAATTTGTTGAATCTGTATTCCTCATATTTTTCCTGTGAGACTCTATGAAATGGACATTAATCAGTTAGATTTAGGTGTGTTGCTTAATATATGTATGTTCATTTCAGCACTACACTTGGTACTTCCTTCTGAAAATGTTCATTGTTGTCCATACCATGTTTGCAAATAAAGTGCATCCATTTGGAAAATCTTTTAAAATATTTCTTTTATATTTACAGATAGTATTTTCCCCATTTTCTTTGTTAGTCATGATTTAAAGCAGCTTTTCTAAAGCACAAAAGATATCTGTTTAATGTATTGAGTTGAGAAAAAGTTTATTATTCTGTTAAGTATTTCATATTTATTCATTGAACAAATATACATTGAGCACCAATTATGTGCCAGACACACCCGCAGGTGCATGGAGCTTTGAATGTGAAAAGCTAAACCTGCTAATGGTCAACACTGTGTTTTCATGAAAAAGAAAAAAAGGAATTGTGAAAAATGCCCGTGAAGGTAAATCAGCCAATCCTGGCCTTCATCCATTGCACCATTCCAATAAGCCAGTAACCCTGAGGTCTTCCCAAGAACTGACTTTGGCTGAATTATCAAACACAATTTGTGTTCTGTGTGATTCTGATGGTGAACGTTTTTTTGCAGTACTTTGGGATGAGATTAACCTCCTATATGCCCCCATTACACTCTTATTCTTCCCCATCCTCAGATTCACAGAGCAGAGAAGTCTCTTACGAGGTCATCTTGGACCAGCTGTAACAATTTCCAGATGTTTGCTGGTCTCTGCCCTGGATTTTCACCAGTTTACGTGGGGAATCAGAACCTCACTACTGAATAGACATTAAAGAAAATATTGGTACTCTTGACATTGAGACCTTTTCCTTCCATCTTCCCTAAACCCAAAGCATCCCAGACCAGTGGGACTTAATGCTCTTTTTAATGAGATGTCCCATTACAGAAATTCTTCCCGTCACCTTGGTTTCTACCCTAGAACAAATTATTCTCTCACAGTCTCAGAAATACAGTTAATTTCTTTCTGTTGGGAAATCATTTTTACTGGGCGTTAAAATGTAATTTTAAGAAGCTATGTTAATTATTTTAATATAAGAAGTATTTAATGAAAATATAGCATCCATTGTAGGTGTGACATCTACAAGCTCTTCTCTTTTAAAATGAAGGCTTAAACATTTCCACTGGATTTAAATGTTCACTTAGAAAAATGTCAAGTGGTTTGGTTTAAATGTTAATTAAAATAATAAGTATGATCCTCATAAAATGTGTGTAACATAATTATGATCATTTTCTTGAGTAATGTTTAAAAAATTAGTGTCATAACTGATTGTCTTAATAGCCAACTAGGCTTTATTTAAGAGTTAATAGAATAAACAGCATTAATTGAAATTAATTTAAGAAACAACGTTTATGAGAGAAGGTAACAGTTCTGCTTCTACTCAGTAAGAATGTGTTCACATCCCTTCACCAGCCATATCCTTGTTTATCATTTACATGGTAATTTACTTTTCATTTAAGTGATTAATGAGAAAGTAAGGACTGCAAGGAGCTTTCCGAGATGCATATATTTTTGCTTGACTTTGGTTCTGACTACTTGAAGTACTCAGCTTTGAGTTTCACCAGTCCCCAGATGGTTGTAGAGCCCCAGCAATGTATGAGGGACTGTGAGAAGGGCCAAGTGAGATGGTTAGGATCAACTTGCTCTTACCCAGCCTGCTTTCAAAACGGTGCTTAAAGTAAGTACACAGAGGACCACAATGCAGGTGAAAGTATATAAGAGGCCTGAAAATGACTTGAGAAAAGGACTGCCTGGTTTTGGAGGAAAGAGGTAAAACATTTTTTTAAAAATCAGTTTTTTGTAATAACTTCTGCTATAGTTATTTATACTTCACATTTTTTTAAATTAAAAAATAAGATAAATGATTTGGTAACGTGTAGAGAGCAGACATTACCAACACACTCTGCTCCATTGTCCTTCATCTTTAGTGTTTTCGTATCTTCCAAACTAGTGGTTCTGCTCTTTTTATCAAATCTCTACTTTTTTGTTGTTTACGTTACAGTGTGATGGGCAGTATATTCCTCTTCAAATCTCTACTTTTTTGTTGTTTACCTTACAGTGTGATGGGCAGTATATTCCTCTTCCCAGCTTGCAAGGCATAGCCGTGTTGAACATTCCCAGCTATGCTGGAGGCACTAACTTTTGGGGTGGAACTAAAGAGGATGATGTAAGTAATGGGAATAAATAGTTGGTTTCCTCAAAAATAATTATATCACTGGAATAATTGGCTTTTTTAAATGTGCTATTGAATAGTAATTTAATTTCATGTTAAGTATTTTGCATTGGGAAAGTGAGGCATGGCATAGATTTATTTAGGATTTTATTGTAACAGTCTCTTGTGGATGTCCTCTAACTTTTCTCATGTTGAAGATACAGATATCCGTGTCTTGGGATGGATGTCACCATTTTCTGGAAGAACATTAAATGATCTGCTTTTGGAAAGTAGATTTATGAAATTAGGAAGGGAAGATTTTACTTTTTAATTTTATACCTGCATCTGTTTTCTATCGCTGCTGTAACAAGTTAACACAAATTTAGCCACCTCACACACATTTATTATCTTACGGTTGTATATGATGGGAGACTGGCGCAGTCTTACTGGGCTAAAATCAAGGTGTCAGCTGGGCTGTTGCCTTCCAGAGGCTCTAGGGGAGACTCTATTTCCTTGTCTTTGGAGCACCTAGAGGCTGCCTACATTCCCCTCCATCTTCAAAGCCAGCAAAGGCAGGTTGAATCCTTCTCACATGGCATCTCTCTGATCTCTGCTGCTCCCTCTTCCACTTTTAATGACCACTGTGATTACATTGGGCCCGCCTAGATCACCCAGGATCATCCCCATCTCAAGGCTGTTCATTTAATCCCAGCTGCAAAGTTCCTTTTGCTACGTAAGATAACAGATTCACGGGTTTGGGGAATTAGGACATGGACATTTTAGGGGGCAGAGAGGGGGCATTATTCTGTCTACAACAATACCTTTTGGTACTTTTAATTTTCTTTTTTTTTTTTCTTTTTTTGAGACATACTCTCACTCTGTCACTCAGGCTGGAGTGCAGTGGCACAATCTCGGGTCACTGCAACCTCAGCCTCCTGGGCAGCTGGGACTATAGGCATGCACCACTACACCTGGCTAATTTTTGCATTTAGTTTCACTGTGTTAGCCAGGGTGGTCTCAAACTCCTGACCTCAGGTGATCCAGCCACCTCAGCCTCCCAAAGTGCTAGGATTACAGGGATGAGCCACTGCATCCAGCTTCAGTACTTTTAATTTTCTAAACTTGTGTGTGTATATATTTTTTTATTTTCAGAAATAGCAAGAGGACTCATTTGGCCGATCGGGTTTAGGGCTATTTTTGTTTTTCTTTTCATACTTTTCTATATTAAAAAAAGAAGAAAACATAACCTTACAAATCTAATTGTTGTGAAAAGAATGAAAGAGAGGGCACAATTATTAAAGTATATATATATCAGTAAAAATGAGAAGTGTTATCACAGTCTTTATTTGAAGAGTCACATCCATGGATTTTAAGTTTATGATACAACGATATAATGTTTCCTACTGATCTGTTTTTCTCAAAGATCTTAAATGGACAGGTAGGGATTAAAGTATAAGATCAATTGCAAAGTATTTGTAATTTTCATAACATAAATATATTCCAGTCCTATTTGAGTATAAAAACATCTTTTGTCTGCTTGTCACTATTCAGTATTTTGAAGAAATACTGTGAGGAGAAATCAGTGAGATTAAGATAAATAAAGCCAACATTCCTTGAACACCTACTAGGTAGTCCGACAACGTTCTAAGAGCTTCACATTCATTATTTAATATCCACATTGCTTATTTGATTTTTACCACTGAAGAATCTAAGGCAAAGTTTCCAGTTAGTACTAGCAGAGACAGGGTTTAAATTCAGGCAGTAGAATAAAAAAATTACAAGAAATCATCAATGTTAGCAATTTTGTGTCCTGATATTTTCAGTGAAAATTTTAATTAGCTTACTACTTCATACTGAAAATTGTTTCAGATGCATATTATTTATGATATGGTAAAAGAGAGAGTAAAAATGATAAGGTAATACAGCCTACATAGAAAATTTTAGAGTAAATTAATTTTTTGAAAATGCATCTAATGTAAAGACAAAATAAGTCTACATAATTATTATCCTCTGAGGTTTCTGTTTGCATACTCTCAAGTTCCCTCAAAAGTTTTGTATTAAAATATAAAGCACATATGTATATTGCTTGTAAAACCTTGAAAGATTTCCCTTAGAACATATCAAGTGAACTGGATCATAATTTGCATCTTCATTAACTTTAACCTTATGAAACTATATCACCTTTTCTATGAAACTGTATCAGCTGTCTAGTTTTTTTTAGATTTCCAAAACTTACATGTATCATCTTATTAACACATTTGAATAACGTATGAACATGTATTTAACATGTTTTATTCCAAGATGAATCATTTAGAAATATATTAGTTAACTGGTCTAAAGAGTAGCTTAATGAGAGGTATGAGTAGTATATCCATGTATGTTTGAAAACCCTTTTAAAGTTATGTTTATTGTAAGTCATCTTGGGGATTTTTTTTATTGGATTATTTCCTAATAATATTTACTTAAATGTATTATTAAATATATTAAAATTACTAAAATAAATATATATGTGTGTGTGTGTGTGTGTGTATATATATATATATATATATATAGCAGTTTACATTGCTTGATGTGCTCTTCCCCTAAACATTCAGTAGAAGTGCAATGTAGTTTTTCCTTTCAGATATTTGCTGCACCGTCATTTGATGACAAGATCCTGGAAGTTGTAGCAATATTTGATAGCATGCAAATGGCAGTTTCAAGGGTCATTAAACTGCAGCATCATCGAATAGCCCAGGTTGGTTTCTCTCATCAAACCTGACTGCACTTCTTGGGCTAAGGAGGGTTGAGGGGATCTATTCTAAATGACTCCTACACTGGATATTCATCTATAATATTCAGACTTCGTTGTCATATCAGTTTTTACCATGTCATTTATAAGTGATAAAGCATAATATTCTATTCTGTAGAATAGTCTAATACTCAAGCCTGCATATAGATTTAGTGTCATTTTCTCCGAATGATTCGTACTCTAAAATAATTTGTTTTATTTCAGTGCCGTACAGTAAAAATCACTATATTTGGTGATGAAGGAGTCCCAGTGCAAGTGGATGGTGAAGCATGGGTTCAGCCTCCAGGGATTATCAAAATTGTGCACAAAAACAGAGCACAAATGCTAACAAGGGACCGAGTATGTAACAAAAACATTCTTCTAGAATAATGTCAGGTTTTTAAAGACTCTGAAATTGTTACGAAAAAATAGAAAACTAAAACATTTCAATTGTCTGTTAAATCTGACATTTAAGTCTTGGTGGTTTGAAATATGAACAAATATTTATTTATTTATTTCATTAGGAGTTTATTTTTTAGAGCCATTTTAGATTTACAGAAACATTGGGCAGAAAGTAAAGAGAATTCGAATTATGTTCCTATATACTTCCTCCTCCCCCTTCTTCCCTATACATGTAAACTCCCCTATTAACATCTTGCGTTAGTGTGGCACATCTGTTACAACTGCTGAGTCAATACCAATTGGTTATTATTAACTAAAGTCCATAGTTTCCATCACTCTTTGAGTTGTACATCTGTGGGTTTGGACAAAGATATAATCACTTGTATTCACCATTGCAGTATCATACAAAATTATTTCACTGCCCTAAAAATTCCTTGTGGTCTACCTATTCATCCCTCCCTCCCTTACCCTTACTCCGGGCAATCATCGATTTTTTTTTTTTTTTTTTTTTTTTTACTGTCTCTATTATTTTCTTTTTTGCAGAATGTGTGTTTTTAATTAAGGTCAATCTTTATCAAAGAAGACTGCTAATATTTGCCCCATCGAGTATATATAAAATAGTAAAGATTAAAGAATAAATTGAAGCAATAGTAAAGATTGAAGCATGAAATCTTTTTTTTTGTTTGTTTTTGTTTTTTTGCTTTTGTTTTGAAACAGTCCTGCTTCATTGCACATGCTGAAGTCCAGTGGTACGATCATAGCTCACCACAACCTTAAACTCCTGGGCTCAAGCAATCCTTCTACCTCAGCCCAGCTAATTTTTTTTTTTAATTCTTTTTTGTAGAGATGAGGTCTCAGTATGTTGCCCAGGCTGGTCTCCAACTCCAGGCCTGAAGTGATCATCCCACCTTGACCTAATCTCTTCTTTAACTTTTAAATGATGTATTCATGATCATTGACTGCACTACTTTTCATGTGTTGCATTACATTGGAAAAGTTTGAAATGTCTTTTTTATACTTGTGATTTATTTGAGGAGTCATTAGAGAAAAAGCAATTGTAGTTTTATTAAAGTACACATTTACTTGGACCTCTGAGTTCAAAACTAACAATTCATTACAATATTGATTTTAAATAGGCCTTTGAGAGCACTCTGAAATCTTGGGAAGATAAGCAGAAGTGTGATTCTGGTAAACCAGTTCTCCGAACCCATTTGTACATCCATCACGCCATTGACTTAGCAACGGAAGAGGTGTCGCAGATGCAGCTGTGCTCCCAGGCTGCAGAGGAGCTCATTACTAGGTAGGGGGCTCTGCTGGCTTTTCAGGCTGCGGGAACTCTGGTCTCAGCCAATTTTTGTTTTTTTAATCTTAACACATTGTTTTAGTGGTGGTATCAAAAAGAGATGCAATTACTCTTCTTCGCATACCACTCTTTACATTATTGCTTATTTCTCCATTTTATATACAGTCTTTACACTATACTGCCCACTTACATGTTGCCTTCTAATTACTAATTAAATGTTTATGGAATGGAGAGGGAAGTCTAAATATTAATCCTGTTCCAGAGGAGAATCAGGAGCAAAAAGAATAAACAGACTTCAAAAAGCAGTTTCAGACAAGATATTAGAGAGATTTTGAGACCACACATAAATTAATTTCAATAGACAGAAAGGAGATAAAACACAAGTCCTATGAGTATTAAACAAATAAAAATCACTATGACCAGGGAAAACTTCAGAGGGGAGGAGGGACCATAGGCCTGTGTCTTACTTCCTCTTCACTTGAGTCTTATCTACCAAATGGGGTTAATAAGAGCTGTTTCACAAGGGTGTGTGAGGATTAAATGAGACTCTAGGGGTGAGTGCTATAAGCACATTGTATTAGTCCATCTTCATATGGCTATGAAGAAATACCTGAGACTGGGTAATTTATAAAGAAAAACGGGTTTAAAGCCAGGCACAGTGGCTCACTCCTATAATCCCAATACTTTGAGAGGCTAAGGCAGGTGGATCACTTGAGGTCAGAAGTTCGAGGCCAGCCTAGCCAACATGGTGAAACCCTGTCTCTACTAAAAATACAAAAATTTGCTGGCTGTGGTGGTGGGCACCTATAGTCCCAGCTTCTTGGGAGGCTGAGGCAGGAGGATCACTTGAACCTGAGTGGTGGAAGTTGCAGTGAGCCAAGATCATGCCGCTGCACTGCAGCCTGGATGACAGAGTGAGACTCCATCTCCAAAAAAAGAAAAAATAAAAAGAGGTGTAGTAGACTCACAGTTCCACATGTCTGGGGAGGCCTCATAATCATGGCAGCAGGCAAAGGAGGAGCAAAGGCACGTCTTACATGGCAGCAGGCAAGAGAGTGTGTGCAAGGGAACTGCCCTTTATAGAGCCATCAGATCTTGTGAGACTTAGTCACTATCACGAGAACAGTACAGAAAAAACTCACCCCCATAATTCAGTTACCTCCCACTGGTCTCTCCCACGACATGTAGGGATTATGGGAGCTACAATGCAAGATGAGATTTGGGTGGGGACACAGCCAAATGACATCACACATCATGTCTGGCATATTGAGTGCTCTGTACACAGTAACTTTAGATTCTTCCCACATCTTCATCTGGTCACTGATAAAAAGGTTGAAAAAGAAAAGAAGGAAAGCAAAGTTCAATGGTTTCAGGGGCTAACTCACATCTTTCCTCCTCTCTACTATTTGCCATCTGCTCCCCTCCCATTCCTTACTCTACTCTTCTAATATTTATTAGATAGCTAGAATGTATGAGATGTTAGAGACAGAAGAGAAAAGGCATACATACCCTACTGCTAGACCAACAATCAGAATTAGAATCAAGTCTTATAACTGCAAAATGTTGGGTAACTCAGAAGAAGGGGAAGAGAAAATGAATATTTACTCAGCTATACCCACACAGCTGCATTATTGTACATCTCAGCTTCTTATCCATAGGGTTGTTAGTTTTAGAGTAAATACATCTCTTTTAGATCCTACAGACAACTTCTGTGGCCTCTAATTTACAGTGTTTTTTTGAAACCAAAATATATTTCCATGTTCTAATCCTGTGAACCATCCAAATAATCTTATCGTAAAAAGGAAGCAAAGGTTGACTAGTCTTGCTTCTGGTCAACATAGTTTGGCTCCCCATCTGTTTTTAAATTTTGCAGATGAAATCAGGCTTACTTGGCCGGGCGCGGTGGCTCAAGCCTGTAATCCCAGCACTTTGGGAGGCCGAGACGGGTGGATCACGAGGTCAGGAGATCGAGACCATCCTGGCTAACACGGTGAAACCCCGTCTCTACTAAAAAATACAAAAAACTAGCCGGGCGAGGTGGCGGGTGCCTGTAGTTCCAGCTACTTGGGAGGCTGAGGCAGGAGAATGGCATGAACCCGGGAGGCGGAGCTTGCAGTGAGCTGAGATCTGGCCACTGCACTCCAACCTGGGCGACAGAGCAAGACTCTGTCTCAAAAAAAAAAAAAAAAAGAAAGAAAGAAATCAGGCTTACTTGTCTATTTTCAGAATTTATTCATTGACTATGCAAACATATTCAATTTTTGAGCCTCTTCTGTGGGCCAAGCACTGTTTTAGGCTGGGGATACAAGATGATTATTTGACAGCACTACTTAATTGGCTCACAGATTAGTAGGAAGGAGAAATGTGGCCAAAGTATTGACATGAGGCACACAGTAGACTCTCTAGATACACAGAGGAAGTCAGAGGTAGTGAAGGAGGGCTGCCTGGAAGAAGTGACCTTTCAACCCAGTCTTGAGGGAAGAGTAAGAAAAGGAGCAATTTAAGCATGGGAACCAGCCTAGGAAGAGGCCCAGAGGAGTGTGAGTGCATGCTACTTTCAGGAAATCTCAGAGAGTTTGGGGTGACTGAAAGGTTGGCATAGTGTATGCAAGAGTGTGTGGAATGTAGATGAAGAGGTGAGGAGGAGCCAGATCTTTACTGGGCTGTTCTAGAAGTAGTGTGGAGGGGTTTTTTGGGAAGACAGCAAAGCTGGGGCAAGGTGAACACTGAGGATGCTGTAGAAGTTGTCCCTATAAAAAATGATAGACTAAAGCAGTAGAGATAGAAAGGACAAGTGAGATTAAGACAGTTTAGGATTTCAATTTGGTAAATGGGCATGAATTAGGAGACAGGCTGACCTTAATGTTCTAATGAGTGGCTGGATGATTGTGGGGTGCCTTTGATGGAGCCATAGGGTTCAGGAAGAGGAGTAAGTGTTAGAAGGAAAATGATGGGTTCCGTGTTGGACTTTAGAATTTAAATTACATTAAAAATACCTAGGAGATTCAGTAGGCAATTAGAAATGTTGATCTGAAGTTGATTTATGTCTTTCCTTTTCTCTGAAAATTGGAATAACCTTTATCCATCTCTGTTCTGAAAAATAGCCCATTCTTCATGATTTCTCAATGTTGCTGATAGTAGTGCTGAGGTGACATTTGTAAGCCTCTTTGTACCTTAGATATCCGTTGTATAATCCTTAAGAATTAAATTATTTTTCTTTACTCTTGGTTCAGTTATATAGGGCTTCGGTCCCTTTTCTTGTTCTACCCTTTCCAGATAGAAAATATTTCTCTATGAAGCTGTCAGAAGCAAAAAAACATTTGAACAGCCCTGCCTTCTTGCTCATCTGCGAGGCTTACAACATTTTCTAGCAATTGGAGGAACTTTTTCTCCTTTCTTGTCCTTGGCCTTAGTGCCTTCCAGAATTTGGTCTTTTCAGGACTATTCTTAGAGGTTCGGATACCAGTGGAGTATGGCACAACAGGCTTAGAGTTAGATAGACATAGATTCCGATCCTGCTCTACAACTGACTAGCTCTGTATACATACCACATCTCTCTGAGCCTCAATGTCATCATCGATAATATGGAGATAATAAATCATAGCTACATTTAAAGGCTATGAATATTAACTTACATACTGCTTGTGATCACTTTGTGTATCCATGACAAATACGGTAATGCTCTTCCCTAATCTGTTGCATTTGCAGTTTCAGTGAATGAAAGAGAAGTTTCTAGTCTTTATATCTGTGATTCCTCTCACTTTCCAAGGATACTGCAAAATGAAGTATTGCTATATTTCATTCTTCAAAATAGCACTTCAATGTGTCTCCCTCTGATTTTAAGCCTAACTTTTTATACAAAGATTTTTTTATTTCATATTTTTTGTTGCAGTGGGGTCTGGATTTGTAGATCTACCTGTGTCATTCATAATTGAGCAGCCATTAAAAATGTTCTTCCTTACTGATCTTCATATATTTTTTACTTGTTTTATCCTAACACTTCTTTACTTCAAAAAAAAAATGAGCAATACTCAGAAAAGTTCTTTATTCATTTGTTTCGTTTTTGCTTTTAGGATCTGTGACGCAGCCACAATTCACTGTCTTTTGGAGCAAGAACTGGCCCATGCTGTGAATGCCTGCTCGCATGCCCTGAATAAAGCCAACCCAAGGTGCCCGGAGGTGAGGATCTAATGGTAAATTCTCATTCCACAGATTCTTTTGGGTGTTACACATGTATTTGCATTCGTAAAATATGCCCTGCCCTGCGAAAGAAAGTTATGTTGTCTGTATGAGTCTCTACAAACTTGCAGTAAAATTGTGGCCAACTGTTTCTTTATTTTCCTTTTCCTATTATTTTTTTCATTCCTGCTCTTAAATTCTCTCATTTTTTATGTTTCACTTTCAATCACTTGTCACCTTCCATCTGCCTTTACTCTTTTTTTAACTTGTATCGTCCTTTCTTACTCCTTTTACCTGACCTTCTGCCCTGTGCCTTGTTAAAGGGCAAGCCTAGATATCATCAGTGTGCATTTCTTAGAGATGTTCATTCATTTCTGAAGTTGTGCACTGAAATTATTGCTACTTCGTTTTGTTTTGCTAAATTGGAAATTGATGCTTCTGTAAAATTTTTAATGTAGAAGTTAATAATAGAATTGATAGAATATAACTCTATTAAAATGTGATACATGGTACAATGCTATAGTATAGAGAAAACTGATAGCTTTTTTTATTATTATTTGATTGAAATTACTTAAATTAATATACAACTAAGTACTTGTTCTCAAGATTATAGTCTAAAAAGCAATATGGTTAGTGCTACTGAGAGGAAAAGTTTTATTTGACTGAACTTTTTAATGGAAATATGTATATGCTGGTACTAGCATATACATATTCATTAGGTAGGAGATGTGATCCTGAGTGTATTCACTGTAGTTGGTGCATTCTTTTGGTTCTATAATATAATAATAATGAGATAGTCATACTAACAAATGTATGAAATTTTGCAATTACAGAATTTTGGTAGATTAAAAAAATGTGTGCTGTGAATTTAAATTATAAGAATAAAATTTAAAGTATTTACTGGTAATGAAATCCTATTTTAAAACAGATCACATGTCTTTGATGTTCTTCTTTTCTAGAGTCTTACAAGAGACACTGCCACTGAAATAGCCATCAATGTGAAGGCGCTGTATAATGAAACAGAATCTTTGCTAGTTGGCAGGGTTCCTTTGGTAAGGAGAAGAATGATTGATAACGTAAGAGTGATGAATTAAATGTCTGGGTCTTACCTTCTTTGGGGAACAGGCATTCGGCAGATTCTAAGGCAGAAGCAGCCTTCTGGCTTCCATCCTGAGAGCTGCCTCTTCACCTGGCTTTTGTCTTCAAGAAAATAAATGGCTGAAGTTAGGAGTCATGATTCAGGCTAACAAGAGTGGAGATTTCCCCTCATATATGCCATCCTGTTTTTAGGCAGCCCTGCTCTGTCCCATTCAGCTTCCAGAGACGTGAGCTTTATAAAGTGTCGTAGACATTCCTCAGGTACTTACTATTGCACACAAGTAGAGGAACTCATGGAGTTTGTTCCCTGAATTAACATTTGAATGTGATTGGTATGGTCCTCCAGGTTTGCTTAAAAGAGGACATTTTCTAGACACAGTGTTTCAAGAACTAAATTTCAAAAACTCTGCCTTGTTTAATCCAGATTGGTCCTGGAAATCAAGTTCAGGCCAAATCTGAATCTGACCACAGCCCACGGATCTCAAGCATAAATGCTGGAAGCTTGTTGATGTCTTGTTAGTTAGCCTTTCTTTACAAATACCTCACCATTTTCAAGTGTTCTAGCATCTTGGCTCTTTCCGCCACTTAGAGTTCGATTGTGGCTCATTCCCACATTCTGTTACCACTGTGTGGGAGGCCTAATTCATTTGCTGTTTTTTATTCCTTTTTACAATTCTGTTTAATTGGTAGTTGATGATCTTAAAATTTTCTTTTGACAGTAATTTTCTCTCTTGGTTGGGCAAATCTACACCTAAATAAAAGTGATACTAAGAGTCACAGTATCTGGCACAGCGGGTGAATGAATGGGTGGTGCGTCCCACAGCCTTGCTATTAAGTGCCCGAGCTTAGGGTTTCTGTTTTCACCTATGGTCCAGAAAAGTGCCACCTTTGGGGCATCCTTTGCTCTTAGAAGAGAAGCTGAAAGACTGCATGAAGGCCATCACTCTTACCTACCTCCAAAGGAAACTGAAACACAGCTTCCTTGGGACAAGAGGTGGCTGGCTCTACTATGGCCGTGAAGAAATCCTTTTACGAAGAAACATTGGTTATCTCTTTTGATAAAACCAATGGGACCCCTTCTTGGCTTTTTTTTGGCACTACTGTTTTTAACCAGAATCTTCTGCTAGTCCTATAGGAAATCCAGTGACCTGTGAAGATCATTTCTTACAACTAAAAGCATAACTTATTCTGTACTTATTTTCCCTACATGAAAAGTACCTGCTGAGTGCTACCTTGCTAATATTTATTATTTGTATTATGTTAATATGGACGGACTTTCCTTCTCCACTTTTAATTTTCTCCCATTGTTAAATATGAATTTTGGTTTAAAATGTGCACTGGTGAATTTTACCAAAACCTTTGACAATAGTGATATCACAATAAGGAGTTGATTGTATTTGAGAGCAACTAAGATTTACTCTATATTTTAATGCCAGAACGAATTTGTAATAACCATTTTATAAGTTTTATAAGACATATTCTTAGACTAAAAGAAAATTAATAAATTTTAAACACAACAGGGTAGAGAATCTCCTTTTTTTTTAAGACAGGGACACACTCTGTCGCAATGGTGTAATCTCGGCTCACTGCAACCTCAGCCTTTCTGCTTCCAAGTGATTCTCCTGCCTCAGCTGCCGATTAGTTGGGACTATAGTCATGCACTACCATGCGTGGCTTTTTATTTTTTTCTTTTCAATAGAGACAGAATTTCACCATATTGGCCAGGCTGGTCTCAAACTCCTGTCTTCAAGTGATCCACCCGTCTCAGCCTCCCAGAGTGCTGGGATTACAGGCATGAACCACCACGCCCAGCCAAGAATCTCCATATTTTTAATCACTACTAGAAGTGGTAGATACCGTGAATAACAAGGGGAAACAAACACACAAAACAGTTCATCATAACAGTAATATTATCTCTGAACTTTTAGTTCTAAAATTCTATAAACATATTTATAAGAACTCTATAATTTTAAAGTAATTTATAAATATATTGATCAGCTAGCAGAGACCTCAAAAATAATCTAGTCGGCCAGGCTCCGTGGCTCACGCCTGTAATTCCAGCACTTTGGGAGGCTGAGGCAGGCGGCTCATTGTAGGCCAGGAGTTTGAGACCAGCCTGGCCAACATGATGACCCCATCTCTACTAAAAATACAAAAATTAGCCGGGCCTGGTGGTGTGCGCCTGTAATCCCAGCTACTTTAGTGGCGGAGGCACGAGAATTGCTTGAACCCAGAAGGCTAAGGTTACAGTGAGCTGAGATCGCGCCATTGCACTTCTAGCCTGGCCAACAGAACAAGACTGTGTCTCAAAAAATCATCATCATCATCATCACCTTGTGCTATTTCCAGAGGAAGAAACAAAGTCTTCTGAAGTCAGTTAACCTTCTTTTGGTTACATAGTTAATTACAAGGCCAGGAGTAGAATCCAATCTACTGCCTTCCAGTTCTGTGCAGAGGAATGTTTAGTTAATCTTTGTTCATTTATTGAACTTGTAAGTGCATTTTAATACCTACTTTCAATGAGTTAATGCAGATAATAGGTGAGCAGTTAAATTCTCCTTAAAATATCCAAACCCAGTTTCAGATGATAAGCCATTGAGCTTTTGCTTTGCCCCAATTTTACAACAGATTTTCATCATAAATTTTCTAAGATTCATGGTTTTTTTCCCTTAAGCTTATTCTTTAAATTTTCAAAGAGATTTTCTGCAATTCTTTTATATGATAAGTTTTAACCAGTTTAAAAGTATTATGTGTTCATGTGGTGACTTTTTTTTTTTTTTTTTTTTTTTTTTTTTTTTTGAGTCAGAGTCTCTGGCTCTGTCACCCAGGCTGGAGTGCAGTGGTACTATCTCTGCACACTGCAATCATCACTTCCCAGGCTCAAACAATTCTCCTGCCTCAGCCTCCTAAGGAGCTGGGATTACAGGGACCCAATACCATGCCCAGCTAATTTTTGTATTTTTAGTAGAGACGGGGTTTCACCATGTTGGCCAGGTTGGTTTTGAACTCCTGACCTCAAATGATCCACCCGCATCGGCCTCCCAATGCTGGGATTATGGGTGTGAGCTATCATGCCCAGCCTGGTGACGTATTTAAATCAGAAGGATTTTTGGCACAAATAAGTAGAATAGTAAGACTGCCCACCTATGCCACCAGGAAGAATTGGTAGATAAATGGTTGGAAAGCATGGAGGGAGATAGGAAAGAAGACATTTACACAGAAAAAAACACCAAAAGAATACTTCTTCTATGAAGTTATTAAAGTTACACTAGCTACTCATATGATCTTTGGGAAGTAATGATTAGAGTAAATCTATTCAGATTTTTAAAAATGAAGTCAATATAAGAGAATTTACTCTTAATATTCCTTAATTTAAAAAAATACTAGCTTAATAAGGATTGAGGCCGTTCACTGTCAAAATACAATGATTTATTCTACTTGAGGCTGGCCACTGAGTCTTGTTTTGTTTTGGTAAATAGCAGCTTGTTTTGTTTCTGGTAAATAGCAGCTGGAATCGCCACATGAAGAGCGGGTATCCAATGCCTTACACTCTGTGGAGGTGGAATTACAGAAATTGACAGAGATTCCTTGGCTTTATTATATCTTACACCCAAATGAGAATGAGGTATGTAAAATTCAGCCTGTTTCTCTAGAAATGTAGACCATATCACTAGAGAATTTGAACTCATCTTTGAAAAGAGATATTTAGGGAAAATGGATTTTGAATACTATTTTCAAATGTTCTGTTCTTGAACAAATGAGAAAAGGCATTTATGTGAACAAAGACATTTTAGGGGAATTGGGACATTTTCAGTAGTACATTATGAACTTTTTTTGAAGAAGTTAATCACTGTTCTATAATGTTTAGTGTTTATAACTTATTCCTGTGTTATCCCTATTATCAGAGTAGGTGTTTCTCCTTTTCATATCCCAAAAAAGTTACTTTCTTGCTCGATTTGAACAGGAACCTCCTATGGATTGCACCAAAAGAAACAGCAGAAGCACCGTATTTCGAATAGTGCCAAAGTTTAAAAAGGAAAAGGTTCAGAAGCAGAAGACAAGTTCACAGCCTGGTAGGTGGTCCATATGGGAAGGGGAAATATAACATTATGAAAAAAGAATTGACTAGAGTGACATCATGGAGGTCATGAAAATGTTCTGGAGCTAGACGGTGGTTGAGCCTTGCGCAATATGATGAACATACTGTCAGTGAATTCTACGCTTTAAAATGATTAAAATAGGGAATTTCATGCTTTATGAATTTTGCCATAAAAGAATCCTCTCATACCTAAAACACATCTGAATATCACTGGGAATCTCTAGTAAGGAAGCACAAAAAAATGAAGTGGTTGCTAATTTGCTTCTACTTTGTTTAGTGGATGTCAGCATTTCTGTTCAAATGGTTCTTTCTCAACAGCAATTCAAAGCATCAGTGTATAATTTTTCTTCTTATAAGTACAGTTTTTAGATTACTTTGATAAATGGAACATAGAAACTTTCATTTACTCACTTAACCTGCCGAATATATTTTCCACCTAAAGTTATATATTCTCTTTCTCCTGTTTTGAGGACACTGTTTCACCCCCTCAACAATGACAATATGCTGTGATACTTGCATTCTCAAGCAGAGATTAAGCCCCCTCTTTGCTGCTATTTCTTTCCTTCCTTTTCACTTTTCCTTAGAGTTTAAATGTACAAGTATGCTAGTACTAAAGCACCTTCAAAATCTGTTTGTACAATGGTAGCTGCCTTTCATAACCAAATAAGTTTATAAATTCCTCTGAGTGCACTATCTCTTTTAAAAAGTGATGTAAAGCCTTATTTTTGATATTCATAAAGCAGCTATTGAAAGCCATTTAAAACCAAATATAGCAAATAAGTAGGCTTTTATTAAGCTAATCAGTGTTGAATAAAATGTATAAGCAAATGATACACACCAAAAAATAACATAATCCAACTAATCTCAGAAAGCAGTGCTATGGAATTTTTAAATGACATTAAATTGGGATTTAACAGCACATTGATTGCCATTATTCTCAGTAGTAGGAGAATCAATCAAGACTACACTTGAAATCAGCAAGACCTTAAGCAGAAAAGTTTGTGTAAAATTGAATACCCCATATTAGATTTTAAATTGTAATTAGCATTTGTAGCTCATTTCAGTCTATAGCCATTTTCATACAGAGTCTGAAGGAAATCATCAGAGCTTATTTAGAGCTTGCACCATTGATCCTAAAGATGTGAAATACATTTTGTATGCATATTGTATAGGTCGGGTGGCTTTAATGAGGAAACCGGACTAAAGCTAAGCATGGGTGCACGGCAGCAAATGGTTTTGTACAGTCGGATCGTTGTGTTGATAGTGTATAACTTGCATGGGAAAAAGTGGAACTACAGTTTTGTTGAAACAACACCTTTAACCTTTCTTTTGCTAGCACTGCCGCTGCACTCTGTTTTGCATCTTCTTTGGCCAACCCTTGCTTTGTAATGCATTGAGCATGTAGAAATTAAGGGGGTTTTGCTCTTAACTTTGGTAGTTCAGAAATGGGGCACAGAGGAAGTTGCTGCTTGGCTGGATCTGCTCAATTTGGGAGAGTACAAAGATATCTTCATCCGTCATGACATCAGAGGGGCTGAACTTTTGCATCTGGAAAGGCGAGATCTTAAGGTATTTCCTTTGTGCTCTTCTGTTCTTGAAATTTTTATTGCAAAATGGAATCCTTTCTCCTGTGCCTCTTCTGATATGTGCTTTTAGCTTCGCTTATGTTATGCAAATGTGTAGTAATCTAACATTCACTGTCCTGTGGTCTGAGTTTCTTGTATGCTTTTTAACAAGCATGTCAGCAGTATTTTCCTGGCAGAATCACTCTATTATAGCTACAGCTTAGCATGAACTTAGTAATTTTTCTCTGCATCCAGTGATATGACTGTTCCTGTGCTAATATTTCCAAATGGATCATGTTTCCATCAGCTCATTTTATTGCATCAGCATGGAAGGTGATAATTTGGCTGAAAATGACTAAAATCTAATATATGGTTAACAACTAAAAATTAATTCAAAATACCAATAACAAAGCCTTTCTAATATATGGAATGAGAAGAGAGACTTACAGCAATGGCTACTTAGAGTCTTACAATTTGTTGTGTTTTTAAATCAGCCTTTTTTAGGTCACATGAATAACCAGACTGAGAAATTCAAATTTCCTTTCTATGACATATTGTTAAAATTCTATTATTCTCGAAAAGAATTTTTTTCTTTAGTAAATGAGGTAAAAATTTTGCCTAGCTTTTACTAGAAAACAGCTCAGAGCCTATTAGTTATTTATGACGAGAGAGAAAATTATTCCTTCACCATCTGTAGCATTTCCCTTCTATTCTTTGGGTGAAGTCTCAGTAGTGGCGGAAACAGCTGAAGTAGGTTCTCTGGCCAAGGTTTAGGAGTAGGATTTTGTCATGTTGTATTTTCTTACCACATACTGCCATTTTAAATTTCCAATAAGTAGTAACATTTGTTGGAGTGATTCCTTTCCTGTAGACCAAGTTCTAAAATGCATTAAATTTTATCATAATACAGAGAATTCCTAACAAATTAATGAACTGTTGCACCTTTATCTACAAATACGTTAGCAAAAATCTTTGAACAGATAATAGGTAGTATAAAGATCTTTAGTAAACAGATTCACAAAGAGTTTTAGCACATCAAAAGGTGAGCACCACTTATACCTAAACAACTTTTGCCATAATAAAATAGTTAATTAATTACCTTAATTGAGAGTCCTAAATCTGAAACATAGCAAAATATGTAGTATTAGAGTTCATAAAGCAAAAGTTGGCTTCCAAGCTTGAAATGAGTCCACAAAAAAGTAAATGTAGGGGGGATCATGATATCCAACATGTTTGTGTAACTTCTGATATCCTTGGCAGATACCAATATTTATTAATGACTGCTTAATATATTATGCTAGCTTCTCTGCATGATACCTGCCCTCTGGAAGCATGCATCGCATTTGCTGTGAATAAGCACACATTCAAGGAAAAGACTGTGTGTATGTATAAAAAATATACATACATAAATGCATATATGTATACGTGTTATATGTACACATACAAACCTATAGAAATATACAGGTAGACACACAATGATTGAAGCAGAATGCATGTGTAGAATGGAAAAACATACACTAAGGCAAAGTTAGAAAAGAATAGAAAGGAGATGGTTAAGAATTAATGTTAGAAAACATTCTTTTGCTTTTCATGGGACTTTTTTGTCTGTTTTGTTTTTATTTTTAATGCAAATTACATTCTCTCTCTTAAAACTTTTAGAAATTTGTATTGACATGCATTTTAAAAACTGTATTGGGTCTGAAACAAGATGTCGGGGGGTGGATGAGAACAGGAACATTTCACAGAAAGAGTCTTCTATAGCACAAAACCATGAAGCTAGGGAAGAGCTGCCCTTGTTCTCTGCGGTTGTAGCTGTCAGCAGCGCCAAGTCCTTCGGACCGAAGCCTCTAAATGCTGGTGAGGGATCACTCACTCCTTAGGTACTCCGTTGCTTCCGGTACTACTTGTGAATCTGTCAGTGGCACACAGGTTCTTTCTCAGCCCTGCCTGACCTGATTTGTGAACTTTTGGATTACAGCACCAGCCGGCTGCTTGGTACTCAGGTATTATACAGGGATATCAATCTCTATTTTTGCTTTTTAAAAATTAATTTATTTTTATTTATACAAAAATATGTGGGTACAGCTGAGCACGGTGGCTCACACCTGTAATCCCAGCACTTTGGGAGGCTGAGGCGGGTGGATCATGAGGTCAGGAGATCGAGACCATCCTGGCTAACACAATGAAACCCCATCTCTACTAAAACTACAAAAAAATTAGCCAAGTGTGGTGGCACGCTCCTGTAGTCTCAGCTACTCAGGAGGCTGAGGCAGGAGACTCGCTTCAACCCGGAAGGCAGAGGTTGCAGTAAAATGAAGTCACGCCACTGCACTCCAGTCTGGGCGACAGAGCAAGACTCTGTCTCCAAAAATGAATACATACATATGGATACAAGTGTAATTTTATTACCTTTATAGTGGTTAAGCCAGGGCTTTTAGGGAATCCATTGCCTGAATAATATATATTGTACCCAATAAGAAATTTCTTATCCACTCCCTCCCACTCCCTTATCCCTCCAAGTCTCCATTGTCTATCATTCCACTAGGTCCGTGTATATACCTATTTAACACCCACTAATGAGTGAGAACATGCAATGTTTGTCTTCCCGTGTCTTCTTGTTTCATTTAAGATAATGACCTCAAGTTCCATCCAAGTTGCTGCAAAAGACATGTTTTCATTCTTTTTTAAAAAATTCTTTTCTATGGCTGAATAATATTCCAGTGTATATATGTGCCACATTATCTTTATGCAGTCATCCATTGATGGAAACTTAAGTTAGAGATTTTCAGTCTTAACATGTCCAAAAGCAACTCTTGAGCTCCTATTACACTCCTGTTCTGCCCCTTCTCCAGTGCTCTGCATTTTATAAATCAGACTTCTGGCTCTTCAGGTAGTCTAGGCAGAGAAATGAGGGTCATACTTAGCACCTTCCTCTTTTTTGTCAGTCTTCCCCTAACCCATCAAGCCCATCACTGAGTCATATTGATTCTAATCTCCATTCACTTCTCTTTATCTCCTGTCCACAATCCTGCTCCATGCTACTGTCCAGTTTTGCTTGTGTAGGGTCAATAGCTTCCTAACTGGTCTTTCCACTGCTGCTCTTTGTCTTTGCAGTCCATTATCCACATGGCAAACAGAGTGTTATTTTAGCATCATCAATCAGGTGTACACTTTTCTGCGTAAAACTTTTCAGTAGCTTCCCATTTCTAGGGAATAAAACCCCACATCTTTTTGCAGGCCTACAAGGTTCTGCCTGTGTATTCAACCTCCTGTGAAGTCTCTGGCTCCTCCCTGGGCCTTATTTCAGTTGCTTAAAAATACTACACTTTTTCTCACCTTAGGGATGTACTCTCTTTTGCTGTGCTTCTTCCCCTACGCTTCACCTGGTTAACTCCTGCTCAGAGATTAGCTCAAGTGTTACTCCCATATCACCAAAACAACTAGACATAGTGACATGACAGTCTATAAAGTTGGGAAAAGGAAAATATGTATATATATATATATATATATA
>NW_016814423.1:1304430-1330629 GCF_001698545.2 Rhinopithecus bieti | reverse complement strand
TATATATATATATATATATATACAGAGAGAGAGAGAGAGAGAGAGAGAGACTCTCATTCTGTCACTCAGGATGAAGTGCAGTAATGCAATCATGGCTCACTGCAGCCTCAGCCTCCTGGGCTCAGGTGATCCTCCCACCTCAACCTCCTGAATAGCTAGGACTACAGGTGCATGCCACCACACCCAACTAATTTCTTTTATTTTTTGTAGAGACAGGGTCTTGCTATGTTGTGCAGGCTGGTCTTGAACTCCTGGCCTCAAGCGATCAGCCTGCCTTGGCTTCCCAAAATGCTGGGATTACCAGTGTGAGCCACCATGCCCAGCCAGGAAAGTATTTCCAATGTGCTTTAGCAGATAAGGAAACAAACTGATTGCATCATTTTCTCTGCTAGAACACAGTAGGAGAAAGAAGAGACACCCAAGAGAATGGTAAACATATGGTGAGGTTTTTTGTTTTTTTTCTATTTGGAAAGTTGTGTATGTATGGCTGGAAGGATAACTGAGTATCTACAAAGCATGCTTTGTCAAAATTTGGACTGTTTATCCAAGGAAAGAGAAAGCTACTCATATGATAAAAATTGGCCAGGCATGGTGGCTCATCCCTGTAATCCCAGCACTTTGGGAGGCCAAGGCAGGTGGATCATGAGGTCAAGAGTTCAAGACCAGCCTGGCCAACATGGTGAAACCCCATCTCTACTGAAAATACAAAAATTAGCTGGACGTGGTGGTGCATGCCTGTAGTCCCAGCTACTCGGGAGGCTGAGGCAGGAGGATCACTTGAACCCGGAAGGCAGAGGTTGCAGTGAGCCGAGATTGTGCCACTGCACTCCAGCCTGAGTGACAGAGTAAGACTGTGTCTCAAAATAAATAAATAAATAAATAAGAATATGGTAAATATTAATATATAATGTCATGTGATAAAAATAAGGATATAACAAATGTCACAGCATAGTTTTATTACAGCCTATACCCTAGAAGGCATAAAAATATTGAACTCAAACTAAAACGTCAAAAGCAATTACAACAACAGCCAAAATTGACAAATGGGATCTAATTAAAGAGCTTCTGCACAGCAAAAGAAACTATCATCAGAGCGAACAGACAACCTACAGAATGGGAGAAAATTTTTGCAGTCTGTCCATCTGAACAAAGGTCTCATATCCGAAATCTACAAGGAACTTAAACAAATTTACGAGAAAAACCAGCCCTGATTAAAAAGTGAGCAAAGGACATGAACAGACATTTCTCAAAAGAAGACATGTGGCCAATAAACATATGAAAAAAAAGTTCAACATCAGTGATTATTGGAGAAGTGCAAATCAAAACCACAATGAGATACCATCTCACACTAGTCAGAATGGCAATTATTAAAAAGTCAAGAAGCAACAGATGCTGGTGAGGCTGTGGAGAAATAGGAACGCTTTTACACTGTTAGTGGGAATATAAATTAGTTCAATCATTACAAAAAACAGTGTGGCAAATCCCTCAAAGACCTAGAACCAGAAATACCATTTGACCCAGCAATCCCATTAATGGGTATATACCCACAGAAATATAAATCATTCTATTTTAAAGATACAGGCACACATATGTTCGTTGCAGCACTATTCACAATAGCAAAGACATGGTATCAACCCAAATGCCCATCAAAGGTAGACTGGATAGGCCGGGCACAGTGGCTCACGCCCGTAATCCCAGCACTTTGGGAGGCCAAGGCAGGTGGATCAAAAGGTCAGGTGTTCGAGATCAGCTTGGGCAACATAGTGAAACCCTGTCTCTACTGAAAATAGAAAAAAAATTAGCCGGGCATGGTGGCGGGCACCTGTAATCCCAGGTACTTGGGAGGCTAAGGCAGGAGAATTGTTTGAACCTGGGAAGCGGAGGTTGCAGTGAGCCGAGATCACGCCATTGCACTCCAGCCCGGGCGACAGTGCGAGACTCTGTCTCAAAAAAAAAAAAAAAAAATTGTAGACTGGAACAAGAAAATGTGGTATATATATACCATGGAATACTATGCAGGCATAAAAAGGAACTGGATCATGTCCTTTGCAGGAACATGGATGGAGCTGGAAGTCATTATCCTCAGTAAACTAACACAGGAACAGAAAACCAAACACTGCATGTTCTTGTAAATGGGAGCTAAGCAATGAGAACACATAGATACAGGGAGGGGAACAACATACACTGGGGCCTATTGGGGGCGCAGAGGGAGGGGAGAACATCAGGATAAATAGCTAATGCATGTGGGGCTTACTACCTAGGTGAAGGGTTGGTAGGTGCAGCAAACCACCATGGCACACTTTTACCTACGTAACAAACCTGCACATCCTGCACATGTATCCTGGAACTTAAATAAAATTAATTTTTAAAAAAGTATAGCTAGTAAGTTATTGTAATTCTATGGAAAACATTCTTCTCATTTTATACCCAAATAGTAATTCTAAGTAGATTCTACCTTCCCCAAAGAAGATTTAGTCTTGAGAATACAATGTATTTATGGCCTAAAATAAAATATTTAATATTTAAATATATTTTGTAATTGGATACCTGTGTTTTCACAAAGAGGTAAAGATATTTAAATATTCCACTCAAAAAATCTAAATGTGACTGTAAATGTATGTACATTTCAAATTTAGGCAGCAAGCATCGGTATGGCCTTGCTTTTAAGCTTGATACTTTAGCAGATATTCAGTAAATGTATAGTTGCCTTAGGACTAATTTTGGATGCCCTGTGCCATGGGAGAAAATATTTTTCTGAGTCAGTTAAATATTTATGAAATATCTTGAAATTATCTCGTTTGACACTAGCATTGGCTATGAAAACAGTATTTTCCAGAAGGATTCATTACTGCTGAAGAACTCCAAGAGTTCTTAAAGGGTAAAGGGGAGAAAGAGAGAGACAGTGACAGAAGACTTCAACCAGTTTGATCTATTTCGTTTAAAAGTTGAAAAATAAATAAATGACCAAACAGGGTGGATATTTGCATCTTTATCTTCTCAAGACAAGTTACGTTATTTTATAACCCCGTTTTTTTTAGGCCATTTTGGAAGTCATCTTTTTAATAATTTTCAAATATTTCAATTTTTTTTTTGAAGAAGTTGTTCGTCTTCACATATTAGCAAACTGACTATGCCCTTTCACTTAAAGAAACTAGGATTTGGAGGCTGTAACTCTTTGCTTTAGTTTTTCAGAGAGTGAATAACTGGCGGTTATTCGCCCTTGGTTAGTTTTAATTTATTCCTGCAACAAATATTTGCAAAGTACTTGCTGTGCACACTCTGCAGTCATCATCTATTTCTGAAAGTTAAATATTGAATTCTTGGCACTTACAGGAAGAAGTTTCTTTAAGAAACAAGAATAATACTTTTGAGAGAAAAGAGCCAATAGTGTTTTGAGGGAAAGCATCAACTAACAGATAATTATGTTTAAGTAATTTTTTACACACATACGTTACAAAGTATAAAGACTATTTAAATTAAATATTCCTCTCAAATCAAAGACTGGTAATGCAACTGCAAATGCATATAGAGTCCAAATTTATTTAGCAGGTACTGGTATCTTTCTCTAGAATTAGGTCTCACTTTTAAATTTATTATCTTAGCGCAAGAAATGTTGCCTTAGGACTAATTGTGGGTGCCCTGCTGTCCCACATCATTTTTTTCTCAGAGATCCAAAAAGAGCCTTTCTAAGAGGACAGAGAGAAGAGAGAGGGGGGGGAAAGAAAAAGAGAGAGAGAGAGAAGAAAGGAAAGAAAAGAAAGGAAAGAAGAAAGAAAATTTAGGTTTTGACTCTTGAAGTCAAAAGCCACTGTGTATAATTATGAGAATGTCATAGTTAAGAGTTTATGTAGAATGTGATTTTTTTTTTTGTACCAGTTGGGAATTCTTCAGTGTCAGGTTATTTTTGTTTTATGAACTTATTTTTCTAGCTTTCACTTCCTGAATCACTGAATATAAACTAAAATGAATGAACTGAATGCTAATTATGTTTCTTATTGGTTAAATATTTAGTCCCCAGTTTTCTATTATCAATACACTTTTTTCTTTTCTTTCATTTTTAAAATTTTCTTTCGGCCTTTTTTCTTTCATTTTTAATTATTTCTACCTTTTTCTGTTCATTTATTTTAGGACCTGGGGATACCGAAGGTGGGCCATGTGAAGCGAATTCTCCAGGGAATTAAAGAGCTTGGAAGGAGCACTCCACAGTCAGAGGTGTAATCATATTAGTGCTATTCTTTGGAAGAGAAGTTATTGCCACTTAATACAAAGTTCTTGGAAGCAAGTGGTGGTTCTTATAGTTTTCTGCATAGATAAGTAAGCACCACTGAAGCACCTTTATGGCTTGATATTTTGCTGTGGGTGAAATTTTGGTTGAGGTATTAGAAAATATTTTTGTGCCAACAAATACATTCCACAAAGCCATTTTCTTTTTGTACAAACCCGACATGTTCAAATATATTCACAATAGTAATAAGGTAGGAGGAATCTGAGACGATTGCATTGTCTAAAAGGTGGAATTGCAAAATGTTTACTTTCCATAGATCTGGTGTGATGGAATGTTCCTACTGTGCAACTGCATAACAACATGTGGTTAAAACTTCCTGGGTTTCATTATTGGAGGCATTGACCATTTTCTTAAAATCGTAGGTTAGGAGACTAAAATATAAATTAAGTTGTGTTTTGAATGTAGATTGGTATCACCTCCAACTCCTAGTGCTTAGTGGTCAAGGATATGTTGAAAACCTGCCTAATACTATGAATGAATGCAAATCTTAATGCACGATGTTCCTGCCTGAAATGTCTTTCTTTTTCTTGCATGTCACATCTAATATTGTAACACTTTAAATAGCTTTCATGTCAATTTTAATGTTAATGGGATTTAATTTATTACTAAAGTATATTTTTGTTGGCTAAGGGCACTGCACTTTTCTGTTTTTTAATGTGGAATTTTGCGTAAATATTCTGTACCTAAGACTTTGTGAATGTGTGTCTGTGCCATAATCAACAAATGATATACATTGTATGCAAGTCAATTTTATTTCAATCTATCATAAGCAGTAGGCGTGCACGTTAAGAAAATTCTCTGGGTATTTTCATAAAATTACCTGCTCCCTTACCTGACAAAACGTGTTACAGCTTTCCAAACTAAAATTTCCACATTTCGTTTCTAATTTTTAATTTCAATTTTATAAGTATTTAATATTCTGTTTGAATTTATGATACAGTGAAGTGTTGATATCCGAGAATTCCCTAAGGTCCCAACTGAGATTTATATACTGAAAGATTACCCAGACTCACCCACTCTCTATAGTGACTTCTGACACAAACTTTCCAACAGAAGAGATTTAAATTTTTTCTTAAGGGCTTTATGTTGTTATTATTATTATCTCACTTAATTCTTAATTCCTGTCAGGTGGATATTATTTTCCTTTTTCTAAACAACTCTACTTCAGTGTAGCTTATTAGAAGTCAACATTACCATGGTCAAATCTTTGAAAGCCAAAGGCATACATATCAAAAAGTCACAAAAATATCCTTAAATAAGCTTTCTTTAGCCATTATATACCAAAACATTAATTATAATATTTTAAAATATTGTATATAAGAGAAATAAACAGGGTACTGACTCAGTGGTGATAATTTTTATGAAGCAGCCTGCTAGGTTCTTAATAGATATATGCACACACAGATATATACATATACACATATATGTGTATATATATACACATACACATATACATTTATATGTATATATATATATACCTACATACATATAATCTTGTGATATAGCATCACTGATAATTTTCTAGACAATTATTTCCCAGTGTTTAAAGAGAAATACTAATAGGCGAGCATTTAAAATGAACTATTGTCAGGCATATTATTTAATTATATCAAAGGAGTTTAACTGTTTGACACTTTACTCTTGTTTATAACTTGGGTATTTAACTACTAGTAAAAATCACAAAATTTTGATGTCTTTAAAATAAATGACCCTGAGGGATTCCTGACCAAGTATGTCTGACTATATATTTTACCTAAGTTGTAAATAAATGGAAATTTTCCAAAGACAGTTATATCAAGTAGTTTGAAAAGAGTCATGAGGCTGGGCGCTGTGGCTCATGCATGTAATCCCACTACTTTGGGAGGCTGAGGTGGGTAGATCACCTGAGGTCAGGAGTTCAAGACCAGCCTGACCAGTATAGTGAGACCCCCATCTCTACTGAAAATACAAAAAATAGCTGGGTGTGGTGGTGGGCACCTATAATCCCAGCTACTCAGGAGGCTGAGGCAGGAGAATTGCTTGAACCCAGGAGATGGAGATTGCAGTGAGCTGAGATCACACCACTGCTCTCTAGCCTGGGTGACAGAGCAAGACTCCATCTCAAAAAAAAAAAAAAAAAAAGTCACGAATTACTCAATTATTCTAATTGTATCTGCTCTTATGAAGTCAGAGGTCTCCTTTTTCAGCCCCTCTGATAGTCCCACCTAAGTGCTGTTCTGTAAATACTTTCCTGTGCAACCTAACAGAGGTACCAGGTTCCCAGAACTCTCTGACATTACAGATCTCTGTCCATCTCTACTAAAAAAAGGAAAAGTGAGGGCAAGAAGGGGAAGAACTCTAGCATAAAGAATGTATTAATATAAATAGCTATATTGATTTTCACCCCTCATCCCCCTTTGCTAATAGAAAAGCTTATGACGTGTCCCAAATTTAAGAGTGTGATGTGAAGGATTGAATTTTGTTGGTTTGTTTGGTGGTCTTTTCACTTGCAGGTAACATCTTTTGTATATGCTGTAAAGTCTCAGTTAATGGAATCCTACAGTGCATTTCTGGCTAGCTCAGTTGGTAGAGCCTGAGTCTCTTAATGGAATCCTTAATTAGCCAGAATTTTCCTGCAAATGGCTTTGGATGGGGGAAATTCTATAAAATGACAATTTGGATATACTTTTTGTTAAATGAGAGCAATTTTCTCTATATGCTTTGCCTCTGCATGGCTGTGCAGGGTCCAAATGACTTCACTGACACTTGTTTCCAGGAGGGGGTCTTCAGAGCCTCCTTAGGCCCCCGTCAGTATCATAAATAATTCCTCTTCTTGTAGTAGATGTGATTACCAAAAAAAAAAAGTAGGGAAGAGCTTCTCCATGGGATTGGATCACAGCTTTGGGGAGTGGGATGGGGCCTCTGTGCTTTGATCCATGCATGAGCTGGGGTCAGAAGTTCCCACCTGCACCTGACTGCAGTGACTGTAATGGCTGGAATTGTCAGCTCTTCTCCCTGATAGGCTCTCCTTCACCTGGAGGATGGGGGCTGGTGGGAGGTCAGGGAAGGGGAGGGTGTCAGCCAGAATATATTTTCTTTCAGTTCCATTTCCTGAGGAAGAACTTGCTTTTAAAGGAGGTAAAGGGACAGAATCAGACCTAAATAAAATTCCTGAGTATGCAGTATTTCTCTTTAGGGTCTCTTCACCTCCCTTTCTGAGTTTCTTTCCTACATTCTGGCTCTTCACTTTCGCAATGCCCAATGCAGTCATGGTTGCTGAAATTCTCACTGCTTTCTGCTTTCCTTTCTTCATCAATTAATCCACTACAAAATGACCTCTTTCATTTCTCGCTTAAGCATACATGGTGGGTCATTTAAGTGTTAGGAAGAAAACAATTTAAAGACACTAATTTTACAGCTTGCATTGTATAAAAGGATACTTGCTAGATAATCTAAATGAATTGATAGATGAGATCATTTGGGACTGTGATGTATATTGTTCTTACTGACAAGAAATGACCCATGAATATCTAGATCTATCCTGTCTGATATTGTAGCTACATGTGGCTATCTAAATTTAAATGGAATTTCATTAAGCCAGGCACAGTGGCACAAGCCTGTAATCCCGGTGACTCAGGAGGCTGAGGCGGGAGGATGGCTTTAGGCCAGGAGTTTGAGACCAGACTGGGCAACATAGTGAGACCCTGTCTCTGAAAAAAAAATTTGCTACGCATGCTGGCATGTGCCTATAGTCCCAGCTACTCTGAAGGCTGAGGTGGGAGGATTGCTTGAGCCCAGGAGTTCAAGGCTGCAGTGAGCCATGGTTATACTACTGCCCTCCAGCCTGGGCAGCAGAGCAAGACCCCTACTCTTTTAAAAAAATTAATTTAATTAGAAATTCCATTTCTCAGTGGCACCAACTACATTTCAAGTGTTCAGTAACCAAAGTGGACAGTACAGATGTAGAAAATTTCCATCCCTGCAGAAATTCTATTGGACAGCTCTGGTGTAGATCATTGCTACTCAAAATGTGATCCATGGGGCAGCAGCCTGAGAGCTTACAGAAATGCAGAATTTCAGGTCCACTTCAGATCTACTGAATCAAAATCTTCCTTTAGCAAAATTTCTCAAATGATGAGCACTGGCCTACATCCATTTTATCCTTCCTTAGCTATAAGGGACGTGAGGTCCAAGGGTTTCAAAAGGTCCCTGGAATAGCTTGTTCCTTCATCCACTGCTTCCTGTTCATTCTTCAGCTAATCCCAGCAATGAGCTGAAACTCATTCATCATCCTTGCTGAGTTTTCTTCTCAATCCTTATTCCTTATTCTCGTTCTAGATGAGCCCTACCTACCAGTGGTTGTATTTTGGTAGCCAAAGTGGGACACAGGAGACTGGCGGACCAACACAGCTGGCCTTTCTCTAGCCCTCCCTCCACCACTAAGTCACTAACAATCCACGTTTGCTCAGTTTGTTGACATATGGCATGTTCATTTGTTCACAATTTAATCACAGGGAACATTTCAGAAAAATACATACTGAGATAAGTTAAAACAATGTTAGTCTCCTACAACTTGTACATTTTCATTTTCTCTTATCAGTAGATTGTTGTTGTTGACATAGCTCATGCATGAGGACACATAGCAGCACACACACAGTGAATGAATTGTTAGGCATGCAAAAAAAGCAAGAAAAAGGAATGAACCAAAATGATTCCAAGTAAAGTGAATGCCATTTAAGCCCTTTAAAAAGTCTTGCTTTGCTAGATTTAGATCTGTTTTCCTTATGCTCACTTATCTTGATGGTCACATGGTTAGTAATTCCTTAAAATAGTGTCTGAAAACAATATTTCATATTCTTGACCCCAAATAACAATTTATTTAATTCTATAATAAGATTTTTCCCAATGAGACTTATTGTCAGGAATCCTTCGCTTAGTAACTTTTACATATTGATATAATGTACCAAAACACAATTGCCTAGAGATGCTTTAGCTAATTTTTATTAATAATGAGGACAATATTTTTGTCTTCATGGAACTTATTTTTAACAGGAATCAAGGAAGAAAATATTCATGCAGGGCTATAACTGAGAAAGTTATAGGGGCTGCCACTATGCGGCACTTCTGAAGTAGAACATCTTTTATCTCCAACTGGGCTGTCAACATAGTGGACTTTCATGCTCTGTGGATATGAATTCTTTAAGGATATAGCCCTTAATTAAGCTATAAGAACAACGCATCTCTTGACCCTGACATTTAGGATCTCTCCTGTCCGCCACCTCTACGCCCCACTCCAGTTAACTCATCCTGCGTCTCTCAGATGTAAGTTGGATAAGACAGTGGGTTTGAAGTTTGATAATACAAATGGCAGTTTTAAAACACCAAATTCTTTAGATCAGCTGAAATGAAGAGTGAGAAGTGAAAATTCCTCCACTAGTAATTGTTAGCCAATAGAGTAGCCTCCCAGAGCAGTCCCCACAGCACTTGATTACCATAGGTTTCTCTCCTCTCACTGCCTGCCCCAGTGCCATGACGCCTGGGGCTTGTCTCTTCTATGGCATCCCCTGATTGACTTTTGTATAGCAATCTCTGTGTCAAGTCAGTAATATGATGCCTTTGTAATAGGAGGCCTTCCTAAAGAAATAACTGCAATTTTTAAAACGTGATGATTATTGGTTTTTATAATACACAAAGTATTAATTTTTTCTTATCTTATTTTCTCCTTATTATTTTTTTCCAAGTTTTGTTTGGAGATATTTATGTTAGAAGAAAAACTATAACGTTTTATCATTGTAGAGAACAGAGATCAAAGACAGCTGGACTGTACCTATTTGTATAATTATTTCTGATATTTTTAGGAAAAGAAGTTTAACAGAGTAACTCAGACAGAGACTGTTAAACTCTGTTCATGATAAACTCCATGTTACATAATATAGGTGAACAGATTAATTCCCTCCATGTAACTAAGATATTCTATTTACATTATTTATATACTCTCTTAGTTGTTTATGCACTTCCAAGTTTTGGAAAAATGAAAACCAAGCTACTACTTAAAAGTTATTAAAAACTTCACATAAAATATTTCATTTTAGCTACAAGTTATTCATTGCATAGGATTTTATAAATAGTCTGGGTATTTCATAGGAACTGCATTTCAAAAGTAAATCAACCAAACCTAAAAAAAAGGGTTACTTTTACAATGCGTTAAAATAAGTTTCATACTCAGTTGATAATGCCATTAAGGTAGGATAATGCAGTTATATATACAAACTAAAAAGGAAAAAGAATATATTTTGTGGTCCTTAATGTTTGATTGCACTATTGTTTCCCACAGCTTAGCCATATCTGTTTCTGTATACCAAGTATTAAGCTGATATGTAGCTAAATATTTCTTACAGTTCTGGTAACTGGTAACTAGTGCTGTGAAAGGTTTTGGTATTGTAACATTCCCAGTTTTGTGAGTTATATATTGTATATTGAAGATGACTAGTAAATTCAAGTAATATATTTATCTAGAGCTGGGAAATATAATTATTTTCAAATCTTCAAGTAAATTGTATCGAATGTTTTTCTTCCTCTTAAGTGAGATAAGTCTCACTTTTATGTTAAAATGTGTATTTATACAACAGGTTTCTCCTTTTGCTGTTATTAATTTTCATATTAAAATTTTCTTATCTTTTATATCAAAATAATTATGCTGGCTATTCAAACTGCCAAGATGTATTTTAGTTTGCAGGAATTTTGGCAGACAAAATATTTAATAACAAATATAAAAGCTTTGTATATTTTATGGCATTAGGGACAAGAATTTTACCTTTGAATTTCTCTATGTGAGGCAGTGCTGGTATCAGCAAAGTCAGTAACAGACAGTATTACTTGTAATCATCAGAAGGTTTTCACAAGTTGTATAAATCAGTGCATTTATTTATTATGTTGTGAAATTTAATCTTTATCTGAAATACATATTCTAGCTCTTTTCCTTTTTACTGCTGTTGCTTAGAGTGTATAGTTCTGTTGATGATTTACTTATATACTTGAAGTACTCATTTCTGTCAAACAGATGCCCAACTATTTTCCTTTTAAAACACTGTATTCTTTACCATCATAGATAGCAGAATAGTAATAGATACCTTGTTAAAAAAAATAAGTTTCATGTTTAAAATAAATATTTTTTAAAAATATAAAGCCTAAATGAAATCACCAATATTAAGGATTTAATGTGGCCAAGGGATTCAGTGTGTTATATTTTGCCAATATGTATTTTATCTTCATGTCACAACTTATTTTCTGTAGCTAGTTCTCAGGTTTAGTTGAAAAGAGATCTTAGTGATTGTACTGCCAATATGACATTCAAATGAACGTTAGGAATCTTGAACCCCGGCCAAGCGCCATGGCTCAGGCTTGTAATCCCAGCACTTTGGGTAGCTGAGGGCGGTAGATCACCTGAGGTCAGGAGTTCGAGACCAGCCTGGCCAACATAATACAAAAATTAGCCAGGCATGGTGGCGGGTGCCTGCAATCCCAGCTACTCAGGAGGCTGAGGCAGGAGAATCGCTTGAACCCAGGAGGTGGAGGTTGCATTGAGTCAAGATCTCACCACTGTACTCCAGCCTGAGCGACAGAGCGAGACTCTGCCTTGGGGAAAAAAAAAAAAGAATTTTGAACCCCCCAAAATATCACCTATCTAGCAGTTCTCGGTTCCAGGGTGGATATTTTTAACTTATGTTTGCATTTGGTTCTGGGATAGTAACCATTATGGATAATTGTTTCTGTCAAGTCAGTGAGACTTTAATTGTTTGAATTATTTCTACTTAAAATTACTCTCAGTTTAACTGTTTAAAAAACTAAAAATTTAAAACATAATGGCACAACATGCCACACAGAATAAAACACATGTTTTCAAGGAAGGAAAAAAATACCTGTTTTGATTTAATGTGAAGCATGGGTTTACCAAAGAAAATTGCTTTAACAAGCCCTAACTTTGTTTTCTTCTACGTTACAGTGTTAGCAGTTGATGTATTGTGTGCTATTTAAGAACTCATAGGAGACTAATAATTAATTTACTCTAATTTTAAAGGCAAAGAGTTTTATATTAATTTTACTGTTGCACAAGCAGTTACTGGAGGTGGGAAAAAATTACCGGTGAGAGAAATTACATGGAAATTACAGGAAAAAGGAACTTGAGTTGGTAATTTTTGGCGAAGATTTGGGAACAAATAGTTTGAACATAGATATCTTTCACCTTATATGATAGAAACACAAAGCACACATGAGCTATATAGTGTGCTGAGCACACCCCCACGAAACAAAAAATAACACATTGATGAAGTCCGAGACTGTATCTAGATCTTAGCATAACTAGTGAATTCAGGAAGCACATCCTACTGTTGAAATTTAGAAGTCAGTAAGAAGGTAGTTCAGATGATCTAATCATTCGGGACATTTGATGGAGTCCACACAAGGGTTTGTGATATGAGGCAAATATCTGTGCTTTCTCATCTCAGTGATTGACATCTGGTGAACTAGTCAGACACGCTTAGCTGGTTCTATAGAAAAACACCAGTAAATGTGGATCAGACCATACCCTGCAGACCAAGGAGATTTTCTTAACACGCTGAGCTGGTTCTATAGGAAAACACCAGTAAATGTGGATCAGACCATACCCTGCAGACCAAAGAGATTTTCTTAAACTTGCTAAGCCTTGAAATGCATTAGCAATGACAATTGCTAAATGGGTTTTTTCCTTTCACTGAAACAACAAAACAATTATTAAAATTCACAATACCTAGAGATGGGAATATGGTTTAGGTTTATCAAGATCTGTAACTGATGGCATTGGCTCATTGTGTCCTTTCTACAGGTTATGTTTTGGTGACTTGGAGTTCCCAGTTAGAAATGGCACACAATATTATCAGTTGTTAGTACTTGGTAACGTTTCCTTTACAAAAGTAATTATATAAGTATGAATCACACCTAATTTTACAATTTCTTTCCCATTGTCATTTTAGATATAAATAAAGGCTTCCCAGACTATAGCACGGAAATTAGAAGTTCAAATTGATATCCCTGATGTTCAATTTAAAAATGAAAGTAAAGTTAAAATTAATAGCATTTGTACCAGAGTAGATTATGGGTATTTTCCTCTGTTGTATTATATGTTCATATTAATCATTTTAGGATAGGGCCAAAACTCACTTCTAAAATCTTCAAAAATTTTTCTGTACATAAGCCAAACAACAATTTTATAGATGTGAATATATTTTTTAAGCTAAATCCTTCGTATCTTTTCTTAGTTTAACTCCCCAGTGAGGAAAATGTCTCTTTAAACCAGTAGTTAAAAAGATGGAGTATGTGATACTCCTTTCTCTGTGCTGCGTTCTGAATGTTTGGTCCAGAGCATGGATCACTGACTGCGTTCTCTGACTGTGGGATGGTATTCTTTCATGCAAAGTCCTTTCAACCCTTCCCATAAAGAAACTCAACTAGAGATTGTCTTTATTAATTCATGGAACTCTGGGTATGATTAAGGGAATTAAATTAGAAAGTAGAATAACCTAGTTAAAATCATTATATTCGTTATACATGAGAGTAAGGGAACGATGGCTTGATTTTTACATGACATTGGAATTCCATCACTATCTGATTCTTGACCTAAAGGTTTCTTTGCTAAATCTAGTATTTATTATAGTATAATATGATAATTTGGAGTTCCTGTTGCATCTCACTGCCCCAAAAATGTTGGAATGCCATATGATACAGGGAAAAGATTGGAGTTCATCACCATGGAATTTTGATTTGTCTTAATGACACAACTTAATTTTTGTGATGATAGATCTCTAAATGATTAATCCAGAATGATTTGGTACAGTGACTGGAAGAAATTGTTTTTCTGGGAATTTGCTTCCCATAATGACCTGACATACAGGTGACCTCAGTATAATTGAAATTAATTATAATTTTAATTAGAACATGCTCTGTTTACAGATAATTGTGCAGCATTTTTAAAAAAATATACATAATTATGAGAATGAGAGAATTGCAAACTTGAACAGTTCTTTTGTTTTCTCTCCTTTTACTTGAAAAGCTTTCAGAAAGCTTTTGAAAGATGACACGGTTTTCCTAGCAACACTATGCAAATTAGGTTCTTCTGCCAAGAAACTCAAGCTAAAGTATGGAATAACACAAATGCTTAATCTTAATCTTGGCTTTGGATTTTGTAAGCAAAAGCATTTTCTGTATCAGTTTTTTTTTTTTTCAGTATTTATGCAGTTGCATATTTCATTTTTTGGTTATGTCAAAAGCTGAATTCTCATTTTATGCTGTGTTTCTCATTAGTTTCAGTAAAGTGCTGATTTCATTGCTGCCTTTCAGGCCTTCATCATACAAACCCTCACCATTTTTCACTCCTTTGCTTTTGCCATAGGTTTTGTTTTTTGTTTTTTTTTGTTTTTTTCAGCAACTAGTTTTTCTACTTTCACTCTTTCCCACCAGAGTGGTCTCTCTAAAACAAATTTGCTAAAAGTTCTTAAGTAGGCTCTCTTTTCTATAAATTACAGAATAGCAAGAGGTCCTAAGCAAGAGGACCTATGACCTTACCTCTTTCTTCCTTTTTAGTATCCTCACCAACCTTCCCTCTGTTGACTTTTGTAATCCAGGAAGTTGGAACTACTTATAACTTAGTGCCTTGGCATAATCCCATGCCATAGATGAACATATTCAAGACTCAATTCAAATTTAACTTTTTGTGAAGCCCTACCTGACTTCCCTAGGCAGATATTTCTTCCATGTCTATAGTAGATTGAAACTTTTTCTGTTAAAATAACATAACATTTCAATTACACATACATACACACACACACACACACACCTGTCTCCTCCACTGAATTTCTCTCTTCCCATTTGTATTCTCAGTGTCTAGCTACACATAGTAGGACTTTGATAAATATTTTTGAATGAAGGTAATATAAAACCCAAACTTCTCTACATTTGTGTACTTTCACAAACAAAGGCTTAAAATTCCACATGAAAGTCCACGTGAGGTAAGTGTGCATTCATGAGCATGTGTGCACTCTGGGCAAACCAACAGAAGATAAACAGCAAGGAAGAGCAGTTGTTTTGTGAAAAATAATCATCTGTTAGCTGTAAATCAGAAATATTGGCAAATCTGAATTCTTGTTTCTCAAAATGAGGCTTCTAAAATTTTCACGTAACTGCCAAACTCTTATTTGTAATTTGTTAATATGCCCTAAAGATCATCTTTCTCTTTTATAGACATTTAGTGTATACAGTCCACATAAATACATATACTGGCTACCTACAGACAATAATGAGACTTCAGAAAGAATCAAAAGCAATAGTGATGGTGGAATTTTTAAATAATATTCAGCTGGGGGGAAATAGACTGAGTTTGTGTGATTTCAGGTTATTTAGAGTTACTATTTTAATGTAAATGTAAGAAGGCTTGTGACTATTATCACCCTCTATAGAATATAAAGACTAAAAATACAAACTATTACCTATGGGCCTGTTTTTCTTTGGGATTAGATAAAGCCTTTCTACCATATCACCAAATACTCATAAAGGCTAACAGAAAGCTTTTCCAAGTTAATGATTTCTAAAATTAAATATCAGGGCTGGGCGCGGTGGCTCACGCCTGTAATCCCAGCACTTTGGGAGGCTAAAGTGGGTGGATTACCTGAGGTCAGGAGTTTGAGACCAGTCAACATGGTGAAACCTTGTCTCTGCTAAAAATGCAAAAACTAACCAGGCATGGCGATGCGTACCTGTAATCCCAGCTACTCGGGAGGCTGAGGCAGGAGAATCGCTTGAACCCAGGAGGTGGAGGTTGCAGTGGGCCGCGATCGCACCACTGCACTCTAGCCTGGGCAACAGAGCGACATTCTGTCTCAAAAAAAAAAAAAAAAATTAGTTAAAATGTTTGTAATTAACTGAAATGCCCTGTTCCTTCATTCACTTGATAGACTTTTCTACCTGCTGTATACTTGACACTCAATTAGATTCCGGGGATACAAATAAAGTAAGACATAGCTCTTGTCTGGTAGAGTCCAAGTTTGTTTTCACAGTTATTTTTCCACAGTCTGCTTAAGGTATTAGGAGAACTATTATAAACCAAGTGTTTTTCAGGTTACTTCAGGGGAGTCTCCTTCCACCCAAAAAAACTAACCAAATTATTTTATCATAAAGAGGTAATCCCATTTTTATGGCTACAGTTTTTATATTTTTGTGTCAGCCACCAATACTTTTGACTGTTTTGTAAAGTACATATTTCATCAATCCTCCTTCCACAGCCATACATGTGATCCCAGTGACTTATAGGTCTGTAGAATGTGAACTCACATTTAAAGTTGATTTTAGGAAGGCATATAACCCTATTGATCACACACACACCAAAATATAGAAGAGTTGTGCATGGTAAACCCACAGTAGAAGGGAAAAAGTAATGCTTTCTGGTATACTTCAGAGGCTCCATTTGAAGATGTGGGTTGATGTTTCCTTGGTTATTTTGAATGAGGAGTAGATGGTAATAATGTTTAACAGGTAGCGTATGTATCTAAGCATATAGTAAATATTACTAGTACTTGTCTGCCATGAGGCACTAATATATAGGTGAAACCAAAATACTTTTAGTTATAAGAAATTCTGTAGATATTTATGGATGGTTAGGCAATAGGGTTCCTTCATGAGAAGGAAAAAGCTGTATCTTTATTGTCAGTAAGTATGGAAAAAGCCGACTTGTATGTATATTCACAGTTTGATAGGCATATTTTGAAGTCATTGTTTCCCATCAATATTAAGTATCATCCATTTCTATGTTCTCTAGCAAAAGAAAATTCTTAGTGTGATACAGCTTTACTCTTTGTTCGACTTTGTACAAAGTGCACAAAAGGAGGAGGCTCAAAAGATTGGACACTTTACCCTGACATTCAGCACATTCATTTTATCTTTCGATAAAGATAACCAGAAATCATTTGCCTCCTGTTTATCATCATGCTGAAAACACAACAGTATAGTTCCTTTCGTCCCTTACATTGGAAAAGGTATTTTAAATTTAGCCTTGCCGTATAATTTATGGTTAGGAATTTACTACATTTTGGTAGTCTGTTTTGAAACTAAGCACTTGTGTCTGAAAGATGCAGATAATATCTATCTATTTATTACACAGTGGGCTCTGTTTGCTGCAGAAAAGAGTGAAACTTTCAACTGCTTAGCACACTTGCCAGTGAAATATACCTGACAGAGCAGAGGTTATAACTTTGGCTCTCATTACTTTTAATAATGGTAAGACAACGTGAGTTTTGTTTGTTTACATGCTGTTTACAATGGCATAATTTTTAAAATATATACAAATGAGATATTTATTGCCTACTATTTTAAAGATGTTTTATGTGTTTTCACCTTTGGAATATATTGTTACATTTCCTTGTACAGATAATTTGGGTGGCTTTGTTAATGTAGCTAGTAATTTTTATGACTACTAAGTGATCAGTTTTCAGTGCCTTTTATTGTGGGATGCATGATTATGTATTTATTGTACGGAAGTCACTGATGTGTGTGTATTTTTGTACTTTGCTGAAAGTAATGGTTGGTCCTGATGTACGTGATGATGAAAGACATCTTTCCCAAAGGGCACTGCCTTGAGATCATCCTTCTCAAATAAAAAGAATGCATTTGAAGAAAGTAGGAAGTCTGTGTTGTTTCTGGTGGGAAATCTTTTTTAAAATTAAACTTTTAATTTTGAGATAATTGTAGATCCACATGCAGTTGTAAAAAATAATACAGAGAGAGCTTGTATACCCTTTACCCATTTACCCCCGAAAGGTAACATCTTGCAAACCTGTAGTACAGTATCACAACCAGGACATTGAGATGCATAAGGTCGCGATGCTGAACAGTTCTATCATCACAAGGACCCAAAACACAGATCCCTTATGTTTCCCTTTTATAGGCACACCTACTTGCCTCTTGCCCTCACACGCTTCTTAACTCCGGGCAACCACGTCTATACTTTTATCATTTCAAGAATATTACATTAATGGAATCATACAGTATGTGATTTTTTTTTTCACTCCAGAATAATTCCCTGGAGATTCATCTAAATCGTGTGTATTGCTAGTTCATTTCTTCTTATTGCTGAGTAGTCTTGCATCTGGTGAAGGAATTCTTGATCGTTAAGAACATAATTTGGTTTACGTTTATAGTAATGATTCCTTAAAGTTCACCTTCCCCAAAAAACCACTTGTTAAAAGCCCAGTGCATGACCACTTGTTAAAAGCCCAGTGTTGTCTCTAGTGGTAATGATCTGTGAATAGCCCTTTAAAATCACTGTCTGGTGAGGAAGAAAGAGTATTGTAACACAGAGTGTTACATGCAGTAATAAAATATGCCACCAAGTATAGGGGAGGACAAAGAAAGTGTGGAGGTAGAGAAAGTTCAGGGGCACCTTCGGATAGGGGGACATTAAGTCGAATCTTGTATCAGTTAGCCAGGCGAAGTATGTGTGTGAGAAAGGCAGAGAGGACAGTGCAAGTAAAGACAGGCAAGCAGCATGGAGGGTAAAACATGCTGTTGCTGAAACATAAGGGAGAGACAGAAGATGGAACTGGAGTAGGCGAGGGTGGAACTAAACAATTGGGTTTGAGCCCTGGCCAAATCCGTGACCTCTGTTAGTGGGATTGACGTGAAGAGAGCAGAGGACAGGGAGATCAGTTAGAGGTTATGAAAGAAGTTTGGGTGAGAAATAGCAAGGGACTTCTTTAGTGCAGTTTTTGTGGAAATGGAAAGGAGGGAACAGATCTCAGAAATACTCAAGTGTAAATGGCCTGCACTTGAGATTGGCTGTGGATGGGTGAGGAGGAGAGAAGAAACCTAACAAATCCCAGGTTTCTAATGACTGAAGAGGTAAGCATGAAATTCAAGTTCAGAGTCAGCCATCATGGTTTCAAGGTGTCTGTCTATGGGATACATCATGTTGGAGAGAGGTATGGGAGGGAAATACAGATCTGAGAGTCATTGCCATATGGGCTGAAGCCTTTAGAGAAGATGAAGTTATCCAGAAAGATCCTTAGGAACTTAGAAAAAGAACCCCACAGAACTGGGATTCAGACCTCTGAGAAGGGGGCGCTCTCCCGATGGTGGTTCTAGGAATGCTAGAGGAAGAAACCGGTGAATGAATGAAGCCAGCTGCCTCTGCCAGGGTGAGAACCAGTGCCCCGGGACACCTTCAGCAACAGTGAGCAAAACAGGAAGAGCAAGTCCTCTTTCCTTCTGCAGGAAAGCAGCTGGCAAAGCAGCAGTGCCAATCGCAGAGCCCAATGCCAGCATCACTGAGCAGAGTGTCAGGTATGTATCTGGCACTGAGAAACAATCCAGTAGGTTGGCACTAAGTCTAACAAGGCACTCTTAAGAACAACATACACAATCTTACCACCTTCAGAGGAAAGTGGAGCAAGAAGCTGACCCAGAAGGAATGCTTGAGGGACTGGAGGATTCTTGACTTGGAAAAGAGAATATCCAGGGGCAGGGATTGGGGACAGAAGTGGGAAACGAAGTTGGACCTAAGAACTGCCTTCAGATATCTGAGGGACAGTCATGGAGAAGTGGGCTTGCATTAATTCCAAATGAGACAAGCAAGTGAAATTGACAACAAAACCTGATATCTAAAGATGTACTGGATTATCTCCTAAAATGAGATCTCCTTTGATAGAGAGGTTCACCCAGAGGCTACCAAACCTTGACAGTTGTTGACCCTTGAGAATGTGAATTCCATGAGGGAAAGGATTTTTTTCATGACTATCCCAATGCAAGGAATAGAGCTTAGTGTGTGGTATGTGCATATTATCTATTTGTTGAATAAATCAGAAGTAATTTAAGCATCAGATCAGAGAACCAGATCACCCTGAGGTCTCTTTCAACTATAGATTGAATGCAATTGATCATATGTAAAGGCAAAATAAATGAACCAGAATTTAAACTCCACGTAAGTTGGTTATCCAGCCCAATGCCCTTTTTTTTTTTTTTTTTTTTTTTTTGAGACGGAGTCTCACTCTGTTGCCCTGTTGCCCAGGCTGGAGTGCAGTGGTGTGATCTTGGCTCACTGCAACCTCCATCTCCCAGGTTCGAGGGATTCTCCTGCCTCAGCCTCCCAAGTAGCTAGGCCTACAGGCACGCGCCAACAAACCCAGCTAATTTTTAAATTGTAGTAGAGACAGGGTTTCACCATATTGGCCAGGCTGGTCTCGAATCCCTGACCTCATGATCCGTCTGCCTCAGCCTCCCAAAGTGCTGGGATTACAGGCATGAGCCATCTACATCATGATCCTGAGGCACTGCCTGATTCTGAAGGGCTAGCTGAATCATCATATTCAATTACTTTTGTTTTAAAATGCTAATTGTATTATATATCCTAATTCTTTAAAAAGTAGCAGTGTGTTTACGTAGCCATAACTCTTGGCAGCTAATGGGTTATTGTACTAGCAAGTTAGAATTTTCACCAGGAAACCTAAATACAACCGATTTTTCTGATGTGGAAATCAAGAGCCATCCAAGCAATCCAAGGATCTGAGCCCCATCTTTCCTGTCCTACGGTGGCCTTGGTGTTTGTTTCCTTTAGTTCTTGTGCCACCACCAGTACATTCACAAAATGTAACAATTAGTGGTATGGTTGGCAACATAATGGAGCTTGTCCCAAAGCAAGCCTGGGATGGTGGTACCAGCCACAAGAATGAGAGACTACAAGGCTGGGCGTGGTGGCTCACACCTGTAATCTCTGCAGTTTGGGAGGCCAAGGGAGAAGGATCGCTTGAGCCCAGGAGTAGTTTGAGACCAACCCAGGCAACATAGCGAGTCCTCATCTCTATTAAAAAGAGAGAGAGAGAGAGAGAGAGAGAATACAGACAAAAATATAGTGTCATAGCAGTGTATAACACTTCTTAGTTTGAGGTACTATATCGACATTGAATCCTTATACCAACCCCGTGAGTTTGTTATTAGCCCCATTTGAAACACCCTCACACCCTTGGAGTTGGTTCTACTTCTGGCAATGACATTTTGGATGAATGTGGACATTGGAGCACTACCCTTTCTTAGAGGAGTGATACTGACTTATCAAGTAAAAGGCAGCCCAAGAACCACAGTGAGTCAGGTAAAGCATGCTCTCAGCATAGTTTCTCTCCCACACAGGCCTCCCTCGCACCCTAATCCATGCTGCTGTAGCACCCCCACAACTTAGAGGAAGGCCACAAATGAAAGCGATCTGAGATCTCATTTAATTTGTTTTAAGCTTTTTTTTTTGACTGCTCCCCATGGTGAAAAATACATTTTCCCCCATATACATAAATATATATGAATGTGTGTGTATATATATACACACATGCAGTCATGTGCTTCGTAATGGTGTTTCAGATAACAGTGGACTACATATGTCACCACATAGATATCAGAGGTCCCACAAGATTGTAATGGAGCTGAAAACTTCCTGTCACCTAGTTACCTCATAGGCATCACAACATTGTAATACAACACATTACTCTCATGTTTGTGGTGTAAACAGACCTACTCTGCTCCCAGTCATATTAAAGTACCATATAACACACACAATTACATACAATACGTAATACTTAATAATGATAGCAAATGGCTATGTTAATGATTGGTTTATATATTTCCTACACTACGTATACTTTTTTTTTCTTGAGACAGAGTCCTGCTCTGTTGTCCAGGCTGGAATACAATGGCATGATCTCGACTCACTGCAACCTCTGCCTCCTGGGTTCAAACAATCTTCCTGCCTCAGCCTCCCGAGTAGCTGGGACTACAAGCGTGCGTCACCATGCCCTGCTAATTTTTGTATTTTTAGTAGAGATGGGGTTTCACCATGTTTGCCAGGCTGGTCTCAAACTCCTAATCTCAAGCAATCCGCCCGTCTTGGCCTCCCAAAGTGCTGGGATTACAGGCATGAGCCACTGTGCCCAGCTCTACACTTTTTATCATTATGTTAGAGTGTACTCCTTCTACTTATTGAAAGAAAAAAAAGTTAACTGTAAAACAGCCTCAGGCAAGTCCTTCAGGAGGCATTGTTATCATAGGAGACGACAGCTTCGTGCATGTTTTTGTTCTGAAGACCTTCCAGTGGGACAAAATGTGGAGGTGGAAGACAGTGATACTGATGATCCTGAAACTGTGTAGGCCTAGGTTAATGTGTTTTGTGGTTTAGGTTTTCAAAAAAAGTTTAAAAGTAAAAAAGTTAAAAAAAAATTTTAATAGAAAAGTGCTTATGGATTAAGGATATAAAGAAAGAAAAGCTTTTGTGTAACTATGTTTGTGTTTTAATCTAAGTGTTAGTACAAAAGTCAAAAGTTAAAAGAAGTTTACAAAGTAAAAATGTTTCAGTAAGCTAACATTTATTGAAGAAAGAAAAGTATTTTAATAAATTCAATGTAGCCTGTGTACAGTGTTTATAAAGACTACAGTAGTGTAAAGTAATGCCCTAAGCCTTCACATTCACTCACCATCACTCACTGACTCACCCAGGGCAACTTCCAGTCCCATAAGCTCCATTCATAAGTGTCCTATACAGATGTACCTTTAGCCTGTAATCCCAGCACTTTGGGAGGCCGAGGTGGGCATATCACTTGAGGCCAGGAGTTCGAGACCAGCCTGGCCAATACAGTGAAGCCCTGTCTCTACCAAAAATACAAAAATTAGCTGGACTTGGTGGCACATGCCTGTAATCCCAGCTACTCGGGAGGCTGAGGCAGGAGAATCACCTGAACCCAGGAGGCAGAGGTTGCAGTGACCTGAGATTGTGCCACTGCACTCCAGCCTGGGTGACAGAGCGAGACTCTGTCTAAAAAATACATATATAATATATGTTATGTTATGTTATGTTATATATTATACATATAATATATGTTATATTATATATTATACGTATAATATATGTTATATATTATACATATAATATACATATAGCATATCTAATTTATATATAATAATTTCTAATTAAACAATTCAAATATATTTTAATGTAAAACATATTAATAGGTATTACAATTATATTATTGAACATATTTAATATACTAAATATAAAACAATAGAACATTTCTAATAATAATGATTACTATGATCTATATATATTTATTTATATAATATTTATAATATATAATATATTTATATTATATAATGTTTTTACTGTAGGTATCTTTTATATATTTACTGTACCTTTTCTCTGTTTAGATATGTTTAGATACACAAATACCGTTTTATTACAATTGCCTACAGTATTCAGTACACTAACATGCTATACAGGTTTGTAGTCTAGAAGCAACAGGCTATATCATATAGCCTAAGTGTGTAGTAGGCTACCCCGTCTAGGTTTGTGTAAGTACGCTGTGATGTTCGCACAACGAAAAAATCACCTAGCAATGCGTATCTGAGAATATGTCCCTGTTAGGTGATGTGTGACTGTTCATACACACACTTGTATACATGATGTATAAACAGATACGTTTATATATCACAAGTTTAACAAAATAGCACTTATGTACATGCAGTATAGTTTAATATTTTCTATTCTATTTTGTTTTTAAAAAATTACTGATTGTGGCAGGCGCAGTGGCTCATGCCTGTAATCCCAGCATGTTGAGAGGCAAAAGTAGGCGGATGGCTTGAGCCCAAGAGTTCCAGACCAGCCTGGGCAACTTGTAGAAACTCAGTCTCTACAAAAAATACAAAACTTAGCTGTGCTTGGTGGCGCATGCCTATAGTCCAAGCTACTAGGCAGGCTGAGGTGGGAGGACCGATTGAGCCCGGGAGGACCAATTGAGCCTGGGAGGATGGAGTGAGCCCGGCCCCCTTGGTTACAGTGAGCCAAGATCAAGCCACTGCACTCCTGCCTGGGCGCCAAAGTGAGACTCTGTCTCAAAACAAACAAACAAACAAAAATACTGACTGTACACAAAAATACGGATTGCAACCTGTTAAACTGATTTTGTAACCCACTAATGAGAAGGTCAGCAAACTTTTTAGGTAAAGGGCCACAGAGTAATATTTTCAGCTTTGCAGGACACGTGGTTTCTGTCAGAAACTCTTCCACTCTGGCGATGTGGCAGGAAAGCAGCCACAAACGATATGTAAATGAATGGGCATGGTTGGGTCCCAATAAAACATTATTTACAAAAACAGATGTTGACACATCCCTACACTAATAGGTCATAGCCTACAGTATTAATTTTTAAAACCACGGAGCTAGTTCAAGTTTCCAATGATTATCTGAATGTCTTAAGAATCATTTGCAGATTATGTTAAAAAAAAAAAAAAGTTTTCAGGAACCACCCTGGACCTACACAACTAGAATCTCTTGGGAAGGGGTTTGGGACCCCACCATTTGAATCACTCTCCTTCCGTGCTTCTTACCTGTGGCCAGGATTAGAGATCACTGATTTGATCCAGCCTCCTCATTCACTCCAGCTCCAATTTTCTTTTTTTTTTTTTTTTTAAGATGGAGTCTCGCTCTGTTGCCCACGATCTCGTCTCACTGCAAACTCTGCCTCTCAGGTTCAAGCGATTCTCCTGCCTCAGCCTTCCAAGTAGCTGAGACTACAGGCGCCCGCCACCACGCCAGGCTAATTTTTTGTATTTTTAATAGAGATGGGGCCTCACCGTGTTAGCCAGGATGGTCTCGATCTCCTGACCTCGTGATCCACCCGCCTCAGCCTCCCAAAGTGCTGGGATTATAGGCATTAGCCATCACGACTGGCCACTCCAGTTCCTATTTGAAAAAAAAAAAAAGTTTATAATTGACACATAATTGTGCATTTATAGGGTACAATGTGATACTTCAATACCTGTATACATTGTATAATGATCAAATCAGGGTAGTTAACATGTCCATCACCTCGAAACTTTATCATTTCTTGATGGTAATGATTTTCAAGATGACTAGAAAAGAGGATCTTGAACGCTATCACCAGCCCCTATTTTACAAATAATAAACTGAAGCCTTGAAAAGCTGTGTTCTGGGCTACAAACAATTGTCAACAATTTTGAAGAACCTGGATCATACAAACTGGGGACTTACTACAGTGCAGTCACATTAGAAATTAATTTAAAAAATCTGAAACAGAACATAATACTCACTCTTATAACTTGTTCAATACATATCCCTGCAGCACTTCAGCAGAAAGTGACAACCAATTAAAGGACAGAAGCCAGTGTCCATTAAAGTGATAATAAGAATATTAAGCATCTCATGGCTACTATAAAAGGTTGTTCAGCCTAAAGGCATGAATGTCTAGAAGCTCATTATTGCATGATAACAAATTTTCAACCAACAAAAAACACTAATATGTAGCACTCTAATTAGCTTAATTATGATTTGATGAACTATGCAATTTCAATGGGAAATGATACTATTAAAGCATATTGGCTGATTTGAAAGTGATTACAGCATGCTGGCAATATGTTTAATGCTGTTTTGGCCTGCAGTAATCTTAATTTTAAAAGTAAAATTTGGTGTCTATTTTCATCAAGATAGAAATGATCTTGATACAGACTTTATATATGAACTTTAATATACTGAAAGAATAAAATGGGTAAAAATAGGTACAAATAAAATTAAAAGTTAAAACCAAGATTCGTGAAAATTTATTGTAAAACTCTGTGAATTTAAATATTTGTATAGCCAGGCACAGTGGCTCACACCTGTAATCTCAACACTTTGCGAGGCTGTGGTGGGCATATTGCTTGAGCCCAGGAGTTCAAGACCAGCCTGGGCAACATGACGAAACACCGTCTCTACTGAGAATACAAAAATTACCTGGGCATGGTGACATGTGCCTGTAGTCCCAGCTACTTGGGAGGCTGAGGTGGGAGGATCAATTGAGTCCCTGTCTCAAAAAAAAAATATATATATACAC
>NW_016814423.1:1283641-1301850 GCF_001698545.2 Rhinopithecus bieti | reverse complement strand
TATATATATATATATTTGTATTTATTTTATATCTGTATTCCTTTTATACCCACTCATGTCTGTTCTGCAGTCTCTGATAACTTCAGCCCTTTGGTATTAACTGAAATCACTTCTTCCCTCTGCGTATTGAGTCAAAATGAAAGGAATGCTTCCAAACTCTCCTCTGATTTCTCATCCTAGTCCATTTTTCATCCTCCACACACTACATACAGATATACACACCTGTGAACACATGCATCACCCTGCATTATGTCCCTCCCATCCTCTCTACCTCCACTACCACCTTGTATTCATCTGTGAACCTCTGCTCATCCATAAAGTCTTGTGGGGACCCTCAACAGAACCTTTCAAAACTCACCAAGAGTGTGTAATACTTAGATATTTTCATCTCTATTCCCATTACAGCTTGTTCCCATTACATACCCCCACTAAAGCAATTATATTGCATCATAATTATTAACACAGTTATCTTTCCACTTAATTAGCTTTTGCTTGAGAACCGAGAGCATATATTATTCATCCTGTCCTCATCACGCTGCACAAAGCTTGGTTCTTAGCTGGTCTTCAAAAAAATGTCCTTTGAATGGGTGAAGAGAGTATTTCACTTGGAATATTTTGTTTAAAACTCTTAACCTCTGCGGTCACAAGTGATATTACGCTGCCTTTGTCTAGTTTGGGAGCCAAGGTTACAGTAGGTCATAAAATGAAAGAGCTTTTCCTTTTTTTTCCCCCCAATCTGTGAAAGAATTTGTGTAAGAATAGAATTACCTGTTCTTTGAATGTATGGTAGAATTGGCTGTAAAACTGTCCAGTAATAGTGGTAATCTTTTCTTTGGGTGTGTGTTTTATTTTTCTGACTTCTTGGGTTGGATGTTTAATATAGTGTCTTTATTTACTAATAAAAGCATGTAAAATTGCCTATTTTTCTGTAGGTACTACTTTAGCTGCATCCCATCAGCTTTCTTTAAACATTTTTAAAAATAGAATTTTATTCTATTTTTTTAGAGGATATATATGGGTTCAAGATGGTCATCTGCTTGTCTAGGAGACCAAGGACCACTTCAATTCCTTTAGGAAGCAAGTGGACTGAGACTCCACACAGCCTATATCCCAAGCGAATGAATTGGTACTTAGGAAGTCCAGGCAGAATGTCAGTGAGATATCCTAGACCAGCATGGTGGAAGCAGGAAAGAGCCACAGAATAGGGATCCCATGGATACACAGGTTTGAAGGTAAGCTCCCCAGACACTAGGCCTGTAATTGCACGCTAATTCCATGTGCTAACTTCCACTGCGCAGAGACCTGTGGCAACTGAGTCGGCTGGGGAAGGTGTCACGCATCCTACAACTTTTTTTTTTTTGAGACAGAGTCTTAATCTGTTGCCCAGGCTAGAGTGCAGTGGTGCAATCTCGCCTCACTGCAACCTCCACCTCCCGGGTTCAAGCAATTCTCCTGCCTCAGCCTCCCAAGGAGCTGAGATTACAGGTGCCTACCACCTCGCCCAGCTAATTTTTGTATTTTTAGTAGAGACAGGGTTTCACTCTGTTGGCCAGGTTGGTCTTGACTGGCCTCCTACAACTTTTAATAGATACTCTCATTATTATCCAATTTCAAGCACTTTGTAATTGACTTTATAATTTCTGTGATTCACAAGATTTTAATAAATGTGTTAAAGGCAGCTTTCTATCCTGAAGGCAAAAGTGTGGCATGGGTTAATTTCTGGTTCAGCTTTATGCTGAGTGCTATAGTCTAGTTTGTGTCCCCCTAAAATTCACATGTTGAAACCTAATCCCCAAGGTAATGGTATTGGCAGGGGGTCTTTGGGAAGTGATTACGTCATAAGAGTGCAGTCCTCATGAATGGGATTAATGCCCTTATAATAGAGGATTCAGAGCCCTCCCTTAACCCTTCCACCACGTGAGGACACAGCAAGAAGAGGCCATCCAGGAACCAGGAAGCAGAACCTCACCAGACACTGAATCAGCCATTGCCTTGATCTTGGACTTCCCAGCTTCCAGAGCTGAAAGTGAAATAAATATTTCTTATTTATTTTATGAAAGAAATGTTTATTTATTTCATAAAATAAATGTTTCTTTTTTATAAACTAGCTAGTCGATGGTATTTTTGCTATAGCAGCCTAAATGAACTAAGACAGGGTGCTGCCCTTCGGTGTTTTAGCTTAGTGAGGAGATTTCCTGTGAAACTCTCCACTTAGAGTTGGTACTAGCTTGACTGTCTTTCTCCTAAGCTCCTAGGAATAATAAAAATAACCCTTGAATTTAGCCATTTTGGTAAATGCCTTCAGATAAAATCTGATTCTGTGATAAGTTTAAGTTTCTAGGTTCTTGCCTTCATTTTCTTTTATCCAGCATTTGCAGTTATTTACAAAGGAAGATTGGTACAAACCTGCACTGTTCAATATGGTAGCCACTGGCTACATGTGGCTATTGAATTATGAAATGTAGCTCCATTGAATTTTCTAAATATCCATTGGATTTTGCAACTTAGTATGAAAAAAAGAATGTAAAATGCCCCCATAATGATGTTATATTGTTCACATAGTCAGCCTCAAAATTGGGAGTGGATTACCTAAAAAAAAAAAGTATATTAATTGCTTAAAGCCCAGACTTTATTACCTCTTAAGAAGTTTCTGGTTGGAGAGTATATTGGTGTAGCATTTTGGGGAAAAAAATTTGGCAATATAAATTAAAATTATCTTTCCACCCTAATAAGATTCAGTAATTCCACTCTTAGAATTTATCCCTTGAAAATAAACAGAGAAATGTTCAAAATGTATGCATAAATATGCTAATCACAAATGTGGCATGAGATAGTGAAATACTAAGAACAATCTAAATGCCAGATGATAGGGCCATTTCATACAAATCATGATGCATTTATTTCGTGGAATACAAAGCAGCTTTTAAAAATGGTTATATGGCTGGGCTTGGTGGCTCATGCCTGTAATCCCAGCACTTTGGGAGGCTAAAGCAGATCACCTGAGGTCAGGAGTTCAAGACCAGCCTGGCCAACATGGTGATACCCTGTCTGTACTAAAAATACAAAAAAATTAGCCAGGCGTGGTGGCAGGTGCCTGTAATCCCAGCTACTCAGGAGGCTGAGGCAGGAGAATCGCTTGAACCCAGGAGGCAGAGGTTGCAGTGAGCCCAGTTCATGCCATTGCACTCCAGCCTGGGCAACAAGAGCAAGGCTCCATCTAAAAATAAAAATAAGAAGGTTATACAGTTATACCTTCCTTGTGTTTGGCATGTGAACAATAGAATGTATTAAGTAATAAACTAAATTGAACGCAGTATATATGCTTTATAATCTTATTTTGAATTATACATAAGTGTATGTATGTGTGTATATACTAATATCAATTCTGGATGAATGTTCAATGAAATGTTTCGTGATGATTTCTACATAGAATTAGAGATAATTTTCAAATGATTTTGCCATCTTTATGCATTTCTTATTTTAAAATAATGAACGTGATGCTTTCATAGTCAGAAAAAGCATTGATGTCATTTTGGCATTTTGTTAATAAAAGATTCTTACATTGCTAGACAAAATTTTGTATTGATTTAATTGTTAAAATGAAAATATATTGTATATATTGGGGTAAATAAAATCTATTATTTTGCATGTTTCTTTTAACATTTTACTGAGAGTACTAGAAAATTTAATATTATATAACGGCATACATTATATTTCTATTAGACTGTGGTAGTCTAAATAATCTAGTGTGTAGTATTGTTTAGGGAACATATCTTTTAACCATGGTATTAATCTTTTGTACATTATGAATGCTCAACATAGGTTGCAGAATACTTGATAGATTGTTCATATTTTATGAGAATGGAGTTTTTTTTTTTAACTGTATAAGAATTTTTTTTAAACCCAACTTAGATGGGGAGCTTTCAGTTCTAGTTATTTCCTGGAATTTTTACTTTAAAAGAGAACATATAATAAATATTTGATTTGCTGTCAGTGCTATCTCTTGGAAGGCAAATGAAACAATGAATTCCAACACAGCACCTAATCTGTTTGAATGTTCTGAGATATAGAAATAACAAGGTTTTTGGCTTGTGAAATGTCATTATATTACTGCAGAGGACAAAATGTGAAGGCAGAAAAATTTGGGCAATGTCAGCCATGCTCCTTAAACTTTAAGACAGTTGATGGTTAAAAATTAAGAAAAGAAGCCGGGCGCGGTGGCTCAAGCCTGTAATCCCAGCACTTTGGGAGGCCGAGACGGGCGGATCACGAGGTCAGGAGATGGAGACCATCCTGGCTAACACGGTGAAACCCCGTCTCTACTAAAAATACAAAAAACTAGCCAGGCGAGGTGGCGGGCGCCTGTAGTCCCAGCTACTCGGGAGGCTGAGGCAGGAGAATGGCCATGAACCCGGGAGGCGGAGCTTGCAGTGAGCTGAGATCCGGCCACTGCACTCCAGCCTGGGCGACAGAGCGAGACTCCGTCTAAAAAAAAAAAAAAAAAAAAATTAAGAAAAGAAAAACGTTATTCAGCAAATGGTGTTGGAATAATTAGATGCTCATATGGAAAAAGAAAAAAATATTAAGTACCTTCTTTATACCATATTCTAAATGAGTTCCTAATAAATAAATAACATGTGGAAAGCAAAACTGCAAACTTCTCAGAAGAAAATATAAGGGAATATTTTCTCCGTCACTGAGTTAAGGAAAGGTTATTTCAAGTAATATATAAAAGGGCAACCCATTTTATCTTAAAAAAAGAGACTGACAGAAAAGGTTGCTGCAAAAGTGACTGCACGTACAGGCTTGCCTTTTGTCACTGCTCCAAATAAATTTGAAGTTCTGGCTGCTCATGACGCTCTGGTTGAGCTCAGTGGATTCATGAACACTACTGCCTGCAGTCTGATGACGATAGCAAATAATATTCGTTTTCTGGGTTCTGGTCCTTGGTCAGGTCTGGGAGAACTGATCATGCCTGAAAATGAACCAGGAAGTAGTATCATGCCAGGCAAGGTGAACCCTACTCAGTGTGAAGCAATGACCGTGGTTGCAGCCCAAGTCATGGGGAATCATGTTGCTGTAACAGTTGGAGGCAGCAATGGACATTTTGAGTTGAATGTTTTCAAGCCAATGATGATTTAAAATGTGTTACACTCAGCCAGGCTGCTGCGGGGATGGCCTTCAGTTTCCTTTACAGAAAACCTGCCATGGGTGGGAATCCAGGCCAGTACAGAAAGAATCAACAAGCGATGAATGGAGCTCTCAAATGTGTGACACTCTCAATCCTCAATATTAGGGGTATGACAAGGCCAGCAAAAGATTGCCTAAACAGCACACAAACATGGGACCAACCTTCAAGGAACTGCTATTGAACTTGGCTTATCTCACAGCAGAAACAGCTTGGATGAATGGGGTAAAAACTAAGGACATGCTGAGTCTAAAATGATATTAAATAAAACTTGTTAATGAAGATAAATGGTTATAAAATTTTTAAAACTGATAAATCTGATAATAAAAATACAAAGCCTTTATTTTCAATAATAAAACAACACATACAAGTTAAAAAGACAGTGCCGATGGACTGGGTAAATTTTTTTTAAACATATAAGGCCATGAAGGATTTTAGCATCCAATATGCATACGTAGCTCCAAATCACTTACTTTATGTTTTAAGTCAGCTGCATTGAGGTGTAATTTACAAGCAAGCAAAACTCATCCTTTTTACAAACAGCTGTATGAATTTTAAATTACATGCCATTCAATTTTGCAACCATCACTATTTTAATGCCATATAAACATTTGTTTTATCTTACAGAAAGGTCTGTAGCAGCCTCTAGCGTGATCAGTCCCCTCTCACACCTCAGCCCTTGGCAATCACTGAATCTATTTTCTATTCCTGCATTTTTGCCTTTTCAAATGTCATTTAAATGGAATCACATCGCTAATGTAGCTTTTATAGTCTGGGCTTCTTTTTAACTTTAAACATACAACAATATTGATTATATCTGTAGCTTTTTCCTCTTTGGTTGCCTAAATTGCATTCCCAGTTATATGGACTATACCAGTTTGTTAGTATCCATTCACCAGGGTGAAAGACACTGGAATGTTCCCAGTTTGGCGTGATTACAAATAAAAACACAATAAAAAGTTGCTATACTTTGTTATTATGAACATGTATTTTCCTTTCAGGAAAACACCCACAGGGACTGCTGGCGTCATATGGCGAGTTAGCAAACTGCCAAACTATTTTTCTAAAGTGACTGTGCCATTTTCATGACCACCATCGATGTATGCGTATTTTTTTCGATTGCTCCCATTCTAGCCAACACTTGGTATTTTGTCATTTTTTATGGCAGCTCTAATAGGAGAGTCGGCTGCATTCTCACATGCGTTTTATTGTTGCGATTTCCTGAATGACTAATGATATTGAGCCATCTTTTTTGGCTTGTGTCCACTTTGCTATTTGTATATATTCATACAAATAACATTTTAGAAAATCAACACAATCCATTTTGAAAAACGGACAATTGTATGAAACAAGGAATTCCCAGGAAAAGAAATTTAGGCAATCAATAAACATCAAACAATATGTTCAGTAGTACTAGCCAGTTCAGAGAAATGCAGGGAAAATAAAGATCATCATTTTAGGTCTGGTTGGACTTGGCAAAACTGGTGCTAATTTTTGGAAGGGATGAGTAGAAATGCGGAATTTAGTACACACTGTTTAGTTAGCGAGTTTAATCAGTACAACTTACCAGGAGACCGATTTTGTTAATACCTAATAAGGATTGAAGATGCGTCTCGGTTGTGACGCAGCAATCCTGGCACTACTAGTACATGCTTATATGGGCCCACAAAGACGGGTACTTGCATAAGAATGCTTATTGTAAGATTGTATTAATGAATACGACGAGGCACTGAATAATAGGAGAATGAATAAACTCATTTTACTTTTACTAATTCAACTAAGTGAATGAAATCAACTTGACCAATCAGTGTGAATAAATTCCAAAATAATATTGAGTGCAAAAAAAGTAAGGCGGGCTGCAAAACTATAATTCTACATTAATACAATTTGCTGGGTGAAAATTGCTCAAACACTCAAAACAATAGTACGTCTTTGGTTTTATGGATTCATATACATGCTAGTAAAAGTTATAAAAACACTCATGGGTAGATGATATGCATCAATTTCAGGATGGTGGGCTTCCTATGAAGGAGAAAGGAAGAGAAAAGCGACTCTGGAGAAAGGCGGGCTTTAGGCTCTCCCTGGAACGGTTTACCTTCTTAAAACACACTTGTTGATTTATTTATTATTTTTTATTATTTTATTATTTATTATTTATTTATTGAGATGGAGTCTCTGCTGACCCGGGCTGGGAGCTGCAGTGGCGTGATCTGGCCTCACTGCCAGCCTCCGCCTCCTGGGGTTCAAGCCCGATTCTCCTTGCCCTCAGCCTCCCAGGTAGCCCTGGGGATTACTGCCCACCATGCCAAGAAGCTCTGGGCTAATTTTTGTATTTTTTAGTAGAGCACAGGCGTTTTCACCATGTCGGTCAGGCTGGCGTCTCGAATCGCTGACCTCAGTGATCCACCTGCCCTTGGCCTCCCAAAGTGTTGGGATTACAAGCGTGAGCCACCACGCCTGGCCTATTTTCCATTTATTTTAAATATTTTATAATTTAAAACAATATCCTAACTAGTTCCAACCTCTACCTTCTTTTTCTCCCTGCAGAACAACCTGAACCAGGTTCTAGGCTCAAAACCTCTTTCGAATACACAAAATATCCTACTGTTGCCTCTAGCTTTAATCTTATGCCTCCATTCTGAAAACATGGTTTCCTAATTCATCAGACGTGAGTCCTCTCTTTTCATTGAACATGAAGTCCTTGGTAACTAAGGAGTTGACTGAGTACTGGTCACTGGTATTGATAGATGCAGGAAGCAGGTAAGAGGGAGAATCCCTGGAGAATCTGCAGCCTACCTGCCATTGGAAGAATGGGGTAGAGCCAGTGAGAAGTTACTGCCTTGTGCAAGGCAGAGGAGCCTTGGCTCTTTGGCTCGTTTGTGGTGGCCTGGTATTCAATCTGTGAGATGGGAGCCGTTGGCAGGAACCCCTCTCACTTTGCTGAGAGTGTTTTTTTCTTTTTTCCTTTTCGCCCAGTAAATTCCATTGCCCACCCTTCAATGTGTCTGCATGCCTAAGTTTTCCTGGTTGTGAGATAAGAACCCGGATTTAGCTGAACTAAGGGGCAAAAATTCTGCAACAGTAGTATATATACCGAGTATTTGCCCTAGCCATCCCTATCCCCTGTGGTGTCCTGCTCCCACACCCACATGGATAGAGGCCATTTTATTTGTTGATAAACTTTCTTAGTGCCTGCCCATTGTCAGGCTGGATTTCTGAGTATCTCCTGATTCTCTGATGCTATATTTTGTCAGTTTTTTGGATCATCTCTTATACTTGGTGTTGCATCCTTTGACACCTGGTGCATTCATGAACTGTCTCTGGAACATGGAACTCTGAGCTCCAGACTGAATTTCCACCTAGCTCTCTTGCCTAAAACCTGTTCCAATCTAGTAGATGAATGTAATAGAGGGCCTAAGCCAAGATGAAAATTTACAGCTTTCAGCACTTGCTAAGCTTCCTTATTTCCTTCCTAACCTGTATCAGACTGATCAAATTAAGCGCTGGAGATCCAGGCTCTTGAAATAGAAAATTTGTTAGGACACAGCTGTCTTTCATCACCTTTCCTCACTCAGACCTAGAGATAAAGTATTTCTTGGAACTATAACCCTCTGTTTTGGAGATGATAGTGGCCTCCTGAGTCTTTCAAGTGAGCACACAGGAAGTCATGTCCCCAAGCTACTTGCCTTATAAAATGCAACACCTCTTAGTAATTCTTTTGTCTTAGGTTACCTGAATAGTTCTACTTTGAACAGCTTGGCCCTCCTGCTATCTGAAGATTTTCCTCTGGTTCTATGCTAGCTTGGCTTCTTGCTTGTTTCTGAGACCCCTCTATTTATTTCCCTATTAGAGACCACAGCTCATGCTTGATTTAGACTCTTTAGTAACTTGATCGTACCCAACCTAAGCACCCCATTGTTTTCAAGGCTACTGACTCCAAGCCAGACCTTCAATGCTATTTTGTCCCCATTCCTCAGGCCAAGCCTCAAGACACCATATAAAAAGAAAGAATTAAAAGATATTGTGGAACAGCAGAAATGTGCCTGTTGATAACAATTGATAACAATTATTTGATTTTGTGAAAGACCCTTGGGAATCAATAAGGCACAGTCACTACCTGCCTTCAAGTGGCACATTGCTCAAGTTGGTTATGAAGAACCAAATATTCTTTGGTAAAACAGGAGTAATGTGTATGGCCAGAGTCAGAGACTAGGGAAACGTGTCCCATGTAGGCTTCCTGACAAATGTCTTTTCAAGAATTCTCAAGGAGAGTCAGATCCTTGGGACAGGAGGTGATGCTACCCCCTCCAACTGGACTAATGAGTTTTCTAGGGACCAAATGGCAGTAGAAATCCCAGCACTATGGGTCTCTGCATCTTCCCTGTAGGGCAGTGGCCAAAGATCCCAATGGCAGGCAGAGATAAGGCGGCAGGCTCTCAGTATTTTTTTTTTTTTTATTGTATTCCATTTGTTAAAGTATTGGATCTATTTCCAGTGGAGCGAGAGTCTGAGGTGACATAAACTACATATTCCCAAATGTAAAGTATGAAGAATAGGAGTTGAATTTGGCAGGATGAAGGAGGGACTGATGAAGTACACTTTGGAATTTGAAAGCATTAGGAGTTGTAATTATGTGTTACATACACGATGGCCATGATGAGGAGATGAGAACAGTAACGTAGATTTGTTAAGAGTTATATATAGAGAAATTACCAAGATGTCACTGAGACTAGCAACATTCCTTTAGGGTTGTCCCTGGGTGCCACTGTTGACATATCATTGGAAAGTCTTAACATCCTTGAGAAAGCTTGTCAGTTATTCTTGGTGGCTTAGAATTCTTCAACATATTCTACAGCTGCAAACACAAGTAGGCCCAAGAAGTACCTTGGTTAGAAAATGTAGTTAATGCACATTTTGTGTTCTGAGAAAAGAGTGGATGACATTTAAATAAGCAAGTTAGCTGACAGGAAGAAGAAATGATCAATTAGTTATCTTGGTAGTGGGAAGGGTGGCACTGAATGTCGCAGATAGTGACTATCTGAGGTTGATGTTGTGTAAGTGGTAATAAGAATTTACCAAGTGATATGGGTTGGCTCTGTGTTCTCACCCAAATCTTATCTTGTAGCTCCCATAATTCCCACGTGTTGTAGGAGTGACTCAGTGGGAGATGTTTGAATCATGCGGGCAGGTCTTTCCCATGCCGTTCTCATGACAATAATAAGTCTCACGAGATCTGATGGTTTTAAAAATGGGAGTTGCCCTGCACAAATTCTCTCTCTTTGCCTGCCACCATCCATGTGAGATGTGACTTGCTCCTCCTTGCCTTCCACCATGATTGTGAGACCTCCCAAGCCATGTGGAACTGTAAATCCATTAAACCTCTTTTTCTTCCCAGTCTTGGGCATGTCTTTACCAGCAGTGTGAAAATGGACTAATATACCAAGACAATTGTAAGTAAAGAAAGGCAGATTTATTAGAGAAAGTATGAAAGTATGTTTCAAGGAAGTAATGGGCAGGTAAGCAAGAGAGGAGCTGACTGCAAGGAGACAAAGGCCTGCTGAAGATTTTATAGGATGGTGCTTCTGTTGTGTGAAAAGGGCTTTGTGCAGTACTGATAACACTAAGGTTTCAGTGAGCATTTTTCTATCAGCCAAAGGTCTGGTGATAGCTGGGCACAGGAAGATTGTGAGTTAAATGTGCAAGAGGGCTATGTGTCCTGGACCATAAAGACAGGCAGACTTATAACTTATCTGCCTTTTCTTTTTGCTTTCCCTTGGTCCTGCAGTCTGATTCCTTTTCCCAAATTAGGACTCCACATTGAAAATATATTATAACTTTAGGGGTTGGCTGATTATTTCTGTCCAGCTAGTAGTCTGGGGGTCGTATCCCAGGACAGGTCCATTTTGACTGACAGGTAGAGAAGAGGTTCTGCCTAAGGCAGGATATAAACAGGGTATCTGAATATTTTCTTTTCTAAACTGAGATATTTTTGAAAAATAAAAGAGGCGCCAACAACAGGCAGCAACTGTGATTGTAACAGTCAAAATAGAATGTAAAATCACCCTAAATAGAAATACAGAAGGGTCCTCAGACCACAGCAATTTTGTTCATAGTTTTGTGGACCAACATTACTATCCAAGTGACTCCTCTGGGGGTTCCCTGGCATAGGTGGAAGTGAGCCACTGGTTCTTGGAACAGCTCTGAAGGTGGTATTATATTACTGAGAGGAAGGGAGCTTAGTGAGGAAATCCATTATCAAGGTGGCCCAGGGGAACTGAATGATAGGCAGGGATCACAGAAAACCTTTGCCTTTTCCCAGTAGGTTTTTGTTCTTGTGTATATTTTGTACATCATTGTATTCCACTACTTTCATTTTTTGACCTAGAGTTGTCAGAAGTCATGAGTCAAGGAAAGTAGAACCTTATGTTGGCTGAAATGAATGAACAGAGGGCAGGATTCAAGACAATTTTCTGTAACATGTAAGTCATTTGAAAAGACACTTCTGTCTGAGGGCAAGCATTTAAACTTAAAGCAGTTGGAACTTTACATTATTCTGTGCCTTGAGAAGAACATGGCTCTGCAGCCTGAGTCACATGGTATGCAGCTGCAACTTCTGCTCTTTATTTTTCTGTAAATAATTAGTAAGATCAAAAGGTACCAGATATACGACCCTCTCAGATCACTCCTCCTCACAAAGTAATAAAGTCATCTTCCTTGGAATGTAGCAATCTACAACCAAATTGCTGCAACACACTGTTCTCCTGTGGAAAATGTGATAATCCTGCTAAAATTTCTCTCTCTGAGCCTATATAAGTGAAACCTTTCCACTTTGGAATGCTGACCCCATTCATCTGGAATTGCTGTTCCCAGGTTGTCATCCTCAAGCTTTATGCTCAAATAACCTCTACGCTGAATCGTATTTTCTGAATCTCATTAAGGTTGACAGTATGTATGTTATAAACTATATAGTAAACTGCGATATAATATACATACCTTCAAACTAAAGGCATGAGGTATTTCACCTCTTGAACTTAAAAAGCACCTTTACATATTTAAATGGCTGATGAAACTATACGTTCCACATTTTCCCCTTTCAGAATGTTTTATTAGTACACTGATTTATTAAGTATTAATAAATGTGGCCAGATGCAGTGCCTCACGCCTATAATCCCAGCTCTTTGGGGAGGCTTGAGCCCAGGAGTTCAAGGCCAGCCTGGGCAACATAGCAAGACTCTGTTTCTACAAAAAATTAAAAAAAATAGCCAGACACTGTGGCGCACACCTGTAGTCCTAGCTACTCTGGAGGTAAGTGGGGAGGACCACTTGAGCTTAGCTCAAGACTACACTGAGCTATGATCGCTGCACTACAGTTTGGGTGACAGAGACTGTCTCCAATGCAAACACAAAATAATAGTTAAATAATACATGTAAAGCAACCACCAAATAACTGGTCTGCTCCATGATCTTTTCTTGTATTTTCTAGTGTTCTATATAATGTGTGTATTAATTCATAATCATAAAAAACAAAATCCCAAAACTGAACAATGTAGAAAAGAAGGACTTGACATCTCACTTTTACAAGTGAGCCACCAGCTGGGACCATCACTCAGGCAGGAAATATCACTCAGGCAGGAATTCAGCAAGTGGGCCAAAGGGAGACTCAAGTTTTCAAACAGGAAGCGACATGGAATCTGCTCTTGGCTGTCAGAGGCTGCTACTGTAAAGCTCCAAAGCTCCAGGGGAAAGATGAAGCCTGCCTTTGTAGTCAGAAGGTCACCAAGGGTATTAAGCCGAGAGGCTAGCTTTGTGTTATTAGGCTTAGTTTTGTTGAAAGGTAGGACCAAACCGAACTAGCTAATTTTAGTCTGAACTATTCCATTTAGTGCCCCATGTGAGCTAGAACAAATCATTCAACCTTGCTGGGTTACAATTCTTTAATGTGCCTATAACCCAAATGTCTTGTTTCTATTACAGTATGTCTAAAAATGAAATATTTCCATTAACTTACGAAATTACAGTGGAGGAGACACCACCAATTTGCTGGAAATTAGCCCACTAAAATGTCCCTAGGAGACACATGAGGGGTTCCCAGACACCCTCTTGGGTGCCCTTGGACACAGGCTGTGTTTCCCGACTTGTCACCCTGCTGCCCTGGCTCCTTTGTACACCACTGGTCTCTCCTCTCCCCACCCTGTGTCTGTGAGGAGCATTAGCAGGGGACACCTGTTTTCCCCCTGCTGCACCATCCCAAGCGTGGGACATGCCTTGACATTCATTTCCCTTAATATAGCACAGATTTGGCTTATAACATTTATCAAGATTTTACTGAGGACTCCCGGCAATATAAATTAAAGAGAACAAAGAATAGTCTGGTAAGACACCCTCCTTCCTCCCTTCCCTTTTTTTGAGTAGTTATTGAGTACCTACTATGTGCCTCAGGAACTCCTAAGCAAAAACAGAAACAGCCCTTGCTCATGGATCCTACAGTTTAGTGGAAGAGGGAGACAGACATCAACCAGATAACCACACAAATACAAATTGTTGTAAGTTGATAAATACGTTGAAGAAAAAGCAGGGAGTCCTAAATAAAGGGGAATTTACTTAGTCTGGGGAGTTAGGACAAGAGTTCCTGAGGAAGTGACAGTAGAGTTGAAAGCTGAAGGATTCTTGGACATTTAGATGTTAACAGGGATGGACAGAGAAAGAATACTGGATCCTGAAGAAACAGCCTGTGAGAGGCAGGCAGGGTCTGGTCCTTTTTTGAGGAACTGAAAAGGGGACAGTCTGAAAGGCAGAATGATATGACAGCAAAGGAGAAAAACAGATTATGAGGAAAACCATGAGAAGCCACTGAAGGGTTGTAAGCAGGGGAGTGGCATGGTCAGACGCAGTAGAAATGGCAGCCCTCTGGAGACAGAGTGCACATACTTCAACCAGCAGACAAAAAAGACAAATCCTGGAAGCAAAGGAACGGTGCTAGGAGAAGAAATATGGACTCTGTAAATGGGATAAATAGAATGTCTTTTATTTTTTAGAGTATTAAAAAGAATCAGCAACATCCACACAAAATTTGTATAGGAATATTAAAAGCAGTATTATTCATAATAGCCAAAAAGTAGAAACAACTGAAATATCTGTCAACTGGTAAGTTGGCCAATAAACTGTGCTATATACATAGAGTGGAATTGTTATTCAGCAATAAAAATAAATGAAGTACTGATACATGCTTCAACATGGATGATCCTTTGACACATGCTAAATGAACGAAGTGAGACACAAGAGACCGTGTATTGTATGACTCCATTTATATGAACTGTCCAGGTACACGTGCACAACGTGCAGGTTTGTTACATAGGTATACATGTGCCATGTTGGTTTGCTGCACCCATCAACTTGTTATTTACATGAGGTATTTCTCCTAATGCTATCCCTCCCCAGCCCCCCAACCCCAACAGGCCCCGGTGTGTGATGTTCCCCGCCCTGTGTCCATGCATTCTCATTGTTCAACTCCCACCTATGAGTGAGAACACGCGGTGTTTGGTTTTCTGTCCTTGTGATAGTTTGCTTAGAATGCTAGTTTCCAGCTTCAGAATAGGCAAGTCGTTAGAGACATAAAGTTGACTGGCTGCTACTGAGTACGTGAGTTTCTTTTAGGGAGAAACAAAACTTCTAAAATTAGATTTTGATGATAGTTGCACAACTGTAAATCTACCAGAAGCACTGAATTATATGGTAAATGGATTACATCTCAGTAAAACTGTTAAAAAAAAAACACAGTTTAAAAAAGAATCCAGGAACTGGGGACACAGCAGAACTGGATCTCAATCATAATTTTTTTCTCACTTTGTATTAATTGTACTGCAAATAATTGTAGCTAGCACAAGAGACCACAATGACTGTCTTGCTAGGGGAAGTTGGGAGGATTTATTTCGGGCTCTGTTAATACATGTTCGAAGGGGAGAGTTGGGCCCAGAGTTCATCTAAATTAGCAGCACCAAGCAGCTGTTTCAGTTAATCATTATGAGGGCTGTAAACACTCAAAAAGTACTCCATTAGCATTTTAAAAGAATGATCCTACCTTGTTAAATAGTACTTTTCTCTTTTGGCGTTTTCCTTTTAAAAGTAGCCCTATGTATCTTGAAATCTTGCTTTCGTTAAAACTAAGGTGTTAGCTTAACTTTAGGATACTGCTTCAGACCTTTTAAAAAATTTATTTGCTAGCTAGTTCTTAAACTCTGATTAGGAACATATGAATCATTATTTATTTAATACTACACAGGTTCAAAATAGCTTAAGAGAAATGGAACTCGAGGTTGAGCAGGTGGCAGTGTTTCCGTTTTCACACTCTGAGAAGGCCAAGGTTTCTTAGGGAAGCATTCCTGGTATCCGTATCAACCAGTTCAGAGTTCCTCAGCTGGTGTGCGTGTGTGTCTAATTTCATTTGGGTTGAGCCGCTGACTCTGTTAGGTTTTCATAAAAAATCATTTCATTTCCCTTTCCAGCTTCCGTCCTACTGGTGTGTGCATGTAAAAGTGTAATTCAGGCTTAACCACTTTAGGTGTAGGCTAGTTAAATTGCTTTGTTTTATGTATGAGAAAGCTGAGACTCAGTGGTGATAAGGAACCTTGATTTGGCTGTATCACTAATAACAGAGCTTCGTGTTGGAACTCGTCTCCTGATTCATTTCTTTTGGTGAAACATCCTCTTCATTTCCGAGCTTTCAACCTCTATCTTTTCAAGTCTTACACTAAAGAATAAGTATCTGCATAGAATTTCATTTTCTGTTCTCTTCTTAGAATTGACTTTAAGAACAGACAGAAGAGGTGGTTGTCAGTGTAGCGTAATGGAGGGAAAAAAATTAAAGATGGGCCCTTCCTTTTCTGCCATTTGTTTTCCCCCAGGTAACAAAAGAAAATTCTCTATTTTATTTTTCCTAGTAATTAGGAGCAATCCACGTGTTTCAACAAAGGCAGAAACAGCATCAGGACTCTGACCTAATGAATTTTAGAAATGTTAAGATCATTGGAAATTAAATTTCATGACTGTCTCTCACCTGGCCTATAAATCTAATCTCCTTTGCTTCTGCTTTGGCCTCTTTAAGACCCATTATTTTCAAGGAAGAGACTTTTTTTTTTTTTTAAAGTAAACTCTGGGTGTCTCTCCCCTATGAAAAACTCTCTAATATCTTCTATTGCATTTAGAATAAACTTTCAATTCCTTTCTTGGCTAACAAAGCCTTACAGGATCTGGCCCATGCTAGTTTCTGACTCAGCAAGAGCATCTCCATCTTGGACAAGCACCACCATTTTAAGTTCCCCTTGATTAAAAACTGCCTAAATCCAGCCCCAGAAACATCAGCCTAATGGCTAATGTCAGCATGACCATAAACCACAAATGACACCTCTGACGAGAAATATTCCAACCCTGAGATAAACCCTCCTCTGATCAGAAATATGCCTCCCCTCCAACCAGAGACATTAATCCCCCGGCAATAAAACTCTCCTCCACCCAGAAACATTCCAAGCCTGCAATATGCTCTCCCTCCCTAAACCGCCAAATACCTTTGGTCTGTAAAAGAGAACACTACTGACTGAAATCGGCCAGAAGACCCTCTCAGGTTTATTCTCCAAAATAAACCTGTCTCTGTTAAGCTGCCTTTTCTGTTTCTTTCCTTAACTCTTACAGTTTCCATCTCTAGGCTCAATAAAGTTTACTTTCTCATTTCTTCTTCCCTCAAATGCACTAGAACAGGTCCTTACTTAGGGCCTTTGAATTAGTGTTATCCTTTTCCTGGAATGCTGTACACTCTGATTTTTGCATGACTGTTATTCAAATTGCTGCTAAAATGTCTCCTCCTTAAAAGGGCAGTCCCTTTACTAGCCACTCAATCACCATCACGTCACTTATTGTAACTTCTTTGCATACAGCTTAAAACCAACAGATATTTTGTTTTCTTTTCATCCTCAGATAAGTTCCCTAGAATCTACACTACTTATCTTCATCATTGTTCAATTGACAGCCTGGAGTAGTGTTTGTTGAATGAAGAAATGAACAAATGAATTGCACCCTTTCTTCCCTGACCCTCTTCTCTCAACAGGGCAAAACTTAACTCATAATGAGCATACACTCAAAAATGTCTTTCTTATTGCCAGGTGTTTCCACTCTTGAGGAACCGATGCCCTTAAGGAGACAGGGCAATTTGACTGGCCTGGCCCTTCTGATTTTAGGTGAAAATAATCAGCACAACAGCTTTTCATCTCTGGTTAGGATTCCCAGTGACCAAAGCTTTAGTTTCCGATTTCCATACCATGTAAAGACATCAGGGTGAGCACTAGGGCCCTGAGAACCCTGGGTGCCACTTCTTGGCTGGGATAGGGCCGGTTGCCCCGTGCGCCGTGAGTGGTCCTCCCTGGAGATGCTGGGAAAAGGGGTGGAGTCATCAGAAAGGATGAGCCTTCCTTGGGCCTGCAGATCTGGTGGGGCTGCCACTTTGGGAAGGGCCTGGGGCTTCGGAAGAAAGCAAAACTAGCCTTGTGGCGAAGAAGGAGCCCAGCTGGCCCCAGGCTGTAAGACTAAGGAGTCGACGGAAAAGAGGCAGAGCCTGAAATCAAATCTGCGGAGCAAGCCAAGGCCTGGGGACTTGCCAGAGGAAAGGGTTAAGCCGTTTCCAAGGCAACGGACCAGGAAGCACGCAAGACGTCCGCCGCAGGTTCGTAGGTCGCCCTCGAATTTAAAGCTCCCAAGGCTGAGCGGGTCCCAGCCAATGGAGAGGCCCCCTTTAAATCATGTGATCAGCGGGGCTGCTCCGCTAGCTGCTGCGGAGCACGTGGGAAGGCTTTTTTTCCTGTTCCTTCTTTCCCTTTTTAAACGCCCACTCACTTTTGCGCGGGCCTGGCCGCGGAGTTCTCGCGAGAGGCGCGCTGTCCTCTCGCGAGAGTGAGTGGGAGGTGTGGAGAGTAGGCGGTGTTGCGGGCCGGAGCTGCGGCGGCGGCGGCGGCGGCGGAAGCCGAGGGGTGGGCAG
>NW_016814423.1:1258131-1283386 GCF_001698545.2 Rhinopithecus bieti | reverse complement strand
AGGGGGGAGGGCTGGGGGCCGACGCGGGAGGGGGCCAGCCTGCTCGCCCGGCTCGCTCACGGGTCGTTGCGGCCGGTGACATGTCCGTGAGCTGCGGAGGCTGCGGCCCCCAGGTGAGCCGGGCGCCGACGCGTTCGCCGCGGAGGCTGCGGTTAGATGGGGTGGCGGCGGGTATGCGGCCGGCATGGATGGAGCGGCCCGGCTCCGGCGCCCCAGCCTCTCCGCCTGCCGGTGGTCCCTCTACTCACTTCGGGGCCGCCCGAGAGCTGCGCCTTCGCATGGCGAAGGGAGGAGGGCGGGAGGAGCGCGGCCGAGGGAGGAAACCCAAGGCACCGGGCCCAGAGTAGAGGGAGGTGCTCGGTTTCGAGACGGGTCTTCCTGGGGTCCCGAGTGTGGCGGTGGAGCTGCCGCCCCTTTTAATGACAGGCTGTTTAAATCCACGGGGTGGTCTTTAGAGATGGTCCCCCGGGTCCGTGGTGTGCGCACAGGAACATTTGCAGCAGAAGGAGGACGTTGCACTTTGTCCGCGAACAGCATCCTTCACTGTCAGAACCCTGGAGCCCTGGAAGCAGGCGCTGCTCAGATCTTATGACAGAAACGGAAGGCGTCAAGCGGCTCTTCGTAGTATTAATATTTGGATTTGCTGTCAAATACCCTCCTAGGCTGTTAATGGCGTAAGGCTGGCCATAAAGTACTCCGAATGGATTGAGTATACTGCTATTAATCCAGGCATCTAAGCTGCTTTATAAAAAATATGTAGATGTAACCGAAGTATTAAAAAAAAAAGTAAATGACAATGACAGTAAAAGCTAACATTTTTTCTCTTCCCCATATTACCAGCTTTCATTTTTTTCTCTGCTTTCGCTGTCTTCTAAAACCATATAAAGTTGGTTGTGATTTAGCTTTAGATGTTAAGGAGTTTCATGGTGAGAAAGACTGCTGAGACACATATCTAATAGCTTTAGTACAAACTGGAGTTAATTCCTGTTCTCTTTTCAGCTTTTCAATCGCTTGCAAAATGCTCGTTTTGCTTAGCTGCTTCCCACTGTTTTAGAAATGTCATGTTGATTGTGATTTCGTTATGTCTGAAAATACTCAAAATATGGAGTACTAAGAAAAAATGGGGTATCAGTAATGCAAAGATAACTTTTTTTAACGTCATGATATTAGGATGGCAGCCCAGTGCCTGACATGATTGGTGTCAGTTAAAATAGTGCAACTGAATGATTTTTTTTTAAACGTTTACTTTTTCAAATGGTACCCTGATTATTCATTTTGCTGCTGCTGCTGTTCCTCCTGACAAAACCGACCCGGGGTGAACAGTGAATGTCACTATTAGTTGTAGCTGTAACAGTAATTTATGAAAGGTCAAAGAATGTAAGGGAATCAGGTAAGAAGTGGGTTCCCAAGCTAGTTCCCTGAGCTAGTGACTAGTGTATGTACCCACGTAACTGCACTATCGACGAGATTGATATGGGTCTAGCAGTGGACTCCTAGGCCAGTGATATTTTGCAGTTGTTGAGGATATGGGAAGTTGCCTAAGACATGGAACCATAGTGAGAAAGTCTCTAGCCTTCTCTAGCCCCCTGAACTCCAAGGATAAGTCTAGAAGCTGAGGAAGTCCTCTTTTGCCTTTAGAGGCTGGAAAAAATATGGTACTTTTAATTTTTTTTATTTTTTAATTTTAGGAACTTTCTGGAAAAGGAACTCAAACCAATTTGGACAATATATTAAAGGCCATTTTAAGAGAAATTGTCAGTTATAAATAGGTAGAGGAATTCTCTCTATACTTGACAAAAATGTAACTTAGAAAATATCTCTTTGTGAATGGGCATAGGAGACCAGTGTTGATTAGAAAAAATTCCTTCTTACTCCATCTTAGCAAACTAATTTTCAGAAATAGAAAAATAAATTTTTTGGCTGGTCTTCATAACCTTTTGGCAAGGGTTTCAAACTTGTAGGGTGTGTGGTGTTTGGTTTTTCAAAAGTAATTGAAGTAACTTTGGATAGGGTAACTGATTTTTTTTTTTTCTATCTTGTCTGCATTTTATTAATCAACTACCTGGAAGGACTGAAGGGTGAGAACTGGTCAAGAGAAGATCTAAGTTAAGCCTGGGTGTGAGTTAAGGGTCAATAAGCTGGTAATATGGGTAAGAGAGAGAAAAATGCTTCATCAGTTTAAAATAGACTGGAAAGATTCAAATGTCTTGATTCTCCCAGTCATCCTTACATATAAAAGTTGACTTAAAAAATACTTCTGGGCCAGGCCTGGTGCCTTACGCTTGTAATCTCAGGACTTTATTTAGGAGGCTGAGGCGGGTGGATCACTTGAGACCAGGAGTTCAAGACCAGCCTGGCCAACATAGAGAAACCCTGTCTTTGCTAAAAAATACAAAAATTAGTCACGTGTGATGGCACACGCCTGTAATCCCAGCTACTCAAGAGGATGAGGCACAAGAATCGCTTGAGCCTGGGAGATGGAGATTGCAGTGAGCCAAGATCTTGCCACTGCACTCCACCCTGGGCAACTGAGCAAGACTCTGCCTCAAAAAACAAACAACAAAAAACTGCTGGAGTAAAGGCATTTGAAATTTGTAGATTAGAGACTGGACATGGTAAGAGGAGAAAAGTTATCATTTTTAGAATAGTCTAAGAATGTTTTTTGGGAAAGAAAATAAATGGGGTAGAGGCCTGGAACAGAGAGGATGTTACTTGAGTGAAAATGAGGTGTATTGTAAAGAGTTTGGGTTTGGGAGTCATGTCTGTTAATTAAATGAGCCTCATTTTCTTCATACCCACCTAAAAAGTTAGAGCGAAGCACATAGTAGTTGCTTACTCAGTGTGTGTTTTTTTTTTTTTAACCTCCTATAATGGTTTGAGGATTCTTTGATTGCAAGGAACAAAAAGCCAATTTAATTAGCCTACTTTAAAAAAAGCATTTGTTATACAGTGCTGCTGAAGTCCATTGCATGGTTCCAATCCAGCGTTCTGGGAATCAGGAAGTCTTCAGGCAGTCATTCCTCCAGTTTTTCTCTGGAAGCACATGGTGTTATGTCTCTGCTACACACCGCAGATCTGTTCCAGTTTCTTTCAGATTGGCCTTCTCTTTAAAGCTCTTGGTTTCCACTTCCCCAAAACTTTGGTTTGCATGAGACTTTGGTTTGCCATGATGCCAACACCAGACTCACTCACTGTGCAACGTGGTTCTCAACAAACATCTCCAAGTCTCAGGTCTGTTTCTAGAGAGAGAATCCAATTGGTCAGGTTTCTGCTTCTAGTGCAGTTGGCTGGGGAGTGGGGAAAGATGAGAATGGGAAAAAATGGATGAGGAAGAGATTTAGGTTTGTCTCACAGTTCGTAGGGCTGCACGTTTGAAACTGGCCATGCCAGCATCTTTAACAAAAGGAGAGTGGACAGAGAGGAAGTGATGGATACCTCAGGTGTGCTTTAACATCCTGCAATTTGAGTTCTTCCTCTAGCACTGCATTGAACTTGCTCTCAGCTTGGTAATGTTCTAACCAGATCTAATGAGTAGTCTCTTTACAGGACAGATTCTCCTAGGTGTGGGAGTTCAGGCAAATTACTTAAATGCTTGATGACTCAGTTTCTCTATGTGTAGAATGGGCATGATAGCACCTTCTGTGGTGAGAATTATGAATTCATGTATGTAAAGCAATTAAACAGTGTCTGGCATATGGCAGGCACAGTGCAAAGGTACAGTATTAGTATTGGGCGAGAGCATACCGTGTGGCAGGTACTGTGATAGGGGCTTCTGGTCATGTTCAGAGAGGCAAGAATTTCTGCCCTCAAGAGGTTTGAAAGTCTCATGCTGACCACTCATGCTTAAAACCATTTCTTGACTTCAGTGACACTAAATTCTTCTAAATGTCTATCTTACCTACCTTTCTGACTGCCATTTATTTGTGGTTCATTTTATCACTCTCTGGAACCCTTTATCATGGTTGTCTCCATAGATGCTCTCTTGAATTTCTGTTCTTTCCCAGTCTCTGAGATCACCTTTCAAGCTCTCTACATGTGGATTATTCTTAGAGTAACATCTCCAGCTATGACTCCAAGTAAATCTCTTAATTTTTGGTTGTTTTTTGGGTAGTATTATTTATATAATTTATATGTTTTGAGACATGGTCTTGCTCTGTCACTTACATAATTTATATATTTTGAGACATGGTCTTGCTCTGTCACCCAGGCTAGAGTGCAGTGGCACAGTCTTGACTCAGTGCACCTGCCCCTCCCAGGGCTCAAGCGATTCTCCCATCTTAGCTGCCTGAGTAGCTGGAACCACAGGTGTGTGCCACCACACCTGGCTAATTTTTATATCTTTTGTAGAGGGAGTTTCACCATGTTGGCCAGGCTAGTCTCAAACTCCTGGGCTCAAGCCGTCCACCCCCCTTGGCCTCCCAGTGTGCTAGGATTACAGGTGTGAGCCCACTGTACCCAGCCTCTTGGTTATTATTATGTTGATACAAAATACTGTCTTCCAGTTACCTTCTAATTTGCAAAGAAAAAAATTTTCTTTCAGTTCTCCAGGCTTGAAACCTTAAAGTTGTTTTTCTCATTCTTTTTTTATGCTGTAATACATGCTGTTAATAGGTTCTGTGTAGGCCTTTGGGTGCTTCCTATGACTGGCCCATCTGCAAAGTAGAACTGTTCACTTATTTCAGCTACTGGCAGCTTAGGATAGATCCTTATATTTGTAAGAGCTACTTAAATGCCTTTTCAGCAATACACTCTTTTTTTTTTTTTTTGAGACCGAGTCTCGCTCTGTAGCCCGGGCTGGAGTGCAGTGGCCGGATCTCAGCTCACTGCAAGCTCCGCCTCCCGGGTTTAGGCCATTCTCCTGCCTCAGCCTCCGGAGTAGCTGGGACTACAGGCGCCCGCCACCTCGCCCGGCTAGATTTTGTATTTTTTAGTAGAGACGGGGTTTCACTGTGTTAACCAGGATGGTCTCGATCTCCTGACCTCGTGATCCGCCCGTCTCGGCCTCCCAAAGTGCTGGGATTACAGGCTTGAGCCACCGCGCCCGGCTGTCAGCAATATACTCTTATAGTCATGGTGTCATAGATGTCACTGATAAAAAAGAAATGTGTCCCTGGGTTAAAATTCTGAACATATTTTCTGTTAGAAATAATCTTGTGGATAGGGCTACATACAAGATTAAGAACGTTACTTCATTTTCTAGGGAGCATATTCATGTTGAAAGCACAATGTCAATATTTTAGTTTTTTGTCGTTGCATTTTTTTTTGTAGGTATTCAGTTGCATAGCATTTTAATTATAGCATATCATCCTTATAATATTGTTTTATTATACATACAAAGTTTTATTATAAATCAGTTGTTGAAAATATTTTTGAAAGTCAAATATATTACAACTGCACCCTCAATAGTGAAACTAAGATAATCAATTGAAGGCATATATCCTCTACAGTGATTTCTTAGAACTATTCAAGTCTAGGTCTAATGAGTTTTTTGTTATGAAAATGTTAACTGTTTTATCCTCCTGCATTCATCTGATTATTCTAATTAACTTCTAACAATGGACCATTGCATGTTGTTTTTAAAAGTCGTGTTTATTGTTGCTGAATAGGTAGTTTTGAAGTCAATAGCCATTCACACCTAGTACTTTGTCAGCTAGACCCGTGTTATTCCTTTCAATACCAATGGCTAGTTGGGCTCAAACATACCTTAGAAGTAGATCTCAATCTGGAATGCAGTTGAAAAATCCGTAATTTTTTTCTATGACTGTTTGAGAAAACAAAAGTGACAGAACAAATATCCTTGGATTAATTTTGCAAAAAGTCGTTAAGTGGCCCTAACTATTTTCTATTTGGTGATGTTGCTTTTGCCACCAAATGCCTGTCTGCTTCACGTCATTGATGAAATTTCTCTTCACCTTACTTCACTTCAGTAAATGTATGGTTGCTTATTATGAGTAAGGCCTTTGGGGAATGCAGAGATGAGTAAGGCATGGCGATGGAATGAAATTCACTGTCGTATCCCGATCAGTGTTACTTAGACGCTACATGTTGTTAGTACTTATAGTCCAATGCAGGGCATAGACATGTAGACATTTAACTGTTACATAAAGCACTGTAGTCTAAAGTCCTAAAATAGAGCAAGTGGTGATTTTGCCCCCCAAGGAAATGCTTGGTAATATTTGGAGCCAGTTTTGTTACTGCAAGTGAGTGAGTGCTACTGGTATCTAGTGGGTAGAGGCCAGCGAAGCTGCTACCTACCACGCATACACAGCCTCCTACAACAAAGACTTATCTGACCCAAAATGCTGATGATGCTGAGGTTGAGAAACCCTGTAGCAGTAAGAACAACATGTATATTGTGAATGCAGGAATGAAGTTGATTGAGGATTAAAAAGGAAAAAGGCAGAAACTATAAAGAAGCAAATATCTTAATAGATATTAAGACATACTAAAATCACTTTATACAATTGACTGTTGTTTTGAAAAACAAAATAGTATCTGATAGCTGTAGTATTTTTAGATTTTGTAAGTCTAATAACAGGTCTGTGCCCAAGAAAGGAACTTAGCTTCCTTATTTGCAAAGAGGGGGATAACATCCCTTTTATTCTGCTGTTCACCTGTTAGGTATTATTCTGTTTTGGTTTTCTAGTGTATGCGTTAGGGTTTACAAGATAACTTATTACAGTTTTTCTTCAAATAATATCACTTCATGTTTAATGTTAGAAATCTGACAGTGTTTTTTCATCTCCATCTCCCCCGCCACATTTTTTATCCTATTTTGTCATACATTTTATCAATATGTCTGTTTTAAACCCTCTAATTCATTGTTACTATTTTTAGTTTAAGCAGTTATATTTTAACTGTTCAAAAGGGATTGAAAAATGAAGAATGACTTATATTAACCTTATATTTACCATTTCAGATGTTCTTTATTGCTTTGTGTAAGATTCAGATTTCCATCTGGTATTATTTTTCTTTGCCTGAAAAATTTCTTTCCACAGTTACTCTAGTGGTGGTCAACTGGTGGTGAATTTTCACGGCCCTTATTCATCTGAATAAATTTATTTTGCCTTAATTTTTGAAATATATTTTCATTGAGTATATCTGGGTTGATGCTTTTTTTTTTTTTCCTTCTTAGTACTTTGAAGATAGTGCTCCATTGTCTTGTTTTCTGGTTCATATAAATGTGAAGTCTATTGTCCTTGGTTCCTCTGTATATAATGTACACATATATATATGTGCACTTTTTCTCTGGTCAATTAATATTTTTTCTTTATCACTGGTTTTCAGCCATTTGGTTATGATTTGCCTTGGCTTTCTTTATGTTTATTCTTAGGGTTTGTTGAACTTCCTTGGTACTGTCAGTTTATGGTTTTCATCAAATTTGGGAACTTCTCTGCTATTTTGCCTTCAAATTTTTTTTTCTGCATCTGCGTCCCCAACTCGCGCTCTCGCTCCCTCTGTCTCTGTCTTCGTGGAACTCCAGTTGTTCACCTTTTATGGTGCTTAAAAAGTCACACTCTAGGTTTGTTTTTAAGTTTCCTCTCTCCATGTTTCATTTTGGATAGTTTCTATTACATTGTCTACAAGTTCACTGAGCTTTTCTTCTTTAATCTGTTAATTGTATCCAGTATGGTTTTCCTTTCAGTATGGTATATTTAATTTTCATCTCTAAAAGTTCAATTTTGGTGTCTTTTGTATCTTCTCCTTCTCTCCTTATCATGATGATGTTTTCCTCTCACTTCTTGAGTATATGGAACGTCTTTGTACTATAGTTTTACAATCCTTTTCTGTTCCTGCCATCATCGCTGTCATTTCTAGGTCTTCATTTATTGACTTTTTTTCTCCTGGTTATGGTTCATATTTTTCTCTTCCTTTGCATGCTTGGTAATTTTTATGTATACCAGCCATTGAGTTTATACTGTTGCTTGCTTGATTTATTATATTACTTAAGTGTGTTGGATTTAGTTGGGGTGCACAGTTATTTGGAATCTGTTGGATTGTTTCAAGGCTTGCTTTTAGAATTTATTAGTGTGGGTCCAGAATAGTTTTTAATGTAGTGCTGAATTATTGCCTCTACTAAGGCTACCTCTGCTAAGGCTACTACTTCTTCTGAGGAGTCTATCATTGCCTGATATATTACAAGGTTTTTCTATTCTGGTGGAATACATTATGGTTTCTCTCTAGGGCTCTCACTTACTTTCAGCTCTCCCTCCAGCATAACACCCTGTAAATTCTAGCCATCTTGGTCTCCCCAAACTGATCTCTGTTTAAAACTCAGCAAAACCACCGAACTGCTTGGCTTTCCTGTCCCTGTATTGTGACCGGGAAGCCACCTCCCAGTGTTTCCCTTCTCTCAGGGATCACAGTCCTGTGTTGCCTGTTGTCTGATGTTTAAAACCAATATTTCATATATATTTTATCCTGTTTTCTTGTAGTTATATTCAACAGAATGTTAATTTTTAACACCTGGCCTTTGGTCAAAATGTGTATTTGGAGCACTTACTCAAAATATGATCTCAGATACTATAAAGTAGGAATTATTGGAAACACAAATGTTTTCACAAACTCATTAAATGTAGACATATTCATTTAAATATTTAAAGGCATACTTTACTCTTTATTCTGTTTTATGTTTTTCGGCCTACGTCATGCTTTGAACTTTGTTCTTTAAATATGTTAGTTTTTATTTATTAGTTCAGCAGATGTTTGAATGCCTACTATGTAAAAATACAAATACATAAAACACTTTTGTCCTCAGGGAACTTGCAACAGGAGGGAAGTATGCAATCAGAGGCACCAGAGGATTAAACTGTAAACCACTTAGGCAGCACTAAGGAGATGGCTACTATTTGGGCAAGGAGGGATAAAGGAGAGATATGAGCCAAGCCTATTTTAGGGAGGGAAGTTCTTGAACTGATGCTTGAGTAGTAAGTAGTAGTTCAGCTGATGGAAGAGAGAGGCTAGGTTTGAGAGAAGTTTAGGAGAATGACAGGTCAGGATTTGGCAATTTACTAGATGCGGTAGGCTGTAGGAATAGAGGGGAAGACCAGTTTCCAGCTTGGCCTACTGGTTGGGTTTGGTTTAATGACTCTTACTGACATAGAGAATACAGGAGGAGATCGTTTAGAGAGAAAGTGTTATTTACCTTTTGAACATACAAATTTTGGAGTAACTGGGATATTTAGTTGGAAGTATCTAATAGGAAATTAGACATACAGAACTGAAGAATAAATTAGGGGGTTATTTGCATAGTTAAAACCAGAGGTGAGGATAGACTGTCCTTGAAAAACTAAATAAAATAAGACAAGAGGATACGGATGAAGACTAGGAAATACTAGTATTTGAGTAACAAGTTATAAAATAATTTAGGAAAGGAAATTTATGTAGAAAGAGACAAGTTTTCCTCAACCAGAAATTACATGTGGCACTTGTTAAAATTACAGATTCCTGTGTTGCATGTAGACCTATTGAATTTGGATCTTCCGGTGGGGGAGTTGTGTGTGTTAGAAATAAGCTGATGTGTATATGTACTGAGGTTTGAGAACTAGTGCAGTAGGAGGAGAGTCAAGATATGGCAATATTGTTGATAGGTGTTTCACAGACTCTGGCATGGTTAACTCTCCTTATACAAAAAAGGTCAAGTAATAGGTGATGTCAACTTGAACATTTCTTGGGTCAGAGGAGATAAGGAAAGACTTGGAGAATATATATTTTTTAATTATAAAAGAATTTATGTTCATTCAGAGACGTATAAAACTCAATATACATAGACACAAAATGAAATACCCACGATTGTATCTACCCAGATAAAACCAATGTCTGTACCCGTCTGGTGTATGTCTTCTTTTATGTTACACATATAGATACACACATGTAGTTACGCAGATTTTTCACAAAATGGGATAATGCTAATATGATGGAACCTGTCTTGTTTTACTTAATGATCTACTGTATTCTCATACTGTAGATAGATGACATTTTATAAAATTTAAGTCCCACTTGTCATGGGTGACCACTGGCATCCGTTTAGTGTACCTCCTTCAAGTCATTTCCTATGGATGCACAAATACATATGTGTGTCAGAGTTGTGTCTGTATATAATTTTTTCTTTCCTTTTTCTTTCTTTTTTTTTTTTTGAGACAGAGTCTTGCTCTGTGGCCCAGGCTGGAGTGCAGTGGCACAATCTTGGCTCACTGCAACCTTCGCCTCCTGGGTTCAAGCAATTCTTGTGCCTCAGCCTCCCAAGTGGCGGGGATTATAGGCATATACCACCACACCCAACTAATTTTTGTATTTTTAGTAGAGTTGGGGTTTTGCCATGTTGCCCAGGCTGGTCTTGAACTCCCGGCCTCAAGTGATCTTCCTGCCTTGGCCTCCCAAAGTGCTGTTAGCCACTGTGCTAGGCCAGCTTTTTTTTTTTTTTTTTTTTTTAATTACAAGTGAGAGCATACTATTTACACCATTCTGCAACTCGCTCTTTCACACCAGTATGGTTCACTCTAACTCATTATTTCCAATAGCTGAGTAATAGTCATGTGAATTTATTTGAGTTGATGAACTTCTAGGTTATTTTCAGTTTTTTCATTTTATTTCAGTGAGTAGACTTTCACATATCTTAGTGAATTTCGTGCAAGTATATGTGTAGGATAAATTTTAAGAAGTGAAATAGCAGGACCAAAGGATAGGTGTATTTATTTAAAGTGCCCTATATCTGTGTTCTCTGTACTCTTTATAATTGTTTCTCTAATTGCTTTCATTTGTTTACTTTTGCTTTCTGTGATTTTTCTTAAAATCTTCTTGGTTTTCCATTGTTTTTAGCAATGTCTGTTCTGCTTTTTTGTTATTTCTTTTTTTTTTTTTTTTTTTTGAGACGGAGTCTCGCTCTGTTGCCCAGGCTGGAGTGCAGTGGCCGATCTCAGCTCACTGCAGACTCCGCCTCCCGGGTTCACGCCATTCTCCTGCCTCAGCCTCCCGAGTAGCTGGGACTACAGGCGCCCGCCACCTCGCCCGGCTAGTTTTTTGTATTTTTTAGTAGAGACGGGGTTTCACCGTATTAGCCGATCTCCTGACCTCGTGATCTGCCCGTCTCGGCCTCCCAAAGTGCTGGGATTACAGGCTTGAGCCACCGCGCCCGGCCCTTTTTTGTTATTTCTAAGGGAATTTCATTTGCTTAGTGGTAGTTTTCTGTGTGTTTCCTGAGCTGTAGTGTCTCCCTTTGTAGTTGTTTGCCTTGTCTGCCTGTTTCTTGTCTCTCATCTGCTTTTTTCCAAGCCATGTAGGTTCAGTTTAATTTCTTTGACTATAAATAACACATTTAGTTATTCTTTGCTTAGGACTCTTGTTTCTTTATCCAGAATAGGGCAAAAAGCAGTAAAGCATTAAATGAAAAGTTTAACATAATACAAATGTATTTTAGGGGAAAATACTGTATTTTGTTTTCATGTGAAATCTGTCAAAAACGATGTGCTAATTATACAAGATGCTGGAGAAATCCTGCTGTAGCTGTTATCCTTTCTTCCCCCATCAATCTTAGCATCATTTCCAAAGATGGTTTTTTTCTTTGCTTTACAAAAGTATGTCATATCATCTCATATTGGATTCACTTTTATGTTGCACAGATATTCTCTAATAGATTTCTTTCTTCCTGAGACAATGTTTTACTTACGTTTCAGTGAAAAAGTGGTGGAGTAGGGCAGTAAGTTGTTTTTCTTCCATGAGTGAAACAGAGTGTAAATAGAGAATTGAACTGTTTCTTTCATTAATTTCAAACAATGATTTGAATTCTGAGATAATGTGAGTTGCAGGGGCATGATTATATTTCTCTGGATTTTTTCTTTTTGTGTATATTATGTGTTGTTTGTATTTCAATGTTCCTTCACAGATCCCATACTGAACTCCATTTGCTTTATTATTCAGTCTTGAGTAAGGGTGTTTTATCTGAATCTGCCATGCAGGAAAATTGTGGGTAAAGTGAACTGGGGTAGCCAGCCCTATCAAATCCCAGGTGTTGTTTCAGAGCGTTCCCCCCTCTCCCTGCCCCACTTTGAAACTGCTTCTTCTACCTTAGGTGCTTGTTGCACCTGAGGGTGAGCAGCTCATTTAGATAGTTGGTTCCATTTATTTGATGGTGAAGTCTCCTGGGAGTTAATGTTTATCTTTGCTCAGTTGACTTTAGTCAGCAGCTGCCAAGGTAATTGTTGTTTCCTGTCTCTTTTCCCTACTTCCCTTTCAGGCAAGGTTAGGAGCAGACGCAGAAAAAATGATGTAAGGCGTGCCATTCCTTTGTCCTGCAGAATTGTTTTTAATGGCTGCCATGGCGTCATTGTGGGAATGAACTTAAGATCGTTTAATTACTCTTTTGTTTCTGGCATCTGGATTGCTTCTTATTTCTATTGTGAGTTGTAATGAACCAGACTATAAAACCTTTATGCACTGTAGAGGAGTGGTGAAGAGCCCCAGTGCTGGAGTTAGAAAATTTGAACTTGAATCCCACCTCTGCCATTTATTTACTGTGTGGGCCTGGGCAAATTGATAAGCTTCCTCTTGCCTCAGTGTTTCTCATTGTCAAACTGGGGTCCTATTCTGTAGTCTAAAGGATGACATGAGATGTTTACATAAACCTCCTAGCAAAACAGAGCACTTGGTTCCTTATGAGCCCTTGTTAATAAGCTGGATGCTCTAGAATCATTATTTGCTTTGATGCATTCCCAAAAGCAGAAATGCTGAGTCAAAGAAGTATTTCCAGGGTTTTGACATGCATTACAAAACCTCCCTGCAGGTGCCACTTTACTTAGGAGCTGACTTTGACAGTCTCTGGTTTCTTGGAACCCTTATGCTGGCTTCTATGTTTTATGTTACATTTGAGAAAAGCCCATTTGCCTCTGAGGTTTTCTGGCAGTTGAGGAGAACACTGTAGAGAAGAAATGAGAGTGAAGTGGACTGGGACAAAAAAAAGGATTATCTTTTTGCTTTGGCTACTATACATTTTATACTTAAGACTTGTTTTGATAATTTTGGTCCACTTGATCATTTTGCTCCATAGGTAAATATTTAAGTCTTCTTTTGCCTGTGTTTTGTAGTTTTCAAAGTACCTCCCATAAATTATTTTTCATTTAGTTCTCACAGTAAACTTGTCTGGTAAATATGGTATCATATACATTGAGGAAAAAGTTCCAGAGACATTGCAGTTTACCCGGAGGAAACAAAACTAATAAGAGGCAGCACAGGAACACGCATGATCCTCTTCTGGATTCTGGGGTATCACCCTTTCTTTACCTTGTGCTGATGGGAACGCCTTGTGTTAGGCTGAGCCTTTCTCATGATGCTACTTCAATTTCAGTAATCAGATTTTATTGTTATAGAGACCACTAGGGCTTAATCTTAGTTCATAGTAGAATACCATTGTATTTCTTTGTCTAAAAATTAAAATGTAGAAATCTCTAAAGTGTGCGTGTTTGTGCACTCACCCTATACTATAGTCTTATCTGCATAGCAAAAGAATATGCAATTTGAACTTGACTAAAATTTAGTTTTTTAAAAGTTCTGACGGTGGGGGCTACATTGAAGTTTGTTTTTGCATATAAATCTCCTCATAGTATAAATTTATGTTAACCAAATGTCTTGGAAACCTCAGCTAAGCAATTCATTTTTTTGTTTTTTATTTTTTTCAGAAACTGGGTCTTACTATATTGCCTAGACTGGCCTTGAATTCCTGGGCTCAAGCAGTCCTCCCACATCAGCCTCTCGAGTACCTGAGACTACAGGCATGCGTCACTGTGCCCACCTTCAGCTGGGCAGTTCTTGATAAGACCAGATTGATTTTCTGAAAATACTTGAAACTAAGAATTTCTTAAATCTTTATTTATTTTATTTTTTTAAAAAAGTATTTAGTTCTCCACTTCTACTCTTTACTTTGAAGGATTTGAATGCAGGAGGGCCATATCTATCTTGTTTCTCTTGTATCCATAGCATCTAGCACAAGTAGATTTTAAATGAATGGACAAGATACTGTGGCCAAATGCAGATACCGAGTGGTTAATGCCTGGAGTGGATTTAAGTTCTCAAAGATATTAAAGCGTCTTTAAAAAGTTGAGACTTCATTTTGAGTGTTTCATGTGGCAGGTGTGTGTGTGTCAAGTACTATTAATCATTTGACTTGGATGTCTGAAATTTTGTCAGTGGTATGCTCTTAAGCTTCCTATATAAAGAATTTGTTTATCTAATTTGATATGTGCAGATTTCTCATTTGTGTATTATCAAACCTTTCTGCTCAAGAAATAAGAATGTCAAGAGCATTCACTGTTGCCATAGAGATAAGAGTGACTTTTGGGAGGCAGGGAAGTTTTAATTCTTTTTGTGATATTCTCTACTTAAGCTTTTATTTTAAAATGGTTTTAAAAAACTTGTTTTCAAATCTTTCTCTTTGATGCTTTGCAATAAAAAAGGGCAATGAGATTGAATAGATAAGGGTGTAGACTATTTTATAATTTTGAACCAAAATAAAAGATTTTAAAAATGATTTTCTATCTCATTAAGATAGCAATATTCATATATTTTTCAAATATTCTTGCTGGATTACAAGTAAATTGGGGGGGGCTCAGATTATTTTTGTTTTCATTTTTATTTTTCTTTTAATGACTGAGTTAAAAGAAATTAATTTAGCACAAAATACTTGCCTGAGTTGTTAAGATCAATAAATAAGTTGTTTTAACATGTTTTCTTTAGGTGTTTTGTGGATTAACTCTTCATTGATTATATACAACAAAAAATAGTTATGGCGACTTTCAGAAACAATCACATGAAGACTAAAGCATCTATCAGAAAAGTAAGTTCACTCTATTAGGTTTCTTTTAGTGAAAGTTTTAATTAAAATGTTGATTTTTTGTTATGTCCTACAGCTATGATGTTTTGTTTAAATGGATCTTATTATTTGAATTAGTAACATTCAACTACTGCAAAGATTGGCATGTATGAAAATAGCGATACAAAATCATGATTACAGTGATTTTATTTCCTAAAGATCACAGTGCTTTCTCCCTATTTTTTCTCTACACACAGATATCCATCTGCTTTTTTGCAATATAGGCTGTCAGGTGTAAGCTTTCTTATATACCTTTAGCTTTACCATTCATTCATTCATTCCTTCAGCAAATATACACTTGAGTTCTTTTATGCCAGACCATATGTTAGATGTTGGGTAATCAGTAGCAAGCAAACAAAATATGATTCTTAATCCTTCCTTCCTTCTAGTCTAAGAAGGAACCCCCTTGCTTCCTCTCTTAAAACAATTTGGTTAACCTTCCATTTCTTTACATTTTTGTCTTTGCTAAAACTTTGGAGGCACTACCCATAAACAAGGAAGAATGGAGCCTGGAGGATAATTAACAGTCTTTGTTATTTCTTTTTCTGGACTTCATCTTCTGCATTATATGACACCATTGACCAATCCTTACACATTAAGACAATATTTGACTTTCATTATAGTATTTTTCTTTCTTTCCTTCTCTTTTGTGGTAACTCTTGTCTCCTTTGCTGATCTTTCCAAGTTCTAATTATCAGTGTTGCTATGAGCTTCTGGGCCTGTCATTCGTTTATGTAGAGAGCTAAAAGATGTGTAAGTTTGACTACTAACTCTAAGAGGATGGCTTCTGAATCTACAGGATGCCTGCAAAATAGAAAGTAAACTTATCCTTAAACAGTATGTTAATTACTTTTTTTTTTGAGATGGAGTCTCACTGTGTTGCCCAGGCTGGAGTGCAGTGGCGCGATCTTGGCTCGCTGCAACCTCCACCTCCCGGGATCAAGTGATTCTTCTGCCTCAGCCTCCCAAGTAGCTGGGACTACAGGTGCCCGCCACCATGCCCGGCTAATTTTTTTTGTAGTTTTAGTAGAGACGGGGTTTCACCATATTGGCTAGGGTGGTCTTGAACTCCTGACTTCATGATCCGCCCACCTTGGCCTCCCAAAGTGCTGGGATTACAGGTGTGAGCCACCACGCCCGGCTTTTTTTTTTTTCCTTTTTTTTTTGAGATGGAGTCTCGCTTTGTCGCCCAGGCTGGAGTGCAGTGGCACGGTCTCGGCCAACTGCAAGCTCCGACTCCTGGGTTCACGCCATTCTCCTGCCTCAGTCTCCCTAGTAGCTGGGACTACAGGCACCTGCCACCACGCCCGGCTACGTTTTTTGTATTTTTAGTAGAGACAGGGTTTCACCGTGATAGCCAGAACGGTCTCAATCTCCTGACCTCGTGACCTGCCTGCCTCAGCCTCCCAAAGTGCTGGGATTACAGGCGTGAGCCATTGCATCCGGCCAATTACATTTTTAAGTAATATGCTCCATATGTTTTGAGGTAAATTACCTTTAAATTTAATAGGTCCACTTTTTCATTTGAAAAAAGTACAATAAAAATTATTTTCTGTTTCTACTCTTTGTAAACTATAGTGTATTTATTATACTTTTTTCAGATTAGCAGCTAGACCCATAACTTTAAATTGATTATACTGCTGGCTTTAAACTAATAATTATAACTAATAATATATACAAAATGGAATAGCAAACTGATACCATGGTCTTCAAGAATGATAGTACCTGACTTGAATATTTACCCTATACATTGCCAGAGATTCAGGGAGTAGGCAACAACTGAAATTTCATATTATTACCAGGTTAGTGTCTTTTGTTATTCAGCGTATTGTCCATATTAGGCACTCAGTAAAGATTTAATTTGAATCCAACTTGAATTATTGGAATCCCTTTTAGATAAAAGTATGTGAATCCAAATATTGCATACTGTTTATATAAACAGTTATGCACACATATACACCACCTTCTACGTCTTGATTCATCTTAATGACAGACACTTCCCTGTTGGCTACTGTGGAAATTGAAAGATGTACTTGAATTCTTTAGATTTCACTTTAATTTGCATTAAATATAGAGATACATTAAATATTTATTGGGAAAGTTAAAAGCATAATACACACACAAACCCACATACCTACCACCCATATCCAATAGTAGTTAATAATTTGTCTTGTTTGCTTTGTGTCTGTGTATGTGTGTATTTACTTTCAGGCAGAACCATTTGCAAGTTATGATCGTAATGTTTCTTCACCCTGAACACTTCAGCATGCTTCTCCCAGGAATAACAACATCTTCCCACATAACACTAATACCATGAACACATCAAGAAAAATAAATTCCCATATATCTAATACCCAGCCATACTCAGATTTCCTGTGTTACACCCAAAATATCTTTTATAGTTCACTCCGCCCCTGGTTGGATCCAGTCTAGCCTCTTAGTCTCTTTGTCTCTTAGACTCTTTGTCTTTTTGTTTCTTAGTCTCTTTAGCCTCTTAGTCTCTTAGCATTTCTTTTGGTTTGAAAGACTTTTCCTTTTTTTTTTTTCCTCGTTATATTCAATTCTGACATCTTGAATAGGCCAGGCTAGTTTTCTTGTACCATGTTCCACATCTGGATTTGTCTGGTTGTTTTCTCATATTGCTATTTAATTTGATCCTCTCTGTTGTATATTTCGTGTGTAAAGTAGAAGTTATGTTTAAAGGTTTAATTGGATCAGATTAAGCATTTATGGCAAGAATACTTTATAGGGTAATGTGAGGACAGAATTTCAGGTTTTCCCATGATCAGTGATGCTGTGATTGATCAGTTGACTAAGGTGATAACCCTGCTAGAATTGTCCATTGTAAAAGTACATTTTCTGTTTTTTGGTTAGCGGATAATCTATGATGATACTTGGCTGTGTGCAAATATCCTTTTTTTCCCCAACAAATATTGAGTTGATGTTTTTGGCATCCCTTGATTACCCTTTCCTGAATTCATTATTTCATGGGAGTTGCAAAATGGTGATTTTCCTAATTCTACCATTCCTTTCACGTTTATCAGCTGGTATTCTTAAAGAAAAGCTTCCCTCATTCACCTTAGATGAACTATATAATATCTCCTATAGAGGCAGGTCAGATGTCCTTTAAATACCAATTTTCAGATTAATGACAAGGCATCGTAGTTAGCACCAATGGTAGCAAGTGAGTTTATTTTCCCACATTCATTCACTAATTTATTTGTAATGCTCTGAACTCATGGATTTTTGCAGTTCTATATTTTATAACCTTTTATTTCTTTATAGTCATTCATTCATTCATCTATTTAAGTTGCTTAAATTGTTCCAAAATTGATACCTGAGAGCCCCTCCGAGTAGGTGCCTGTATCCTTTTGTCTCAGGCTCATAACTTTGATTGCTTTTTCACTTTCTGGTTGTGTCCTTTTGGTACAGGACGACCCAATTTCACCTACCTTACCTTCCTCAGACCTGAAATTGGCTTTTTTTTTTTTTTTTTTTTTTTAAAGAACCCTGAATAGTACTTAAAAACCAAGATCTGGATACTCAGAGTTGCCTTTGCAGTTACAGTGTCATGAGTTTATATTGGCAGTTCACGTTCAGATTTCACATATTTTTTCCTGTTTTGATTTCCTGTTTCTAAATTAGTGTGAAAATCCCCATTCATTAAGGAAAACAAAATTGTTTAAAATATTGAATATTTTCAAGCCTACAGAAAAGTTGGTAAAAAAAAAAAAACCTAGTAGAATGAACACCTCATGTATTCTTCACTCAGATTCACTCACAGTTAACATTTTGCCATACCCCCCCGCCTGTGTACACACACACACACACACACACACACACACACACTTTCCCTTTTGCAATTGTATGAGAGTGGACTGCAGACATTATTTTACTTCATCTCTTCGAAAATCGTTAATTCAGTAACATCATCTAGCATGCATTCCAAACACAGATTTCCCTGTGTCTCAGGTATCCTTGTAATTTTCTCCTTGCTTCTCTTCTAGGATGCAGTGAAGGTTCACACACTGTATTTGGGTATTGTATTGGGTTTTCCCCATTCTAGACCATTCCAATAGTCTAAATTCTTTTTTCATGCAGCAAATCTTCCAAAGAGTCTAGACCAGTTGTGTTGTAGAATATTTTCATATTTGGGTTCATATGTTTTTCCCCGTAATTAGGTTCAACAGAACACCTGAAAGGTGATGTTGTGTTCATTCCTGTCTATCAGATCTGAAGTCCTTATTGTTGATGTTAGGCTTCACTAGGTGGTTATGATAATAACCACCAGATATCTCCAATATAAATGCACGTAATCTCTTTATGATTAATACACTTAATAAACTATAAGGTGATCCTCTGAGACAGTCTGAGTGTCCTTTTCCCCAGCTTTTAATCCAGTAGATTTAGAATATGTGGATAATCCTTTCCTAAATCAGTAATTGCGTTGGGAATTTACAAATGGGGTTTTCTAAATTTGTCATTCTGTCCATACTAGCCAGCATTTTTAGGTAAAGAAGAGCTCCTCTGACTTTTTCTCTTTTAATGGACTGACAGATTTTTTTTAATCCAATAGTCATAATTCATTATCATTTTCATTCTTCTTGATCCCAAGTTGTCCCATATTTGGCCAGTGGGAATTCTTTCAAGCTGGCTTCTGTATTTTTTTGAAATGATCCTATTAGTCTTTGAGCATTTCCTTGCATTCTGGCTCAGTTAGATGTTTCAGGCTTGCTTCATACGTTCTCAGCCTCAGACCTGGAACCAGCTATTTCCCCAGGGAACTCTAGTTCTTTTTGTTGGTGATAGATATTTAGAGACAAAAAGCTGGGTGCTAAGTATGCTCATTGCTACTGAAGGTCGTTGTTTGTAAGACTTTTCAATGGAAAAAGGTAGTACATGTATTCAAAGAATTATTAATTTGTAATGACAGGTCAGATTCAAATATAACAGCCCAGCTTTTTATCATAAATTTTTTGAGTTCATATTTTTACCTCTTCTCTTAGACTAAAGATTTCCATTTATTTTAATTTGTTAAGATTAGCAGCTGTTTGAGTTCATCTAGTGTGAGGTTCTGAAATATGGGGAAACAAAGTGAGTGAAACACAGTCTTTGACTTCCATAATTTGTTTTAATGGTAGGAAAGAATCTGAGTATGGTAATTATATTTTTTGTTTTTGAGGCGTAATCTCCCTCTTGTCGCGCAGGCTGGAGCGCAGTGGCGCAATCTCACCTAACTGCAACCGCTACCTCCCAGGTTCAAGCAATTCTCCTGCCTCAGCCTTCCGAGTAGCTGGGATTACAAGCACGTGGCACCATGCCAGGCTAATTTGTGTATTTTTAGAAGAGACGGGCTTTCACTATGTTGGCCAGGCTGGTCTCGAACTCCTGACCTCAAGTAATCCACCCGCCTCGGCTTCCCAAAGTGCTGGGATTACACACATGAGCCACTGCGCCCGGCCAATAATTATATGTTTTGGTGTGGATTAAATGATTTTAATGCGCAACATACAGCAGGAACTTTGAGAGAGATTTATTAGGACTAAACAATGGGAAAATCTTCGCAGGTCTTGGGATGGGTAGGATTTCTACATGGGTCGACTGGGAAGTAAGGACATTTCTGATAGAAGAGCAGATTGACAAGTCAGTGGAAGGGGGCATAAGGTAGAAGGAAAGGAAATAAGTGTCCTATTTATGCCTGACTATAGTACTCATTATTTTTTTCATGTAACTTTTTCCTCCCTCTGTTCCTTGTACTTACGACAAACATCTCACCCTGAAATCTGGAATCGCCTCTCATTTTCATCAGACAGCTTCCTTAAGATCCATGGAAAACCTTATTTTGTGTTACTTTCTTATTTTTCTGTCTCCAGCTTTGTTAATGGAGTAATCACTATTGTTAAGGGAGTAATCAGTGTTGTGCAGCTTACACAGCTCCCACGTCATCTCATTCAATCATATAAATTGTTGCTGCTATTCTACCAGTGACTTGGAAATCAGATATGCAGTTTGTTAAGTTTTAGTGTAAGATAAGAGTAAGTGAACCTGGTGTGAGATTCACGTGATCTTCTAGTGAGTTGAATGCCCAGGCTCTAGTATATGTATGTGTTTTGGGCATGTGAAACTCTGCCTTTTCAGCTGAATGGAGCTTCTCAGTGGAATTGAGTTCTGCATCCAGTATCAAAAGGTGCCAGTGAATATTAGTTAGAGAATGAGTGACTATCTAAAACATCTCCAGGATCTCTTACCCTTGTCTTAGAATTAAATAAATTTAAAGTATCTTTGTTTTCTTTCCCCTGCAGAGCTTCAGTGAAGATGTGTTCCAGTCTGTAAAGTCTTTATTGCAGAGTGAGAAGGAACTATGCAGTGTAACAGCAGAGGACTGTTTACAGCAGGATGAACATGCCAATTTAACTGAGGTTTAACATATTACTTTCTAAACCCTTTCCTAATAATGCACAGCGTATTTTCATGCATCTCTGTAGGACTCTAATCTATTTTTAAAATGCCTAATATCTCTATATGTTGTTAACATGTATCAGAAGTACCTGTTATATGGGTGGGAAAGGGGGAAAAAAAAGTACCTGTTTTAAATACTGGCTAAAATAATTTTATTAATTGACAATGAACTCAAACAAATAAGCACATTTAATTCTATGCAAAGTACTAATTGGATGTATAACATTGTATTAGATGATGCCTACTATATTCAGTAACTGGTACTTTAATATGAATTTTCTACTCTGAAATATAAAACAAATGCATGTTTCTTATGTTGATTTTCGGGGTATTTTCTTGACTGTTTAAATTCAGTGCTTTGATTAAAATGAAAAGTAGTGATAAATTTATCTTTGAAATTAAGACATTTATTGTATTACTTGTGGATAAGATAATATACCTTGCTCGCCTATTTCTCTGCTACAGTGTTTCAAATCTCTGTTTGAATTTATTACTATAAAAGGAGTAAGATCCTTTTCTATTATATATCCATACTTCATCATCACATTTGTTACCAAATATGAGATATATTAGGTCATTGCAGCTCACAGCTGATGAATATTTGAAGTTAAAACATTTTATTTTGAAATGAGGGTTCTAATAAAATTGTGGTTACAGATAGATGCTCCTGGACTTATGATCGAGTTACATCCTGATAAATCCACTGTTCATCAAAAATATTCTAAGTTGAAAATGCATTTAAGACCTCATAAATCCATTGTAAAGTTGAAAAATCACAAGTCCAACCATCATAAGTTGGGGACTGTATATATTCTGTTTTGGGTGGGTGATTTTCTTTAATACTCCTTGAGAAATTCTCTATTTGATGTCATTTCATAGGAAGATGAGCATATGTTTTAGGCCTGTAGTGTTCTGCTGCCTCATCCTCTTCTTTTTGTGTCAGCTTAATTTCACTATTACTGTCTTTGCTAACCTTTTTCATTTTACTTTAGCAAAACCAAGCCACCTTTATTCTACTTGGTTGTTTCCAAATAAACAGTGACAGAACATAACAGGCCTAATACGTACGCTCATCTTCTATGAAATGATGTCCTGTGTCCTGCTCTCCGGCAGTTTTCCAGCTCAGATAGGTAGCAGTGCTTTTCCAAGCCCACATTCCCTGGTGAGGCCTTTCTAGACCAATGGGAAATATAAAACTCCCCTGGCATCTTCAAAACCCTATGCCAGCTTATTTTCTGTTTTGTATTCAGTAAAGGAAATTTGAAAGAATAGGTGGAATTTCTGTGCCACTTTAGGGTGTGCAAATCTCTGAGTATCTTTTCAAATAAAGGAAGGCAATTAGTTACTTGCCTATCTGTTACTGAGTGCCTGAAATGTGCTAGGCACTTTCCTCTACATTATCTAGTTAACCTTACAACTATGAGAGGGAAGTTATATTGCCTTACGTTTTATAGATAAGGAGACAGGCTCCTAGAGGTTAACAGTTTACCTAGATGCCTAGAAATTAACTGTAACTCTTACGTGAAGTAAGAGCCATAATTAATCAGAATAAAGATCTCAGAGTAATTTAAGATTCTGACTTGCTTCTGAATCATCAGAAATAGATCGAAAATGTATTCAGTGTTGCTATATATTCTGACTATACTATTTTCCCCACATTCTTGAGAATCGATTATTAATATTGCTGTCATTTAAGTATTGTATATTTTTTAGCCACAGTGGTTGCTTAGTGGATAGTGTACTACACTGTCTTCAAATGGAAAAAATGTCTTACTATAATCCCAAATACATAGAGAGTATAAATGTAAAAACTAACACTTTTTCAGGTTCTAAAAGTAGTATTTTTTTCCTTTTCTTTTCTTTGAGATGTAGTCTTGCTCTGTTGCCCAGGTTGGAGTGCAGTGGCGTGATTTTGGCTCATTGCAGCCTCCACCTCCAGGGTTCAAGTGATTCTCCTGTCTCAGCCTCCCGATTAGCTGGGACTATAGGCATGCACCACCATGCCTGGCTAATTTTTTGTATTTTTAGTGGAGACGAGGTTTCACCATGTTGGCCAGGCTGGTCTTGAACTCCTGGCCTCAAGTGATTCATCCACCTCAGCCTCCCAAAGTGCTGGGATTACAGACATGAGCCACTGCACCTGGCCAGTATGTATTCTTTGTAGAAAAATAAGAAATACTCAAAGTAGGACAAAGAAAATGACTATCATTGATCTTATGACTTAGGGAAAAAATGCAGAGGGGAAAAGAGTGGGAAAAAAATAGCTCCATCATCCAGAGTTAATCACTGCTTATACTCTGGTGTATTGCCTTCCAGTATTATTTTCCATGCATATGTGTTTAAAAACAAGGTTGAAATTGTATGCATGCTGTAAGTCATTTTTCTGTGACTTGTCCTTTTTTAATAATGTGACAGTTCTTTGTGCATTAGATATTCTTTAGAAAGTCTGTTTATATAAACTTCTGCAGAGTAATCTCTACGTAAGGATATTGAAGGAAATTAATGGTGGTATCACAGAGTCAATGAAGAAGTAGCCTCAGGGGTCTACCCAGGGAAGGCCTCTCTGAGGAGGTGACACTTGCATCGAAACTTGAAGAATGAGGAGAAGCCAGGCACGTAACCATCCAAGGAAGAGAGATCCAGATTGAGGGCACAACTGTGAAGTCCTCAGGAATGTACAGGGCGTGTTCCAGACCTAGAAAGGGGGCTCGTGTGTTAGTGAAAATGGTAGAAGGTTGAAGGCATTAGGTAACCCCACTTAGGATTTTGCCCTGGGAAGCATGGAAGAGTTTGGATAGGGAAGTGGCTTGGTAATAGGACCAGGTAGGAGAGGATGGTATAATGTAGGTGAGAAGAGTGGCCGGGGAATGGAGAGAAGTGGATGTATTTGAAATATGTTTTGGGGTTAGAATTGACTGAACTTGCTACTGAGGGAGATATGGATGAAATTCAAGAACTGCATTTTGGAACCCAATCTTTGGTGAAAAATATTTTTGGGTCATCTTTGAAAAAAATCCTTTTCAAGGCAAACAGCATTTTAATGCTTTGTCGGTTTTTTCCTGTTTCTCAGCTCTGTCACCAGATTTAAAAATTCAAATTAATGAAGGTTTATTTGTTCTTTACTCAGGTCACATTTCTGGGTTTTAATGAAGAGACAGATGCCACTGTTGTACAGGTATGGTCAATTTTAGCATTTTCACTGAGCGTTTTTACTGAGTGTTCTTGTCATGGAAATCAGCTTTAGGTTTGACCACAAAAGTCATTTATCTGAGAAGACTGCAAACCGCAGGTTGACTTTTTCTCCATTCTGTGTATAATATAGAATGTATGACTTGTTTATTTTGATGGCTTTCATAATTTTGACCTTAACAGTAAACATTTTTGTTAAGATTGAGTTAAATTTAAAAGGTAAGATTTGTAAAATTAGCCAATGCAAAATTTAGCCTGTTTGATTTAGGCAGTTATTAACAGAGGGACTGATGTTTGAGATTGGGATCAGCAAAGGAAAGCTTCCCAGTTACGTAAACAGTGGTTGAAGTTCCTGTAGATGTGATAGGCATGTTTTTCTTTTTCCCTCATGCTACTTCTTAAAATTTGTGATTTCTACATATTTCCTTTTGTGGCAATAAAGTGTCTCCTCCTAGAGGAGGAAACAACATGTTTTAGTTCTTTCTGAATAATGCATATCAGGTGATTATGGACAAAAACTGCTGTATATTTTGATTGTGGCCTTGCTTGAAGGAAATAATTTGGACAGAAGGAACAAGAGAGGATATATTCCTGAGAACATATATAGCTGGAAAGAGAAATATTCCAAGATACTTCTTTAATGTTCTTCTTCTCCTGTAAGAGTTATTGGTAAAACCATGTTTATAAAGGAAAGTACTCTACAGAGGGTCAAAGACTAATAATTCTTTTTTTTTTTTTTTTTTTTTT
>NW_016814423.1:1178699-1257812 GCF_001698545.2 Rhinopithecus bieti | reverse complement strand
TACAATACCTTGGAGAGGAAAGACAAAAACGGATTATATTGTACAGGGTTAAAAACAAGTTTTTAGGATGTACATTCTCTAGCCAAAAATTTTGTATGAAAAAAATTTCATAAAGTTAAGTAAGACCTATACGTTGACATTACTAAAAACTATTAAATGCTTAATTGCCATGGATGTGTTAGGTACCCTGTAAAATTTTTTATAGCTTGATATCAATACATTTTAAAGGCTACAGGGATAGCCAGTATTTAATAATTTTAGTATATTTTGGCCGGGTGCGATGGCTCATGCCTGTAATCCCAGCACTTTGGGAGGCCGAGGTGGGCGGGTCACAAGGTCAGGAGATCGAGACCATCCTGGCTAACACAGTGAAACCCCATCTCTACTAAAAATACAAAAAGTTAGCCGGGTGTGGTGGCAGGCGCCCTGTAGCCCCAGCTAGTTGGGAGGCTGAGGCAGGTGAATGGCGTGAACCTGGGAGGTGGAGGTTGCAGTGAGCCGAGATCACGCCACTGCACTCCAGCCTGGGAAACAGAGCGAGACTCTGTCTCAAAAAATATATATATATAATAATAATTTTAGTATGTTTTATTTTGAATTTTGAAAATTATCTGTGAATAATAAACTATAGATGTTAACTGTTATGAACCAGGAAATTTCCTAGCCAGTAGACCTTACAGTTTTTGGATAGGGTCCACCTTATAGGAATCTTAACAACTGTACAGTGTTATTTATTGTTATTATTTTAAATTAGGATTTAGCTGCAGTTTCTTTGGAACTTCCAGATCTTCTGAATTCACTTCACTTCTGCAGTCTAAATGAAAATGAAATTATTTGTATGAAGAATATAAATAAACCATCAGATATAAGCAGTGATCCTCTAAATCAGGTAACTTTTGTAGATAATTTCTAATGAGATTTTAGGGCAAATTTTACTATATTTGATAAAGATGATTAAATTTTAAATGCTTGGATGACTTTTTTTTTTTAAAATGGTATCTCAAGGAAATACGATTCATAAGAAATCTAACTTATGAAGCATTGACATCCCTGAAGGATACAATAATTTTGATCATATCTTACATTTTTCAACTGCGAAGTTCCGTAGATGGTATGCAAGTACATGTTATTTTTTTCTGAAAATTTATTATTTCCGGATTTCTTGAATTACTTGTACCTTTGTATAAGCTATAGTGACTTTTCCCTATTATGGCCAATTTCAAATTTATACAAATGTTATGCTATATGCTTTAGAGAATGTACTTAAGTTCATTTTCTGGTTTAAAAAATTCCATGTAAAGTGGACATCTGATGTGTTCTTTATAAATAAAAATGTTACCATTTCTTATAGGTGGTTAGTTTTATAATATTCAGCATTTAGTTCTTTACCAAGTATGATTTTGTTGATAATGCATCAGAGAAAATGCTTTGCATTCTAAGAGATAAGACATATACAATTGAACCAGAAGGTTTAAAATTTGGATTACTTACTTTAGTTTTAAAAAAATTGCTGTGTTCTTTATAAGGTCTGCCAATAAAACTAGAACTGCTTGCCTCATTTCCTTAATTATGTTCTTTATTCATATTTACTTTGCTTTATTTGCTAGGATATAAGAAGTGATAAGCTATTATATTTGATTTCTAGTTTTTTTGAATAAATCATTTCATCAGTATTTACTTGAAAAAAATAGTATGAGGGGGAAAAGCTGGTGACTTGTATTTTTAAAGCTATAAACATTGTAAGTTGTAATACTAGGGAAATTTAAATAAAAGGAGTGGACTTTTAACAATTGTGATAGGAAGGAAGATGGCATCATACTTGAAACTACAGGAAAATGGGATTAAAAATAAAAGAAAATAGAACTTGGTTGCTGCCCCCAAATTTATAATACAGTTAGTGAGATAGGTGAATGATTAAGGAAAATCACAGGAATGTACAGTAATACAGGAAAACATAATTGCTCAAAGGAATGGATAGATAGTAAGTTGTATAACATTTCAGGAGACTAGGTAGAATTTGAATACCTGGATAAAAGAAGATGGGAGAAAAGACTGGAAAGTGAAAAATGTAGAAAAAGAACAAAGATATAAACATTATAAAACCAAGGAGCTTTTCAGGATGCATGAATTTCTTGTTTGTTTTTCCTCTGAGATTGTCTTACATCTATGCTTTACTTCATGATGTTTTGTATTTGAAATTAAAATTGTTTTTATTATCTTTTATCTTTCCCAAGAGTCATCCTTCTGGAATGCTTTGTGTCATGAGAGTGTCACCTACATCACCAAAACTTAGGATTGATTTTATCTTTAGTCTCCTAAGTAAATATGCTACTGGTATAAGGTACACCTTGGATACATTCTTGCATCAGAAGCACCAACTTGAGACCACTGATGAAGATGATGATGATACTAACCAGTCCGTGTCATCCATAGAGGATGACTTTGTCACTGCTTTTGAGCACTTAGAAGAGGAAGAGACTTCAAAGCCATATAATGATGGTTTGTTTTCATTAGACTTTTCCTAAAATAGGGAATTAAAGTTTTTCAGTTCTGAAAATTTTAAGGCAGACTTGTTCAATTGAAATTTATGTTGAGATTTGATTCAATTTAAACCTTTTAACTTTTTTTCTGATTACCTGAGGAAATTCCTTATGATTTTTAAGTTCACTGTAATCTGGTTTTCAGTTTTGCTTATTTCAGGTTTTATTTAGTTGGTGCTGTTCACGCACTGATTACATCAAGTGTCTGGAACATTCGTAGGTTCAAATTTTGGAAGTTAGCTGGGAGTCTCCACAGTAATTTTTCTAACATGTGTGACAGCATGCAGAACATCCCACAGACCAGGTATCCCTAGACATAGAGTAAACTGAAATTAGTGTATAAAAAGTATATTTACTTTCTTTTTTTTTTTTTTTTTTTTTTTGAGAAGGGGTCTCCCTCTTTCACCCAGGCTGGAGTGCAGTGGCCAGATCTCAGCTCACTGCAAACTCCGCCTCCCGGGTTTACGCCATTCTCCTGCCTCAGCCTCCCGAGTAGCTGGGACTGTATATTTACTTTCATATGTTACTTGGGTGAATCTTTCTGTTAAACAATATAGTTTAGAAACACATAAATATTATATGTTTAAAGTCAGTTGGCCAGGTGCGGTGGCTCAAGCCTGTAATCCCAGCACTTTGGGAGGCCGAGACGGGCGGATCACGAGGTCGGAGATCGAGACCATCCTGGCTAACACCGTGAAACCCCGTCTCTACTAAAAAATACAAAAAACTAGCCGGGCGAGGTGGCAGGCGCCTGTAGTCCCAGCTACTCAGGAGGCTGAGGCAGGAGAATGACGTGAACCCGGGAGGCAGAGCTTGCAGTGAGCTGAGATCCGGCCACTGCACTCCAGCCTGGGCGACAGAGCAAGACTCCGTCTCAAAAAATAAATAAATAAATAAATAAAGTCAGTTTATTCCATGGATTTAAATTAATTTCCAAAAAGTTTTTTCAAGAATAATGGCACCATTTCATTCTTTTCCTATAGGAATGAACATTACTGCACTAAGGAACCAGTGTGATGCTGCTTCCCAGACAGTTACTGGTCATCATTTAGAAACCCATGATTTAAAGATTCTCATTAGCTCTGGACAGCAGAAGTCATTGGCTAAACCCTCAACTTCCTCAGTGAATGTCCTGGGACCTAAAGAACTACCTTCTGTGAAAACGTCAGTCACAACATCCATTTCAGAGCCTTGGACCCAAAGGAGTTTCTATAGGTCATCTAATGCTTCAGATAAAGATAGCGATTTACAGAAAACATTTTTTTCGTCTTCTCCTGCCTACTCATCTGAATCAGAATGTTCAAGTCCAAGTCCTGTTATTTTCTTGGATGAAGAGGGATATCAAAAAAGCTTAAAAGCAAAACTTGAGCTGCCTAAAATTCCTGTAATGAAAGATGATGTAGAGGATTCAGACTCAGAAGTAAGTGAATTTTTTGATAGTTTTGATCAGTTTGATGAACTAGAACAAACTTTAGAGACTTGCCTGTTTAACAAAGATCCTGTCATAGGGAAGTCATCGCAGAAGAAAGGGCACAAACATGGAAAATCATGTATGAATCCTCAAAAATTCAAGTTTGATCGTCCAGCTCTCCCAGCTAATGTTAGAAAGCCAACTCCTCGTAAACCGGAATCTCCATATGGTAACCTGTGTGATGCTCCGGATTCTCCTCGCCCAGTGAAGGCCTCGGGGGAAGATAGTGGTTTATTTAGTCCTATTCGATCCTCTGCTTTTAGTCCTCTTGGAGGCTGTACTCCAGCTGAATGTTTTTGCCAAACAGATATTGGTGGAGATAGGATTCATGAAAATCTTGATTCTATTTATTACACCTATGAAGATTATGCAAATAACGTATCATGTGAAGTACTAGGCTCAGTTCTTCATACCCAGCACACTGATGCCCTATCAAATATTATCAGTATTAAACATGGAGAAAATAAAACTATAACTTTTAAGCATGGAAACCTTGATCAAAAAAATAAATCTAAAAATAAATCCTTAATGATTAAAGATAGCATTCAAAAATTTGCAGCAGATCTTGTGGAAAAAAGTTTTGGCAGTGCGTTTAAAGACTTACAGAAAGGAGTCTCTTCATGTACCAATGCGTTGTGCCACTTAGCCGTCAAATTGACATCATCTGTTTTTCAGATGGCATTTAATGAGCTGAGAAGGCAGCGTGCATTTTCACTAAAAGAACGTGCCATTAGTGGCCTGGCTAACTTTTTGGTGAGTGAAGCTTTATCAAATGCCTTAAAAGATTTACAGTATGTAAAGAAGCAGATATTCACAAACACGGTTGCTAGGTTTGCTGCAGATCTTGCTGAAGAGCTTGTTTTTGAAGGCATCATGGAAGTGTGTCAGTTTTCGTATCCTCAAACGCCTGCATCTCCACAGTGTGGATCATTTGACTTTGAAGACAAAGTAGTGAAGTCATATGCAAAAGATTTGTCTGAATCTGTGATACAGGAAGCGTTCATTGAGCTATCACAAGTTGATGTGACCTTTACAACAAAGGCAGCAGTTAGTGTCTCTACGGATAATATCAAGTATGTGAGTGCAGAAAGTGTAGTGCCATCGACACAGGCTGTCACGTTTTCCTCTTCTTTTCACAATCAAGCAATTATGGTGACAAAACCAGTGCAGGAATATAAAAAGGAATACACAGTGCAGCAGGCCTTGTTTTGTACTTCTGGAATTGTTACTTCTATACCAGTGCCCTTGGCAGGAAGTGCCCTTCTCCCATATCATATTTCATCTACTGCATGTCAGGCAAAGGCTCATCTGTCACCTGATGATAGTAATTCGAGTGGTAATTCTACCCAAGTGCATATTGCCACAAAAAACAGAGAAGAAAAAGCAGCTTGTCTCAGAAATATTTGTTTACCTTCAGAACACAATCCAGGTAACCAGAATGATTTTAAACCAACTAATGATGATCTTGAAATGCAGAGTTCCTCAAAATTACCAAGTGATCCTGCAATTATTAGCAACTTTTCTGCAGCAATGGTGCATACGATAGTAAATGAAACTTTAGAGTCAGTGACATCATTGGAAGTTACAAAAATGGTTGATGAACGTACAGATTATTTAACTAAATCAATAAAGGGGAAAACCCCTCCATTTTCCCACTGTGGTCAGGCAATGCTGCAGTGCAGTGAAGCTAGTAGCAATAAGGACATGTTTGCTGACCAGTTATCTAAATCTATTATTAAACATTCCATAGATAAGAGCAAATCAGTGATCCTAAATATAGATAAAAATGCAGTATACGAGGAAAGCTTGCCTGTTTCTGGAGAAGAATCACAGTTGACACCAGAAAAGTCACCCAAATTTACTGGCTCTCACAATCACTTAACTCACTGCTCACTTTCAGCTGGAAAGGATTGTGTTCCAGAATGTAAAGTTTCTATGGTTCATGGATCCTCCCTAGAGACACTGCCATCTTGTCCAGCTGTGACAGGTCAGAGATCTGACTTGAAGGAACCTGCTAAGGATCAACCACTGAAAAAGCGTAACTTGAATAATACATCACTTGAGTCCTTGTCTTTTGGACAGGAAAACCCCTTTCCTCATTCACATACTTTCTCATCTACAGCACTTACCTGTGTAGATGGCTTGCATGTGGAAGATAAACAGAAAGTCAGAGACAGAAATGTAATACCTGATACTCCTCCATCAACTCCTCTAGTACCATCCCAGGCCAGTTCTGAATGGGATATCAAGAAATTAACAAAAAAGCTCAAAGGAGAATTAGCCAAAGAGTTTGCACCTGCTACACCTCCTTCTACTCCACACAACTCATCTGTTGGTAGTTTGTCTGAGAATGAACAAAATACTATAGAAAAAGAAGAGTTCATGTTGAAACTCATGCGATCTCTTTCTGAAGAAGTTGAGAGTAGTGAAAATGGAGAGCTCCCTGAAGTGGATGTGAAGTCAGAGCACTCAGGGAAGAAGGTTCAGTTTGCAGAAGCATTAGCTACACACATCCTTTCTCTTGCAACTGAGATGGCAGCTTCCCATTTAGATAATAAAATAATTCAAGAACCCAAGGTTAAAAACCCTTGCTTAAATATGCAAAGTCAAAGAAGTGTGTCACCTACTTTCTTAAACCCCTCAGATGAAAATTTGAAAACATTGTGCAGTTTTGCAGGTGATCTGGCAGCAGAAGTCATTACAGAAGCTGAGAAAATAGCAAAAGTTCGAAGTTGTATGCTTTTCAAGCAAAAGAAGAACAGTTGTTATGCTGATGGTGACCAAGATTATAAAGTAGAAGACAAGTTGGATATAGAGGCTGTAGCGCACCCAAGAGAAGTGGATCCGTTTATTCTTTCATTACCACCAAGTTCTTGTATGTCAGGTCTGACGTATAAGTATCCCAGCTGTGAAAGTGTGACAGACGAATATGCAGGTCATATTATTCAGATACTAAAACAAGAAGGTGGTAATACTGAGTTGATAATGGATCAGTATGCTAATAGACTTGCCTATCGATCTGTTAAATCAGGATTACAGGAAGCAGCTAAGACAACCAAAGTGCAGTGCAATTCAAGAATGTTCCCTGTGCCAAGTTCACAAGTGAAAACAAATGAACTGTTAATGTTTTCAAATAAAGAGCACCACCAAGAAGCAGACAAAAAAAGACAAAGTAAAAGAAATGAAGATTACTTTTGTAAAAATCAAACTTGCGAAAGGACCCTGGATCCGTATAGAAATGAGTGTTCTGAACTGTATAGTTTTTCAGCCTCTTTCGTTCACAGCATAACAAAAGATGCTAAAGAAGAGCTGACAGCCTCTCTAGTTGGCCTACCAAAATCCTTAACAGATTCTTGCTTGTTTGAAAAATCCGGATGTGAAGGAGATAAAGAGAGTCATGTTAAACCAGAATTGCCTAAGTCTCTTCAGCCTTCCTCACAAAGTCACAGGTTTTACCACAGCACTGGCAGTTTAAATGGATATGGTTGTGGAGACAATATTGTTCAAGCTGTAGAACAGTATGCCAAAAAAGTAGTGGATGACACTCTAGAGCTAACTCTAGGATCTGCAGTGTTACGAGTGTCTGAGACCACAAAATCAGCAGACAGGGTCACTTATGCAGAAAAGTTGTCGCCTCTTACAGGTCAAGCTTGCAGATATTGTGACCTTAAAGAACTCCACAATTGCACTGGAAATTCATCTCAGAACTTTTTCAGACAGGGTTCTCTCGCCAGTAGTAAGCCAGCTTCTAATCCAAAATTTAGCAGCCACTATCAGAAATCTAGGATTTTTCATCTCAATGTCCCTCAGATTCATGTTAATCTTGATAAGAAGGCAGTGCTTGCTGAGAAGATAGTTGCTGAAGCCATTGAAAAAGCTGAGCGAGAGGTGAGCAGTGTCAGCATGGCAGCCGACAGTGGGATCGGACAGGAGGGTGCCAGCTTTGCTGAAAGCCTTGCCACAGAAATCATGACAGCAGCTGTCACAAATGTTGGGCATGCTGTTAGCAGGTAAGTTTCACATTTCTTTTGCTTGTTAACGATAAATGAACAAGTTAAATGTGATCCTATATGTCTTAGGTCCTGTTCATAAAGGAATGATTATTTTTAACCCTACATAAACAAAAATTTTTCCTATTGCATTTATGTATTGTTTCATATTCTACACATGACTTTTATATATTTTGGTCCCCTGATCCCTTTTGAGGGAAGGTGTTACCCGTTTACAGGGCTGGAAAATGAGAGTTGGAGAAAATAATCACTTTATCCAAGTTCATAGAGCTATGAAGTAGGTAAAGTTGAATTAAATAGCTAGAGAATTTTATATAGTAGTCCCCCCTTATTCTCAATTTTGCTTTCCTCAATCTGAAAATATTAAATGGAAAATTCCAGAAGTAAACGATTCATAAGTTTTAAGTTGCATGTTCTGAGTAGCATGATGAAATCTCACGCCGTCTCGGGATGTGAATGACCCCTTTGTCCAGTTTATCCACACTGCATGTGCTGTTCACCTGTTAGTCACTTAGAAGGTATCTCAGTTATCAGATCCACAAACCTGGTATGTACAGGGCTTGATGCTATCTGCAGTTTCAGACATCCACTGGGTATCTTAGATCATATCCCCCAGGGATAAGGGGGGACTATCCTATAGTAAATGTAGAATATTACCATATTAATTTACTATTGTGAGATTAAATTTTTTACACCTTTCTTCATTCACAAGGGTAAGTTTTCTTATAAAGACCATGGTTTAATCAAACTGCTCTGAGGAAGAAAGCGAAAATTGTTTACATACTTACACCATTTCTCTTGATTAGTTCACAATCTAAGGGGACAGTTCTTTCTGGTAGTCCTACGGTGTCCTGTTTTTCAGTAGTTATCTCTTGTGCTCAGTGATTCTTTTTTTTTTTTTTTTTTTTTGAGATGGAGTCTCACACTTGTTGCCCAGGCTGGAGTACAGTGGCACAATCTCAGCTCACTGCAACCTTTGCCTCCCAGGTTCAAGCGATTCTTGTGCCTCAGCCTCCCTAGTAGCTGAGATTACAGTCACCCACCACCACGCCCAGCTCATTTTTGTATTTTTAGTAGAGACAGGGTTTCACCAAGTTGGACAGGCTGGTCTCAAACTCCTGACTTCAGGTGATCTGCCCACTTCAGCTTCCCAAAGTGCTGGGATCACAGGCATGAGCCACTGTTTCCAGCCATGCTCAGTGATTCTTTAATAACAACTTACAATTTTTCACTTTAAACATTCTTTGTCCTAGAGAAGATATCAGGACCAACTTGTGTTATTAGTTGATAGGATGATATTTGTAAGTCCTGCTGGAAAGAGAAAATGCTTTAAGTTGAGGTGGAATTTAATTGAGTCACATGATATTCCAGATTTTTGAGTAGCTTCTGTCAAAGCCATGACATGGTCTGCCTCTTTTCTTATCCATCTGAAAACAGGGAGATACAGCTTGGTCAGGATTCTTGAATCCAGTTGCTTCATAGCATCTACTTGAGATGAGAGATGCTGTAGGTTTCTGGTGAACTAGGAGAGGTCTCTGTTTGCCCTGATCAGGCAGCGTTCTTTCTACTAGACCAGGGGTTGGCAAACTACAGTCTGTGGGCCAAATGTGGCCTACTGGTGGTTTTTGTATGGATTGCAAGCTACGAACAGATTTCATGGTTTTTTTTTTAATGGTTGAAAAAAAATCAAATGATATTTTGTGACCTGGAAATTATATGAAATTCAAATTTCAGTATTTATAAATAAAGTTTTATTGGGACACAACCATGCTCATTCAATTACATATTTCTGTGGCTGCCTTTGGGCTATAATGGCAGAGTTGAGTAGTTGGGACAGAGGCTGTATGACCAGCAGTACCTATGTATTTCCTATCTGGCCTGTATTAGTTCATTTTCACACTGCTATAAAGATACTACCTGAGACTGAGTAATTTATAAACAAAGGATGTTTAATTGACTCACAGTTCTGCATGACTGGGAAAACGTCGGGAGACTTACAGTCATGGCACAAGGCAAAGGGGAAGCAAGTACCTTCTTCACAAGGCAGCAGGAGAGAGAGGGGGGAGCTGCCAGACACATAAAACCATCAGCTCTCATGAGAATTCCCTCACTGTCATGACAACAGCATGGAGGAGGCTGCCCTCATGATCCAGTCACCTCCCACCAGGTCCCTCCCTGGGGGTTACAATTTGAGATGTGATTTGGGTGGGGACACAGAGCCAAACCATATCATGCCCCTTATAGAAAACAATTGTGAACCTCTGTCCTAGATCCACATTTTCTTGTTCACTACATACCAGTTCCTAGTATGATGATAAACATAATAAATGGTTAATAAATATTCTCATGAGTAGGTAATAAGGCCTTTTAACAATTGAAATAATTTTCCTCTTACAGGTTGCTTCAGGCTATTTTACTTTTTACTCCTCAGTCCAGTCCTGTCTGCCCTATGGCCCCATCCCCCTTTCCTCCCAGCCTCACGGGAGGAAAAGAGACTGTCCTCTGAAGTTTTTCAGACATCACTCTCAGGGGCTAGCAAATGCCTTTCTCATTGGTTTTCTCAGTAATTTCCACTTTTCCTTCTTAGAATTGGGTGAGTAGATAGCCCCTAAAGTTCTTCCTTGTAAGCTAGTGCTGCCCACTTTCAGCTTTTTATTAAGGCTGGAGTAATTCTTCTGCTTCTCTCCTTCATAATTGTGCTAGGGTTTTGCAAGTACTGACTAAGGGAAGTTGACTCTAGTGTGTAGAGTTTACTGTTTAACATTTTTTATTTATAAAGTTAAATCTGTCTTTCAAGCTTGAAAAGAGATTCATTCAGATGAATTATTCTTTAAGGATATTATTTGGGTTTTTTCACTTGATGTCCCTTTTTTGTTTGATTCATGAACATGACCATAAATATTTCACAAACTCTAATGGAGAAGTGGCATGTGAATGCAAGTGAGAAATTATGTGATAGTACTTTTTTATTTTTGTTTGTTGTTTGTAGAGATGAGATCTCACTGTTGCTCAGGCTGATCTTGAACTCCTGAGCTCAAGAGTCATCCCGCCCTAGCTTCCCAAAGTGCTGAGTTTACAAGTATGAGCCACGTACCTGGCTGGTAGTGCATTTTTAGCCAACAAAACAATTATATTCTGAGCTATCATTCCAAGCCAGAATAACCTCACGGTCATTAAAAACTCTGCTCTGGAACTCATCCTTTGGGTCATTTCAGCCAAAAACCATGAGAATGTGGCACATACTAGGAATAGTATTCAAAAAAACCAAAGTAGTAATCTATTACGGTTCAGAACTATAATGTGCCTATGCTTGGAATGCTCGGTATCATTCTGTATCTTACAAAATTAGAATAGCTGAAAAAATGGGGGGCAATTCAGGGGCTATTCTGGGGATAGCACTGCGATACGAAAGTAAGTAAAACAGGCAAAAATCTACATTCTCTTGGTGCTTATGTTATAGTGGAATAAGATAATAGGTAAGTAAAATATATAGTATGACACATAGTGGTAAGTGCTTTGGGGGAAAAATAAAGCAAGGTAGGGAGTTAGAGAGTGCTGGTGGTGACAGTGGCGGTGGCCGTTAGGGCTGGTGTACAGTTTTGAATAGGTAGCAGGGGAAGCAATACCGGCAAAGTAATATTTGAGCCAAAAACCAAAGGTGAAGTGAGAATAAGTCATGGAGTCACAGAGAACAGATTTCCAGGCATAGGGGTGGGACTGTGAATGTTTGGGAAACAACAGAGAGGCTTGTGTTGCTGAAGTGGGAGGAGTGGACCAGGGAGAATAGTAGGAGTTCAGATGGATGTTATAAGAGGGGACAGGCAGTATGTTTTAAGGATTTGGGCTCTTACTTGGATTGGTGGGAAGCCATCGGAAGGCTTTGATCAGAAGAGTGACGTTTTTTCTTTTTATGAAAACATCACTTTGGACTACTTTGTTGAACATAAAATGTAGTGGGGCAATTAAAATAGTTGAGCAGTGAATGGACTTTCTTGTGGTGATGGAATAAAAGTATAAATGCCTCTTACTGAGAAAAATGAAAGGGGTTATGATCTGTACTCAAAATCTTGGAGAGATTTGATTAGTTTGAATACAGGTTTGATTGACAATACTAGAATTTCTTGAACTACTTTTTTGTTCTTAAAGCTAGAAAGAGACTCCTTTAATATAAATAAAAGTATTGTTTTACAAAGCAGATGATAAACTTAGGAACTTGTACTCCCCGTAGTATCTCAGTTGAAAAATGAACTGCTTTAAATAGAATTTAGAGAAGTAATGCCCTAGGGATAAATCCACTGGAGATTAACTAAGTTATGGCTGTTGGTGGGTACCTCAGTTAACTTTGAAATTAATACTCTATCCTACAGTCTCTTTATTGGCACTCAAATAAAGGATTACATGAGCCACTGGTCTGACTCTGAATACCATTTCTTGTTTTTATCATCTTTATCATCAAATTGATAGTCTTGTAAGTTCAGAATCTGGGATGCTTTCAATTTGATTTTTTTTTCTTTTTTTCTTCTTTTTAGTTCAAAAGAAATAGAAGACTTTCAGTCAGCTGAGTCTGTCGGTAGCCAGCAGATGAACCTCAGTATTGGTGATGACAGCACTGGTAGCTGGTCTAATTTAAGTTTTGAAGATGAACACCAAGATGAAAGCAGCAGTTTTCATCATCTCAGTGAAAGGTAAGTACACTTTTGCATATAATTGTGTAATTTAGGTCCTCAGATCTCAGAAGTGAGCTATAAATTTACATTATTATTTTAAAATTCTAAATTTGAAAATATGCTATTACTTTCAACATGTATTTTATTATTCACAATGTATTTCTAATTGTTTTTAATACTTATTTAATACAGTAAGTAGCCCAGCTAATTTTATTTGGGTGTGCCAATAGTTGATTTGAAAATATTGCATACATTTAATTTATTCGTTTTAAGCTTCTCCCGAACTTTTATGAACTTCTGAGGAAAATATTTTTTTTCACTTTAAAAGCGTCCTTTTTTTTTTTAAAGAACAAGAAAAGGACAGTTATCTGTAAAAGGCATCAAAATAACCCTGTAATTTTCCTGATATTAGTTGAAATAGTATCTTTTTGGTGGGGCGAGAGTCCTTACTTGTCCTGCTGTTAGGAACAAAATGACCTGGAACACTTATACTTGAATGATTGAAAATACATAAGTCAAAGCCATTATAAAAATATGATTTTGTGTAGCACAAGGCACTTACCTCATATATAACTTTTCTTAGTTAACTTTGTTCATAACAGGGGTGTTTGAAATGTTTTGTTAATTATGAGACAGTTGTTTCTTATAGTCTTAACCTCTACCTAAAGGCCTTTCTGACCTATACAATTCTATAACTCTTTATCCACATTAACTGATAACTGGAAATAATAGATACCATTTGTAGCGGAGTCTTGAGGGAGGAAAGGGTTTTCAGCATACTGCTAGTTTCAGGCATGTGTGGAAAGGACCTGTGAACCATCAGTTGAACTTAGCCCCTGGAAATGGCAAACTAGGTGCGGGAGGGAAGGCGACTCTTGGAAGAGGGAATGAGGTAGCATAAGGAAAGGAAATGGCTTTTCACCTGATAGAACACTTAATCTTGGAGAATTTTGTTTGATGCTTGGATTAACCTGGAAATATTAATATTTTGTAAAATATATTTCATAGTTTATTATGGTACTATATACACCACCAATATTTCTTAAAATCTAAGTCCAAAAAGATAGTGTTTAAAACTAGTAGAAGCAAGTGGGGGCAATGTCACAAATCACGATTTGGCCATTTTCCATAACTTTATCTAGAAAAGGCGACTAACATTTAGTTTCTTCTCTCATTTTGAGAAACACAGGCTTCTAGGATTTCAGTGGGATTGACAGTGTTGTCTAGGAAGTCCTGGCGTTAAAATGGGAGACTGAGGTGTGGGTAGAGGCTAGCAGCATTAAGAGGACTTGTAGTCAGTTGAACAACTCTGTGTTGAATGTTATCTAATTTGATGAGAAAAAAGGAATCATCTTACCAGTTTCTGTCCTTAGTTCTCCTCCTTTGCATTATTTATTAATGATGTGGAATACCTATTTGTGGGTGATTCAACACAGGCTGAAAAAAGAATCCCATGAACAGAACAAAGGTTAAAAAGACCAAATCAGGCTGAGGTTAAAATAATTATGTTTAACATGGATAAATGCATTTAGGCTCAGAAAATTAATGATTAATATTTGAACTTAAATGGGGAGCAAACCTGGCTTAATGGCATTTTGTCAGAAAAAGACCTGTGTTTCCACTGACCACAGTTGTAATGTGACTTAATGTAATGCCGCATGGCATTAAGGTTCTGGCACAGAGAAAAAGATCACAGGGCTCATCCAGGATTGGTGGTATGCTTGTTGCATATACAGTTTCCAGGGTCTCACCTCCAGAGATGAAGATGTATGAAGTCAGTGGAGGGTCCTGAGAATCTGCATGCTTGATAAGCAGGTACTGGACCACTGCAGTACTTATACCACTGGCTGGAGTACTCCTGTGCTAGACATAGGAAATATGAAAAGACATAAAAGAAAATGATGGAAGCAGGGTAGTGTTTCAAGAGTGAAGCAGGAAAACTCTTTAGTGAAGAAATTAAGTTTTTTTAATGTTGGGTTAATATAGGGTGATCATACTTCCCACTTAGGATAGTTTGGCTTACTTCTGTTCTGTTGTAATTATTAATGGTGAGGCCTTTCATTTAAAAAAGTGTCCTGGTTAGATGAAAAATGTATACAGTCATCTAGTTAGAAGTGGCATTTTATGAAGAATGACTTCAAATACCCATTTGGAGGCACAAAGAGGGAGGAGGGATAAGGTTAGAGAGAATTTGAATTTTGGTCTTTACTTCGTTTAGCTGTTTTGTTTTAATATTTATGTAATAGGTAGGTGATGGATTTTTATTATTAAGTGGAAGAATCATTATGATGGGTAAAATTTTATATATTTTTTCTTTGCTATAATCTTTCTATTAATAGAAATAAATAGAGTGTTTGAGATGACTAATTTTCTTTTTCTCCTTGGCTCACAGCTGTCTGTCCATTCTTTATTTGTATATTTTCTTATTTTTAGTTTATCTGACAATGAACTACATGGGTTTGAACAGTTTTATAATAGAGCTATATTTGTTTGAACATATGTTAAAAAGACCCTGCTCAGTTTTCATTTTTACTCTCTAATACATATGATTTGTGACAGTTTGATGATGTTAGAGTGAATATAACTATGCAAATTATTTGAGATTGCTTGGAAGTTTTTTAGAACTTGAAGTAATCACCTTTCTTTGGTAACCATATCAGCATTTACTGATGTACATGAAATGATTTTATGTTTACTTTTTTAGAACCAAAATTTTGGTTTGTATAAATATTACTTTTTATAATTGCCTAGCCTAATATTGGGAAAAATAGCTGCTTATCACTGCCAACTAATGTGCTTACTAATGTTTAATAATTAGAAATGATTAGAATTTTAAATTGCATGCCGAGGGTTTTAATCTGAAAATTTGAATTTTATTTTATTTCTGAACATGGTTGCTTTTTTTAAAAATTGCTTTGCTGCAGTTTTAAAAAATAGTTGCTTTCTTCTTCAGTTGATTAGGTAGTATAAGACGTTATCTGTATGTGGTATTTGTGACTGACCAACTAGACAAGTGTAATGCTTGATTAAGTCTTGGCTATTCTAGCTGTATTCTGAAGAAAATGTTTGTTATTTGCCACCTACTTGGAGGTGAATTATACATACTGAATTATACATAATATATGAAATGAAGATCATTGACATAATAGTATTTTAAAATCTGAAACATGTTTTGCCCAAATAGTTAGAAAAGGTCTGTTTGGGACTATGTCTTAGAGCCTTCCGTCCCATCTCCCCCGACATCCCCTCACCCAAACCTGTCACTGCTTTGCACTATCTAAAGACCTGAGAGAATGTTAACCTGTTTTTTTTTTTAACTTTATCCAAATTGAAAGGTATTGGTATTTCACAAATTAGAGTTCAAGATTGGTCTTAAGACATTAACTTTCCTGTGAAACTTATTAATTCATGCATTCATTTGCTGTCCTAAAAGCCATTCTGTTAATCTGTAAAATACAAGTTTAGATAATTTTCATGATCTATTGAGAAGAAGAAAAAACTCCCGAATCTCTGAACTTGTCAGGCCCCGTTTAGAGTAGCAGTGATGGTCTCTCTCCACTCTGGATGTTCCCTTTCATTGTGACAGCTTCAGAACATCTGCAGTTATCAAGGACAGAAGCTGTTCCAAGGAAAACAAAGGTCTTTTCTACTATTCATTTTCTAGTTCAGCTCTGTTCTTTTCTTCCTCTGGCAGTAATGGTAACAGCAGTAGCTGGAGCAGTCTTGGTTTAGAAGGAGATTTGTATGAGGACAATTTATCCTTTCCAACATCAGACAGGTTGGTCCAGTCTAGAAACTTAAAAACTGATGAGTCTGTCACCACTAATGCATGATGTCATTTTCTTCAAAGAATGTGGGTTACAGTGCCAGTATATATCAACCTGCTTTTCTCCTGTATTTTGACATGATTCTGCTTGATGAATTCACATCTAATGAAAAAATTCAACTATGCTAAGATATGACTGACATCTAATTGCAAAATGTGTCACTGTTATGCATGTGTTGCTCTGCTTGCTATTTTTCATTCTACCAATTATTTCATTCAACCAATTATTTCATTCAAAAGAGCTTGCTTCCTACAGGATTTCTGTTGGGTTTTTTTGTTATGTTTTATTTTTGTATGTGATTTTATTTTATGTATAAGAAAAGTATAGGTAAAAAGTGTTTTTACTGTATTAAAAAAATACATAAATTGCATCAGCTAAACCATTAACAAATTATTCCTGGCATTTTGTGAGATTCAAATGCTACATTAAATTAGTAAACTATTTCAACTTTAAATGATTTTAAATTGAATAATATTATGAAATTACATAGCACTTATATATATCATGGTAAGGTAGGATTTCTTGGTTTTGATAACTTTAGGGATCATTTGCAATTCAGATTTTAACATGAAATGATGTGAGAAGCAAAGCTTCCTTTTTTAATTGTCATTTCTCCCGTTTCTAAATGTCATATGTCATATTGTAACATTCATTACCACATTTTTAAAAATTTGTTTTGATACCATTATTAATTAAAGTTTTTTTTGTAACTGCTTCTGCTATTTTATTCATAAGTGATGGACCAGATGATAAAGATGAAGAGCATGAGGATGAAGTAGAAGGTAATTTGATTTGTTTTTCAAATTGTTGGCATGTCTTTTGTATAAGGTTTCCTAGAAGAGTCTTTATGCATTTTTGTCAGATAGGCTCTGGGTTATTTGTGTAAAACATTATAAATCAGGGTATTTTTGAACTAATTTTGTTGGTCCACTTTTAGATCCTTCGCTGAGTAGTTTTATTTGATTGCTACACTAATGAAATTGTCATTGGTATAAAGAAATACTGGGCAGGCACGGTGGCTCACGCCTATATTCCCAGCATTTTGGATGACTGAGGTGGGTGGATCACTTGAGGCCAGGAGTTCGAGACCAGCCTGGCCAACATGGTGAAACCCCATCTCTACTGAAAAAACAAAAATTAGCTGGGCATGGTGGTGGGCGCCTGTCATCCCAGCTATTCGAGAGGCTGAGGCACAGGATTCGCTTGAACCTGGGAGGCAGAGGTTCCAGTGAACCGAGAGCATGCCACTGCACTCCAGCCTGGGTGACAGAGCCAGAGACTCTGACTCAAAAAAAAAAAAAAAAAGGAATACTTGATGAGAATTATTTGATTATTTGAGATAAATTAATTACAATCTCTCCACATAATTATTTTCAAAATATAAAAGCTAAAATTCTTACTCATAAGTTATTATAACTATGGCATATTATTTTCCTTCCAAACTGGTAACTTGTAGAACTAGGGTTTCATGTCAAACTCACGTGAGTCAGTAATATTTTTACTTATCTTGTTTAAAAGATATTTCTAAGTTAATTCTTCTTCCCTCCCCCAGTTCCAGTGCTTCACTCACACATACACATATTTGAAGAAAATATTCAGATTCTTCCTTAATGAACATAGTTCCAAGTATGTCAGTACTAGATATCATTGGCCACAGAGTTTTGGACCATGGTTTGTAATCCTTAATTCATATGTTAAAATATCTGAGTTTATTCATCTGAGTGAATTTAGAAACTTTACTTTGAAGCTGAGTTTTCATTATATTCAGATGGTTGTTGAATTTTTTTCTAAAAGTCTAATTTTTTCTTAATTTTGAAAATACCAATAATGTCTTCTATAAAGTGGCACTTATAAAAGTATTTGTACTCTTTGAGATACTTGTTTTGAACTAGTGATGTTTTAAAATTGCTTCTCTAGAAGCAGGCAAACAGAAAATAGCTAAAAAGAATTTCTCAAAATTTACTTTATGACACCTGAATTTTCAATTAGTTTTAACCTTGTTTAGGGAAGTCACATCCCAATTTTTAAGCTGCAATCTTCAGACTTAAGATTATTTTTTTAGTTTTAATGTCTCTGTAAGTAGACATTCTTTATATAGGGCTTCTAGAAGTCAATTTTTCTCATCAGATACAAAGTTGAGATGGGGCAATATTTTTAGTGTTATTGATATTTGATATTGATATTCCCCACTGCAATATTTGTTTCATTCTTGTTCAATAAAAAAGTGTTGACTTTGTTTATAAAAGTTCTGTGCCTTTTCTCAAGTAACACCTGTGAACAGTTATTCCAAAGGCTATACATGGTATAAATGCATGCGGTAAGTATTCTCTAATGAACTAGCGATTGCTTAACTAGCTTTACTGAGGAATGATTAAGAAAAAAGATACAAGTTAATGTAAATATGAAATTTATTTTGAAAAATATTACTTTTGGCACTAATCAGGCTGTTAAGGATTTCTTTTGTGAGTAGGTAGAAACAGGAGATAAATTATATGTTGATATGTCATTACTGAGCTTTTGAGATTATAGGTATTTCTCATTATATAGAAAGTTACAGCCAACTTTAAATTTGTTAGAGATTGGTAAATTAGGAGATAGATTGGTCTGGATTTATAGAAAGACTCAAAATTATGGAAATCCTAAGGCAACAAACTTCTTTAAAAAAAAAAAAAATTTTGTAGTTGCAGGATGTCAGTCCCTCCCCTTTTCATTAATTGTTAGTGGCTTCTCTAAAGAGAGAGCCGTTTGAAGGTTCTTGTAGGCCAGGCAACCAGGAGTCCTGAACTGAGAAAACACCAGCAGTGTAAAGAAGCAGTGGGGTGATTTAGCTTCCAGCCCCTGAACTCCGCAGGATTGCAAAAGGCCCAGAGACCATGCCTTGTACCATGGTGTACCAAACCTATTTTGATTGAGAGTGTTTGAGAGAGGGGAGGGAAAAGACAATACATTTATTTTTAGAGAGTAATGTGGACCGAATCTTTTAAATTAAAAATTAGGGACCAACACAAATCCTGAAAATAATTAATAGTGGTCTAGAATGGCCTGCAAACTGTAGCAGAGAATCAGAGACATCTGTCAACAGTCTTTCCATTACTGGTACATATTGGCATGATGTCTGCCAGCATGCCCTGGTGCTCACCTCTTGTGTGTGTTAAGGGGTGGAGGGGTCCTGGTCTCAGCACTCCGTATTGCTCAGGTATCATTAAGCAGCAGGAATGTTAAATGCATGATACTGGCCCACAAGTCATTATTTCCATCAACAGAGATGGATCCCTCTTTGTGATGAAAACAAAAGTACCATAAAAAAAGAAAATAAATTAGAGATAATCTTGATACTTAAGAGTATACCAGAAAATTCCCTGATCCGGCTTTGGGTGTAAGTGGTTGCATATGGCATTTCCCCCCAGTTTTGTCTGAAGAATGAGTGATTAAGAGCATGGAGCTAGACTGCCTGTGTAAATGTCCTGGCTCAGCCACTTCCCCACTGGAGGACTCTGGGGCTCTCTTTGCCTCAGATCTCTCACCTGTAGAATGGATACGATAATAGTTTCTACGTCATAGAGTGGTTGTGAGGATTAAAGGAGTTTGTACATATAAAGAGCTTAGAACAATACTTAGGATGGAATATGTGCTGCACAAATGTTGCTGCTCTTCTTTGAGATTTTTTTTGTGGGGTTTTGTTTTTTGAGACAGTCTTGCTCCATTGCCCAGGCTGGAGTTCAGTGGTACAATCTCGGATCACTGCAACCCCTGCCTCCTGGGTTCCGGTGATTCTTGTGCCACAGCCTCCTGAGTACCTGGGACTACAGGCATGTGCCACCACGCCTGGCTGGATTTTGTATATTTAGTAGTGATGGGGTTTCACCATGTTGGGCAGGCTGGTCTTGAACTCTTGGCCTCAAGTGATCTGCCCACCTCGGCCTCCCAGAGTGCTGGGATTATAGGCCTGAGCCACCATGCCCAGCCTCATTTTAATTGTAATGATAGCTTTATAGTTTTATTTTCTCTGTAACCCGTTGGTCATAATTTATATCAAATTATGGTATTTATAGAACTTGAATTCATTACGTTAAAATGGTGTTTTATATTTTTGCAATCAATAAATGATCAAAGTTGTTCCTTTGTTTTACATTATTTTGCCCTTTAAAAGTTTTAGTTGAGGTTATGGTGTGGTTAGAAAAAGATGGGTGTTTTTTCACCATTCATTAGAATCCTAAGAAAGGGAAAATATTTGTATCTACTTGACAACCAGAGTATTGAGAGTTAAATTGATGAGTTTTACTTTATATTGTTTACATTTAAATATTAGGTTTGGGGCAAGATGGAAAGACACTGCTAATTACGAATATTGACATGGAGCCACGCACGGTAGACCCCCAGCTAAGGATTATTCTTCAATGGCTCATTGCCTCTGAGGCTGAAGTTGCAGAACTTTATTTTCATGACTCTGCAAATAAGGAGTTTATGCTAGTAAGTACCTACCTTATAGAGAGTTAGTATACATTTAACAGTAGATGATGTTCTTGTCATGTGGTTGGTCTAACAAGATGCCTGGTGATGGCAGAGTGGTTAAATGCTTAGACTGTAGTATCCAACAGTTTGGGTTCAGACATCAGCTCTGCCTCTTTCTAGCAGGGTAACCAGAGGCAGGTTCACCAGTCTGTCTCATTGCCCCTAACTGTACTATGCAAATGAATATAGAATCTACCTTACAGGGGTTTATGAGGATTAAATATAATGTTAAAAAAATGCTTAGTCTAATGCCTGGCATAACACTAAGCTCTCAAAGGTAGATGCTATTAATAAGCATTGTGTGTGTTCCTATGAAAAAGTTGAATTGTTCTCTGTATTTAATTGATTAATACTTGTACCTAATAATATATCTCTTTCTCTGATAATCCAATTTCATTCATATGAGAAACTGTCATAATTAAAAGTCGATAAAAGTTTAAACAAGATGCTTACTATGTGCCAAGTACCTTATTAGTCAAGATTTTCAGTTTACAGTCTTAAGGTTTTTGTTGCATAACTTTCTTTATTGGAAGTTTCCTTTTGGTGTGGTAGAAATATTCTCATTGTGGTGATGGTTGCATTCAACTTGGAGAACATACTGAAAACCATTGACTAAGACTTTGGGTGAATTGTATGTTATGTGAGTTTTATCTCAATAAAGCTGTTTTTAAAAAGGTTAAGCATATATATGTTAACACAAAATTAGTTTTTCAGAATTTAACTTACAGATCTTTCAAAACTTAAGAGCTTTTACAGAACTTAGTAGAAAAAGAAATGAACAAAGGCATGTCATGAGTGGGACAACAGGATTTATTTAAACCTGTATTTATGTATATATGTATGTATGTTGAAACATTTAACATTTTTTAACTTACAAAGCCATGTTTCCATTGAGGCTAGAGTGTGTATTCCAGAAAAATACCACACTATATGTTGTGGAAGGAAAATCCACAACTGTTTATTGAGCTTGACATTGTCTTTATTTTATGTTCTAATTGAGGGTGTGGCAGTTGTATTTAGTTAGGTGAAGAATTTCCTGTAGAAACTCAGCCTCTGCACTCCCACGCTATTTGCTTGGTGAGGTTTGTAGAGCTTTGTCTCCAGCGATCCCAAAGTGTCATTCTCTGGAGGAGATGTGTTTATATAGCGGAAGAAGGGAAAATGTTTCATTTGGGTAAAGGGGTAGCGGTTTAGAGGGGAAGACCTTGTTGTTATAATTAGGAAACTGTTTAATTGTAAACAGCAGGATTCTTAGTTTCAGCTAAAATAAAAGCTTTGTTATAAAATTGTTTTTGGTTAATGTTTGACACATCTTTCCTTCGTTCTTAGCTTTCAAAACAATTACAAGAGAAAGGATGGAAAGTGGGAGACCTCCTGCAGGCTGTGCTTCAGTACTATGAAGTGATGGAAAAAGCTTCCAGTGAGGAGAGATGCAAGTCGCTGTTTGATTGGCTCTTGGAAAATGCATAGAGCAAACCCCAAACTAGTATATTTTAGTATTTGGGGAGGGGAACAAGCCAATAAAGATGTTTAGGATAAAATTTGAATAGTGAATATTAACATTGTCAGTCAGTTGGGAGGCAAGTAAATATAGCTTTCTAAGTGCTTTGGGTTATCACTCGTTGTATATAGTTCATACTTTTGTAATCTCTGTCAAAATTCTAGCTTCATTTATTCTTCTGTACATATGTGTAGTGTGTCAAGACCCTAAGAACATGTATTTGAAGGAAGGTCTAACCATGGGGTTTTCAGGGGCATTGTCTGACCACATTCTTTTTGTATCCAAATAGTGCTGCTAGAAACTGCACTGAAGTGGCTGAGGATAGGTTCCAGTGATAGAGTTATAATTTTGCTTCTTTGCAAACAAATGGTATCTAATTAATAACTAGTCTGACATCAGAAAATAAAATTGAGGCTGATTTTTTTAAATTTCTAGTAGAGTTTTGGTCTTTCCTGTTTTTAAAATCAGTTTCATTTTCATAGTTCAGCTATTGGTAGCTTTTTGATTTCCCCAAACTAATTTCTTAGCAGAAACATTAGTATTTTAGGTTTCTATAAACACTATAAGTGATAGTTTCACCCATCCTTTCATCAGATGACATTATTTGCCAATGCTGCCAGTCATCCTGGCATGAAAGTGATGTGTGTGTGTGTGTGTAAAGGAGTACTTTAACCTTGCCAGTTTGTTCCCTCTTTTATTTTACTGTTTTCTTTTTAGAAACCCACTGTTAAGATTTTAAAAGGTGCTTTAAAATAAAACGCCTATAAAGATTGTGCAGTAAGATTTTTTATTCCTCTTTTGACAATTTTGGGTTCCCAGCTTATCTTACAAGTGAAAATTATAAAACTTGTTGAAATTTTAAAATTAATATTAATATGGAAATGCATTTAGAGAAGCCAATAGTTTTATTGTTGGATTTTGAAAAAAAACTCTCTACCAAAATATGGTTGAAAATTGGGATCCCCTACCCCCCACCATATCTACACCGTCTTGTCAAGTTCTCTGACATGATCTTTCTGGGCTCTACATTTCCTACTAGTTTGTGTCGAAACTCAAAAGTTGGCGTGAATAGAGGACCACGTGTGTTTTGCTTTTTGTCTTCTCTCCCCTCCTCTCCACTCTCGGCCTCTCCACCACTCTCTGCCCTCTCCCAACCTCACCTCCCAACCTCTCTCCCCTCCACCCCACTCTCTCACCTCCCGCTGTGTCCTGTGTATGTGTGGATGTGTGTGTATTTGGGTGTGTAAATGTTGGTTCTTCCACTACTGGATTTTGTAATCTAGGATAAATCACTTTTTGTGGGGGCTTTGATTTTGCTCCATTACATTTTCATTTTTTTCTGAGCACTGACCTGAAAGCTGCACATAATGTAGAAGACATAGCACCTGCCAAGGAATAGGGAATAAGGGCACTTACATTAATGTGAATTAGTAATTGTGAATGTAGAAATGTTTTATAGTGAAAGATTCAAATTTGCTTTTAAGAAAATGCCAAAAGCTATTTAAATAACTTAAGGTAACATTGTAGGTTTTGATTTTTCTCAATTTAAGATACAGAAATACAGCAAGCCTTAATATAAAGTTTCCTGAAGTTTTTTCAAGTGTTTTTTAAGGTGGAGAAACACAGTAATTGTATAACCAGAATTGTTTCTGCCTTTAGCTTTTCAGAACTTGAGATGTGGCTGCACTGGACTGGGTTTTTAAATGTTAGGACTAGGAATGTTTGCTCTTGTTAATTATGAATTAATTGATTATTAAGTTTAGAATGCATTTTTACAAGTATCTATCAAATTGTGTTTAGTAACTTGAGTGTATGCACAGGTTTGATCAACAGCAAAATAGAGTTCTGAATTTCTTTCAAAGTGACAATACATTATTTTGTAAAACTTTGTGTTTGAAAATGTTTACTTCTGTTTATGGTGTAATCATTCTGAGGTGAGACTTTTCTTATTCTTATTTCCTTTGCATTTTGCTAGAGCTGTGCCGAGTTCAGCATTTGCTTATTTAACCACTACATAATGACAGACCAGTTATTAGGTATTAGCATGTGTGGTAATAATAATAGTGGAACTTCACACTTACATCAATTCAGTGCAGGGGCATAGAGTAAAATATCAAATATTGGCAGACGTGAAAAGAAGTGTGAGTTAAAAATATTAAATATTGGCAAGTGCGAAAAGAAGTGTCAAACTTCCTTATATAGAGAAAAGAATTTTGAGTTTAGAGCAGTATCTTTTAATTAAGTATAGTCTAAACTTAACTTTCTTTAAAGGCACTTCGTGGTTTTTCCAAAGATGTTCTAGATCTATTTGGTTGTTCTGTAGTCAAACCGCTCTTTTGAAGACAACTCTCTTATTTTATTACAAATTGGCTTGACGTATTTCTACTGTAACATTGTAATATTGCTGTGCTGTACATTTTGGCCCTTATGAAATCTTTTTCAGAACTGTTAAAGTTTTGATGTACATTGAGCTGAATTCTCTGTTTACCAGTTTCATAACCTTCAAATGGTATGTGGAAAAAAGTGAATGAGACCTCTGATAGGGGGTTTTCAGAACCTTGTTCACACCAAAATGTGACAGTTCTTTCATGTTTTCCTAAACCAGGTTAAAATTACATGTATATTTTGGTGTTAAGGTTGATATTTAAAATATTTCTGATTTATACAAAAGGAAGGTTTCCTTTATAAATCACAGAAGAAAATAACAATATCTGTTGGATGTTTGATATAATTTAATGGCATTATAAAACCTTTAAGAGGACTCATGGTGAATATATGTGATAACATCTTTATACTTTGAAAATGTTCCACTTACCCTTCAGATATTTGTTATAAGTTAATTCAAATCTTAATACTTTAATTTTGCTCCAACAACGGCTTTATGTTGCTGGTAAGAGAATTTACTTACTAAATGCACTATCTATAAAGTGAAAGATAGTTTACTTACCTGACTTTGATATTAGAAGGCTGACATTAGTGCACATTTCCCAAATGCAGAGTTTAACTGTGATTCTTCATTTCAATGTCTACTTAATTATTTAGCTGATATTCTTCCACAATTACTATATTCAATTTCCCATCAGTATATCACTTTAAATTTTATGTTTTTCTAAGGAAACGTTCCACAGAATTTTAAACAACTGATGCATCCATACTCAGGGTGTAGGGAGAATATTTGGCATTTAAATACCCTGTCCACCTGTCACCAGCACAAGAGAATTAGAGCTTCAGTGAGAATTTAGAAAAATTATACTAAAGTGAGATGAATTTTTCTCATTTTCAGCAAAACTCCTCTAAGCATTTACTCATTTACTGTATTCCTGCTCTGAAGATGTGGATACAGAATTAGTCACTCTTGTCACTTTATTTATTTATTGTTTCTTTTTAACCATCTGTGTACGTTCCTTTCATAGGGTAGAGTTGTAGTTCTAGAGGTTCTTATTTTGTTTTTGTTGTAATGTTTGAATACTATTTAATATCCGGTTTTAATATTGCTGGATTTGCTACCTTTGGTTACTTGTGCAGTGTTAAAAGTAATCCACTTTCTTGTTTAATATACCAGATACATAGCAAAAGCAGCTTGGAATAATTATAGCTGTTTATTTGGCTGTGCTCAGTTACTACATTAAGATCTTGTACTGTGTAACAGTAACTCTCTTTTGCTCTTCAGTAATTTAATATGTTCACTTAACAAAACATGAACTTTGAGATGCACTAAAATTTTGTTTTAGCAGTGGCTCAAAAAATTTCAGAAATTACTTTTGTAATTATTTGCAATTAATTGTTCTTTTATCTTACAATTGTTTAAGCCTGTGATCTTTCTTCTCCCAACTAAGAGTTCTTCAATAAATTTAAGAAATACTTGGTCTTGGTTTTCATTCTATAGTATCTCATTAACTGCTCTGTAATGAGTGGGACCACTGTGACAGAAGACTACACAAGAGGACTGAAGTGCTAGATCATGGTTTTGAGAACAAGAGAAGTTAGAAATATTTTCAACTGGACACTAGATTCTACCTACTTATAGATGCCCTGAATGCGGACACAGTGACTTAAAAGGCTGGTTGCCCAACCTGCTTTGGATTTAATGCAAAGTAGAATATTATGGTTGCCTTGAATATGAACATGGCTATGAAATTCTTCTAGCCTGGTTTGAACACTCTTTCCATAGTAAGACCATACCTCTGTTAAACCGTGTACACAGGATACTTAAAAGTTAGCTGCCGTTTTTTTTTTTTTTTTTTTAATTACTAATGGATTTGACTTTGTCCTAAGAATTTTTTTTTCCTTTTAAATAGACTATTTTTAGAGCACTTTTAGGCACAGCAAAATTGAGCAGAAAATACAGAGCTCCCATATACCCTCTTTCCCCAGCCTCCTTCAGTGTCACCACCCCGCAACAGAGTGGGACATTTGTTACAATCTGTGGACCTACGTTGACACACACACCATTATCATCCAGAGTCCATAGTTGACATTAGAGTTCACTGTTACGCATTTGTGGGTTTGGACAAATGCATAATTATATGTACCTAACACTGTAATATCATACAAATAGTTTTACTGTGCCCTATCTTAATGTAATTTAAGCCCAGAAATTAGGAAATCGTTTTAAAATGTTTTTCACGAATGTTTTAAAATGCTAGGAAATAATAGCAAACAATGAGAATGTTTGGGTGTAAGTGCACCCGGTCACTAAGAAAACCAAAAGTGCTGACAAGAAGTAAGCAAGATTCCGTAGATTATAATGCCAAAAAGGAAATATGGCTCAAAAGGAATGGGAAATGTGGCAAAGGACTTTTGACAGTTTTACGCAGAGGGATCATATGTGATTTGTATCTTAGCTAGGACAGAGGAAGGTGAGGGACAGGGCTTGAATTACCTCAGATTTGTCAAGTGTGATGGAGAGGTCATTTATCTAAGGATGAATGTACTGTTGTTCCTATAATACAAAAGTTGATAAAATCAGTGTTTTGCATCGAGTTTACAGCAAGAACAATAAAGAGTATATTTTGCACTTCTTTATCCTTTGTAATTTTATAATCGCCTCTAACTTTGGTCAAGGGGGTTAATATTTTAGACTGGAGAGAGTGAAAACAGTTTCAAGAGGGGTAGAAGCCCCAATTTTGACTTTTAACTCATTCCTCTGCACCCCTACCCCCTTCTAAACATAAATGAATTTGTTAAAGCAAGGGATTAAACCCAGACTTCTGTGTACTGAATTCTGCCCATCTGTATGTTTTGGTCTGGTGTAGAATCTTTCAAAAATAGTTACCAAACTTAAAAATAAGATTTAACATTTAAATAAGTTTTGTATTTTCATCTTCTTGAAACAATTGAAAGCCCTGAAGCAGTGATTGGGCTCTTATGTTGGCAACAATTTAGCAGGAGCTGAATAGTGATTGCCCCTTTAATCCCAGAGTAAGTTCTCTTTTTGCCTCTGGCATGACTTACTCCAATTCCCTCATTTCTGTTGCCTGCTGGGGCCTTATAGACAGTTGAGATGCACCCACTGACTTAAAGCAGATAAGATAATGTGCTTAGAAAATTTGAACAACATTCTAGTGACTCATTCTCTAGGGTTGCTCAAAGGGGAGGAACATTCTAGAAATTACAAACTTGCTGAGTCTATTGCTCCTGAGTAGAAAACAAATAGTAATTGTTAAAAGCATAGTTTTTTTGTTTTTTGTTTTTTGTTTTTTTTAAGTATGTGGATAAGGGAGAGCCAGCATAGGTTTACCAAGAGCAGAGTCTGTCAGATTTACATTTCATTTTCAGTAGGGTTATTTTGACATATTAGAGGATCAGAGATACAGTATCTAGATTTTAATGAGGCATTTTTTATATGGCGAGAAGGAATGAATAACTGTGGCTTCCTAACGTTTTGAGAAATGTGTTCCCAAAGGCTTGTGGTTAATAGATCATTGTCTACCTGGAGGTCAGTGCTGTGTGTCTGGATTAGTTCTTGCATTGCTGTAAATACGTGAGACTGAGTGGTTTATAAGAAAAGAAATCTAATTGGCTCACGGTTCTGCAGGCTCTACAGGAAGCATGGTAGCATCTGCTTCTGGGGAGGCCTCAGGAAGCTTCCAGTAATGGTAGAAGGCAAAGGGGGAACAGGCACATCACATGGTGGGAGCAGGAGCAAGAGAGAAGGATGGGAGAGGTGCTACACACCTTTAAATGATCAGATCTTGTGAGAACTCACTACTGTGAGGACAATACCAAGAGGATGATACTAAACCATGAGAAACTGTCCCTACGATCCAATCAACTCCTACCAGGCCCTACCTTCAACATTGAGGATTACAATTCAACATGAGATTTGGGTGAGGACACATCCAGATCATATCAGTGTCAAAGGCCATTTCATGTATGGCCTTTTTATCCAGCCGTGAAGATTTGGTTGGAGTAAGCTCATCAAGGATGTCAAAAAGCATTCGACTATTATATAGTAACCATACTGAGGGATAATATTCAAACAGTTGAAATAAACTGGGAGAGCAGATAAGAGACTTTTGAGTCTGTTTCTTCCTTTTGTCCTTTGACCAAACGATGGATTTGACATTCTCCTCCAAAGGTGGGGAGGTTCTGTGTTTACATATTGCCTTTTTATAACTAGGGCTTAAATATTTTCCTCCAAATACTATATTTTTATGGCTCTCTTGATATAAACTTAGTTATTTCCCTGTTACTTAGTAAATTATATGAACCCAGGACTTCTAAATATATGGGAACTGATGCTAAGGAATCCTGTAAGCTTAAATCCAGTAAGAGCTTAAAATGCTGTGGACTTTGAAGAGTCACAAGGCTATCAGGAAAAAAAAAGGCCATCAGAACCACTAATATCTACAATTAACCTCAACCTCTTTTCTGTTTATAATGGGATATAGGTGGCTGTGGCAGGTGAATGTGGATTCCAGGAGATCGTGATGTTACAATAGCTTTTCCAACCTATAAATCTTCTTTGAGTCAATTTTAGATGGCTTGTGACAAACACTGGGAGGTCAATTAAGCTGCTTAATCTGAAACTCAATGGACTTCAGTGTCCTTGAACCCTAAGAAGCCATGGCTTCCAGAAGGATGGGGCCCTTGGTTGAGTGACAAAGTCTGCAGTGATACAGAACTGGTGAGATGTAGTATGTGGGAAGACAGATCCAATGAGGCCTTCATAGACCCAAATGGCTAAGTGCTCTAATAAGGTGGGGTAGATACTAGGTCTTGCATAAGTACAGAGTGGTTGGAGATGAAAATAGTCCCTGCCTTTATGGAGCTTCTTGTTTAGTGAGGCAGAGTCATTAAATGAGTGATTGTGTACAGTTAAGTCCTCGCTTATGTCATTGAGAGAATCTTAGAAACTGCAACTTTAAGCAAAATGCCATATAATGAAATCATTATTTTCTCATCAACCTTATAATGAAGTGAGGTAAATACTTAATTAGTGTTGTTTAAAGGTGTTGGAAGCTAAAGACAGAGGCATCTAGTCAATGCTTCCCTAAAGCCATTCTGAGGCTTAAGCTAGGTTTGAGCTGAGTAGGAACCAACCAGACAAGGGGAGTGGGAGGGTGGAGGTGAGAAGGGCAGGTGGGGAGAAGAGGTTTCCACTAGATAAAAGCCATGCACAAATGCCTGGGAGTATGGGACTTCTTTGGAAACCAAAGACCAGTTTGGCTGGAACATGGAGAGAAGTGACACATCTTGAGAAACACACATCTAGCTGGCTGTCAGCCAGGTGGTCCAAGAAAGTGTTTGTAGTTTGTTACACCACAGTCATTGGTTTTAAGTCCAAGACATGGCTGATGGTCATCTTCGCTTGACACTGCTTTCCAGACCATGCCTAGAGTATTGTGTTTAGTTCCAGATACCATTTTACAAAGGACAGTGATACATGGAACCATCCACATCCATGACTGTCTAATGAGGCTAAGGAGCTAAAAATGTATTAAATGAGTTTTCAGTGAAAGAAAAAAAGGCTATTTGGCCTAAAGAAGGAGAGATGTAGGAGTAACCTCAAAACTGCCTTTAAATATATGAAGAGCTTTTAGTGGAGACAGATTGAAACTTGTGACCCTAGTGGAAGGGATAAGATCCCATGGGGAGAAATTAGCAGTGGATTTCAGCTTGTGCTCTAAAAATTGGAGCTTTGCAATATGGGCGAGACCCCCTTAGTGAAAAGGAGCGTTTCTGGCTCTTGGAGAGGTTTCCGCAGTGCTGGCTGATCACTCCTGCAAGTTTTGATAAGAAATCCAAACAGCTTATAACTTTGGATTATGTGACCTTTGTGTTCCAACACGTCCTTTCCCACACACTACTTAATTTTTTCCAGTCATTTAGTAAAGCTGTTAAGAACCTGGGCTCTGGGGTCAAAAGAACTTGATTTAAAATCCCAGAGCAAAAACCAAGGATGATGGTATCTTGGAGGATTTTCATTTGCTTCTGGCAGGTGCCTGGGGGCACAGCTAGTCTTGGAGCTCCTTAATTTAAATTCAAGCTTTGAGGGTTTTGGATCCCTCTGGTGGCTTGATGTGCTGCATGTCCAGGCCAGGGCCTGTGTCTGGAAGGTGTAACTGGTAACTGGGGTTACCAGTAGAGAGGGGATGGTTTATGAGAATCCCTTTGTCGGAGCGGGTGGGGAGAACTGACTTTTTGCCTTTCTGGCCTTGTGAGTCTGCCAAAATACTATCCTGTATCACAGCTTTTTTTTTTTTTCCTTCAGATTTGACAGATATTCTTAGGGTGAAACAGGGGCTTTGAATGCTCAGTGGTTTACTTTTTGGGGTGCTTTGCTTTTGCTAGATATTTGACCCATTGCATCCTGAATAATACACCTCAAGATGTTGTGGGTGTATTAATAAGGCGGCTTCTGGAGTTTTTGCAAAAACGAGAGAAAACTTTGAAGATAAATAATGTTTAGGCTTTATCCAAACAGCTTACTAGCTGTTTAAATGCTTTCAAGGAGTTCTTTTTTTTTTTTTTTTTTCCCATCACCCAGGCTGGAGTGCAGTGGTGCGACCTGCCTTTCACTGCACCCTCCGCCTCCCAGGTTCAAGCAATTCTCCTGCCTCAGCCCCCAGAGTAATTGGGATTACGGGTGCCCATTCACTACGCCCGGCTAATTTTTTGTATTTTTAGTAGAGACGGGGTTTCACCATCTTGGCCATGCTGGTCTCAAACTCCTGACCTCAGGTGATCCACCCGCCTTGGCCTCCCAAAGTGCTGGGATTACAGGTGTGAGCCACTGCGCCTCCAGATGTTTCATATTTTATCCAACTTAATTACTTTTACTATTTTAATTTACATGAAGGACTTTTAATTTTTTTGCTTAGCTCCATGTGATTAACTGTTAATATCCTTTTAGTTTTCTTTTACATTTTTAATTTATCTTCTTGAAAGGGTTATATGTGCATATGGTATTAAATTCCAAAAGGTATAAGAATGTACAGTGACAAGTATCCCTCTCACCACCCCCAGAGATAACCACTGTTACCAGTTTCTGTTCCATCAACACTGTTCTATAGGTGACCTTTCAAAACTTAGATTGGATTTTGTAACTTGTAGATGGATACAAATCTGAAAGTTTCAAAAAACAGGAAATGACCAAATCATTTAGTAAGGATAGTGGTTACTTCTAGGGGAGAAGGAGGTACAGGAGCCTCCCATGTTGCCAACAATATTCTGTTTTCTTGACTTCGGGTGGTGGTTAAACTGCCCATATAGATTCTAAGCAATTCTGTGAATATATTTCACATCATGCATGTGTGTGCAAAAAAAATCTGCAACACTGATCGTCTTAAAGACAACCAGAGAGAACGAATGGGTTACCTGCAAAACAAAACTGATTCCCAGTGGTGTGCTCAAATATTACGATAGAAGCCAAAAGGAAATAATGTCTTCAAAGTGCTGATTTTTAAAAAGTCAATCTAGAATTTCATATCCTTCAAAACTATTTTTCAAGAGTGAATGTAAATTTAAAGTAATTTCTAATAGGTTGAAAGAGTTTACAATGAACTGTGCTGAAAAAAACTGCTGAAGGACATATTAGTTTTGTAAGAAGGAAATTGAGCTCATAAGGAAATAGTGAAGAAGCACTGTTTAAAATAATTAAAATAGAAAATGAAAGAGAAAGAGTGAGCACCTAAATGCAATGCAGGTTCATATAATAATTCCTGTTTACTCTCTATGGCAAGCATTTCCTATCATTGAATCCAGTATCAACCCTGTCATTATTATTTCTGTTTTTCGTGTGAGAAGCTCAGACTCAGAGGGGTTACATTTCTTACCCAATGGGCATAGTGGTGATGAATGCCCAGGCCTGACAGGTTCCAATGCCCAAGTTCTGTCCATTGCACTACAGTCTATCACCATGTTTAGAAACAGAAATAGAAAAAGATGACAATTAAAATCACTTGTAATAACACACAGTGTACTAGTCTGTTCTAACACTGCTAATAAAGACATACCCGAGACTGGGTAATTTATGAAGGAAAGACGTTTAATTGACTCACAGCTCAGCATGGCTGGGGAGGCCTCAGGAAACTTAAAATCATGGTGGGAGGGGAAGCAAATACGTCCTTCTTCTCATGGTGGCCTCAAGGAGACGTGCAGAGCGAAGTAGAGGAAAAGCCCCTTATAAAACCATCAGATCCTGTGGGAACTCACTATCACGAGAACAGCATGAGGGCAACCACCCCCATGATTCAATTACCTCCCCCCAGGTCCCTCCCATGACACGTGGGGATTATGGGAACTAGAATTCAAGATGAGATTTAGGTGGGGACACAGCCAAACCATATCACAAAGAGATAACAATTATTTATGTAATAGTATATTTCTTTCCTGGTTTTTACTCCCACATATGTATTTTAAACAAGTGAAATTTCTCTTATTTTATAAATATTTGTCAAAAACATTTTAAGACCCCCACACTGACCTTTGGCCTTTTCAAGTTTGGCAATTGATGAATCTGGCCATTGTCATGGCTGGAAATATCTTGGCTGGGGCTCTTTGTTCTGACTGTTCCATAGTTGGATTCTGTTTGTCTTCTTATGTGGTGTTGCTTTGAGCTTCAGATTGATACAGCTGACAATCTTTACAAAGTAAGGATTTTAAGTAGATAAATTTTGAGAAGGACAACATGTAAAAAGGATCTCTGGGTGTCTTCCAGAAACCAGGCACAAGTTTTTATTATCTCAGCTTAACTATGTGGTTTTCTTCTTTCTTTGCCTTAATTCGTTTGCTGCCTGTCAGAGCTGAAATCAATAGAGGCCATTTCATGCATGGTTTCCATGTCTCTCAAAACATGGCCTGAAGAAAAAGTTACAGAAAGAGCAAATGTCCTTTTCAAGCTCTTGGTCCCTTTTTTCAGTTGTTGGGTAGTATTTTCCCTTTGCCTTCTGTCTTTAGAGTCCAGTGTGTCTAAAAGCAAGCTCATCTTGCCCCAGCACCTCTTCCAGGTGTTCTACCTACATTATCCTGGCCTTCAGGTGTAACACCTCCCAGTGATCTCTGAGTATTACCTACCTCTTCTTCTCCATCTCGCCTCCTCTCTCCAAGAGACGAGAGAAAGCAGGGTGATAACATGAGAGGAAGGAGAGATGGCAGGTGTTGGGGAGCAAACAGTCCTCCATCCAGGGGTGATGGGAGAGAAAGTGAAATGTTAGAAGATGTTCGTTACTGTGATGTGATGTAACCCCGTACTCCATAGCCATCAGAGGACTTTAGCAAGGATTTACCTTGCTTCTTGGTGATTTTGAATCAGATTTATATAGTTATAATCATTACTATTATTATTTATTTGATGCAGTAAGTTGAATATTGCAAAAAGAAGATGGCTCAGCAATGTCCAGATGATAGAAGTCACCAAGGGATGAGCCACATTTCATGATTAAATGGTTTGCAAGGTAAGTTAAGGAAAAGCGCAATAAACCAGCTTGTTTACTGACTTCATCTGTACTCATATGGCAGAAAGAGCCACTCTGACCAACCCGCTCATGGGAAACAATTAAACATTTTGGATAAAATATAAAAAATATTCCTAAATGTATTGTTGGGCTGGCATGAAGGCAAGATTTATGCAGGCCAAAAACCCAATGAAGGTAGAAATATGCAACTGTAAGCAGGCGGTAAAACCAACTTTGGCTTTGAAGGCATTTGCTGAGTCCAGTGAACTTGAGCTTCAGGTTTGGTTGACTGATACGGCATGGGCGAGAGAAGCTGCATGTATTAGTCAGGTTCTCCAGAGAAAAAGAAACAATAGGATATTTTGTGTGTGTGTGTGTGTGTGTATCTTTGTCTATCGATTTATAGATATATGTATAGAGAGAGAGGGAGAGATTGACTTATTTAAGGAATTAGCTCATGCAATTGCAAAGGCTGGCAAGTTCAAAATCCGCAGGGCAGGCAGGAAAGTTGGAGACCCAGAGAAGAGCTGATGTTGCAGCTTGAGTCTGAAGACAGTCTGGAGGCAGAATTTCATCTTCCTTGCAGGACCTCAGTCTGTTTTCCTTAAAGCCTTCAACTGATTGAATGAGGCTCACCCACATCATGGAGGGTCATCTACTTACTGAAGGTGTACTGATTTAAACAATAACCTCTCTCTCTCTCTCTCTTTTTTTTTTTGAGATGGATTTCCTTCCTTGTCATACAGGCTGGGGAGCTGCAATAGCCTATCTTGTCTTCACTGCAACCTCCGCCTTGGGGTTCAAGCTGATTCTCCTGCCTCAGCCTCCCTGAGTAACTGGGGATTACAGATGTGCACCATCATGCCCGGGCCCTAATTTTTGTATTTTTAGTAGAGATTGGGGGGTTCAAACATGTTGGTCAGGCCTGCCGTTCTCGAACTCTGCAGCTCAAGGTATAAACCCCCCGGCCTTGACCTCCAAATGTGCTGCGGATTATAGGCGTGAGCCACTGCACCTGGGGCCCAAACTTTCAAAAATCAAAACTAAGATACATGAAATAAAACACTCAACAATTGGGGGTTTACCAGCAGATTAGACATAGCTGAGAGAGAATAGAATTAGTGAATTAGAAAAGCTTACCCAGAATGCGGCACAGAAAGACAAAAATGCGATATATGAAAAAAACGTTTAAGTGACCTTGAGGGAAAGGAGATTTAACTCATACCTAAAAAGTATAGAAGGAGAGGCCAGGTGCGGTGGCTCAAGCCTGTAATCCCAGCACTTTGGGAGGCCGAGACGGGCGGATCACAAGGTCAGGAGATCGAGACTATCCTGGCGAACACAGTGAAACCCCGTCTCTACTAAAATACAAAAAACTAGCCGGGCGAGGTGGCGAGCACCTGTAGTCCCAGCTACTTGGGAGGCTGAGGCAGGAGAATAGCGGGAACCCGGGAGGCGGAGCTTGCAGTGAGCTGAGATCCGGCCACTGCACTCCAGCCTGGGCGACAGAGCAAGACTCCGCCCAAAAAAAAAAAAAAAAAAAAAAAAAGAAAAAAAGTATAGAAGGAGAAGAAGGAGGAAATCAGGGCAGAACTAATATTTGAAAAGACAATGGCTGGAAAATTTCCAGAAATGAAAGATGATAATCCACAGATTCAAATATACCTAACAATTTCCAAGCAAAAACAGAATACATATTAAATTTTTTTAGGGAGGGCTATACATGTATTTGTCTATTTTTCTGGACTATTCAATAAACAAGCTAAAATTCTATGGTAAAAGAGTAGAAATAAATTGTATATAAAATTCAGGATAGTGATTTTCGGATAGTGACAGTGACCTTGAAAGGTGGAGGAAGAGAGGAGGCTGTGACACAGGCTTCTAAGGTACTAGTAATATTCTATTTATGAGTTCTGTGCCCCTGGATTTTAAATTTATGACCTTTCTTCCGATTGCACACATCCTTTATATACTATTTTAAATGTATATTGTATTTCATGGTGGAAAATTAATTTAAAATATATTATTCAACAAGATTTGGTCAAAGACGTTGTGGGTGTATTAATAAGGCGGCTTCTGGAATTTTTGCAAAAATGAGAGAAAACTTTGAAGATAAATAATGTTTAGGCTGGGTGTGGTGGCTCACCTATAATCCCAGCACTTTGGGAGGCTGAGTGGTCCAAAGATGGATGGATCACTTGAGACCAGGAGTTCAAGACCAGCCTGGTCAACATGGTGAAACCTCGTATCTACTAAAAAAAAATATATAAAAATTATCTGGGCTTGGTGGCACATGCCTGTAGTTCCAGCTATTCGGGAGGCTGAGAGGCATGAGAATCACTTGAACCCGGGAGGCAGAGGTTGCAGTGAGCCGAGATCATGCCACTGCACTCCAGCCTGAGCAACAGAGAGACTGTCTCAAAAAAAAAAAAGTACGTATGTTAATATGTTTAGGCACAAGTGAAAGTAGTTTATTAAAAAGAAAAAAAAAAAGCCAGAAAACTTTTCTGTGTCCCGAAATGCCTCCTGAAAAGCACACATTACTTGGGTTTTATTTTTCGCCTCTTAAAATTGGGGTGGGTTGGGGTGAGGGGAAGACTGCTCTCCACCAAGGCAGGCAGAGAGAAGCTGCAGTTGCCTGTCTTATCTCTGCCTCGGTCTTGCACCCCTATTCCCACGTCTGGACCCCTGCCCCGTCTCCTGACACAGAGGCTTGGCTATCCAAATCCCAACGCGAGGCTGTAACTAGGAAGTGCCTGTTGTCCTGCCAAGGGACTGGATTGGAGGAGGAGAGTGCAGGGGTGGGATGAGGGAAGAGATGGAGGAGGGGGCTTTAAGCCAGAGTTTCTAGCAGGAGCAAATACCGGCACAGGGAAGGACACCATTGGCCAGGGTACGCAGAGGAAAGCAAAGCTGCCGAATGGCCACTGTGGTCCTCAGCCATGAGTAGGGACGTCTGGCGGCCTCAGAAGCTGCCTTGTGATTGAGTGTGAAGGCACAGGATCTGAGGTGCTTGAGCTCGGGGTAGGCTAAGATGGCCATCTTGGCAGTTTGCCCTAGACAGTGGTGCCCATGCACCTCCCAGCCAGGCTGGGCTGGTCTTAGCGTCACAGGGCTGAGTGGCAGCCGTTGAGTGCACTGCTGTCCTGAAAACAGCTCTGCAGCCTCTCCCGTGGGGTTCACTACAGGGCAGTGTTTGCCACCAATCCAGGGGTACATAGAATTTTATCACAGTGAGAAGGAGGCTTTGGCAGAGACCACAGAAGTCCAGCAGCATTGATGACCAACTGCTTTCTTAAAGCTGCAGTGTTACTTGGAGCCTCAAGGTGGTACAGCAGCACAGTCTATGGCTTACAAAAAGCCTGAATTACATTTTGTCTAAAGCTTCCTTGGGCACAATTAGCTTGACGATTTGAACTGTTTCTCAGCTGCTTGCATTCCTTGTTTCAAATAGGCTGGCTCCTAATCTGGTCTGACCTTTGAGGTCCTTTCTTGCTGGCTCATCCACCTCCATCCTCACTCAGAATCGGGAGGCTTTTCTTAGTTCTTTGGTTACTGAAAAGGAAATCCTTTTCTGCCCAGGTTGCGTCCTCAGATTCAGGCTGAAACTGCTCCCCTGTGGTCTTGGGGCCTGTCCTCATAGACGCCACCTGGACCTGTGCCAGGCAGACAGCAGAGGTGAGTTCCAGGGGGTTCCTCGGAGGTCACACCTGCTTAGGTGCATGGAGGCTCAGGTGAGCAGACTGCGGACTGCCACCATCAGCGTCCCTTCTCTGCTTAAATCACCTCCTTCCTTATTTCACTGATTCCCACTGGCCTCCCCTTCATATACATCCTCACTATCCTTTTTGGAATTTTCTATTAACATTTCATGATATCCGTGCTGTTTAGAATTAGCTTCTATTCTAAGCATACTCTAAATTTTACTCCAAATTTACTCTCTGCTCAAATGTCACCTTATCCATACGGTATTCCCTGACCACCTGTGAACAGCAGCGACCTTCCATCACTGGTGAACCCTTTATGTTGCTTTATGTTCCTTCTTAGCCCTTTCACCACCTGGCATAAGTATATAATTGTTATCTCTTCACCCCCAAGGGCAGAAGGCTCCCAGTTTTGTTCTCTGCTGCATCCCTAGCCCTGGAACAGCGTCTGCATGTGGTGGGCACTCAGCAAATGCTGGTTGGATGGATGGATGAATGGATGGATGAGTAACTAGGGAGAATTTCACCCCTTCCCAACAGTTCAAAAGCAATGTCCTGACAGTTTGTAGTCTAGGGTCTGGCTTTGGCTGAGCCACTGGTTACTTATAAGACTTTGAGCAAGTCACTTGGCGTCCCCGATGGCCCATTTCCAAACCTGCACAATGAGTGGACTGGACTGCATAGTCTACGATTCCTTCCTTCCCCAACGGTTTTTGGTTTTATGATTATCCTCCAAAAGGGGCTAAAGCCATAAGCCAGGTGACAGACAATTTGCATTATCGGCAGGACACTTGTAATAAGCTAGCATCAAAAGATGCATTGATATATGTAGATAAACATACTTCACAATCTCTAAGTCTTTAAATATTATGTCCCTAAGAAAGTCTCTAATCTATTGGCCTTATGCTTCTGTTTTGATCTCTGGCTCCATGTGTTAATGACTCTGATATTTTTCTGACAAATAAAAGGTTTTAAAAATTGCTATTGCTTATTTGGGTTCTTCCTAGGTTATTTCCTCTCATTAGTAACATTATTTGGGGAAAGATGTCATGCTCTTAGTGTGCATCCAACATGAAAAAATATTTCAAAATAAAACAATAGCAATTTAAAAAAACCCTCTTACCTTTGAAAAGAACCATCACCTTATGCCATAATCTTCCTCTTGCTATTTGGTTGTGGTTAATTTTTAGGATTGGTATATGTCTGGCATCAAGAAGATATTAAAATATTTTTAATGAAGAGTCAGTGGCACGTGGGAGGAAAAAATTCGTATCCTGGGATATGGGTAGAACTTCATGAAAGTGATTGTCTTTCTTATCCAAGGGAAGAAATTTTGTTCTTTCTGAATGAGCTTGAGGGAAAAGGCAATCAATGTTTTCCAGTGTAACCTGATAGATTCTCCAAGTCCTCAAGTTCAAATATTTATTATTTTGTCTTTATAATGAAAACAAAACCAAACTTGTAGTGGGCATACTCATGATCTCCCAAATATGTGCAGGTCCCTTTCCCTGGAAACTGCGCATGTGTTGCTTTACATGGCAAAAGGGACTTTGCAAATGGGATAAAAGGAGGGATCTTGAGATGGGGAGATTATCTTGGATTATCCAGGTGGATCCAATCTAATCTCCTTAAACTGAGCAAACTTTTCCCAGCTATGGTCAGAGGACAATGCGATCAGAGGGAGAGTCTGAGATGCATCGTTGCTGACTTTGAAGAAGGAGGAAGGGGGTCAAGGGCCAATGAGTACAGATGGCTTCTAGAAGCTGGAAAAGGCAGGACATAGATTCTTCCTCAGAGCCTCCAGAAGGAAAGATTGTCCTGATGACACTTTCATTTTAGCCCAGTGAGACCTATGTCAGATAGAACTCCAGAACTGTACGATAATAAAATGTGTATGGTAAGGCACTAAGTTTGTGGAATTTGTTACAGCAGCAATAGGAATACGTTACCTTCTTATTTGAGCAGAGGCTTTGAGCTCACCAGTGTAAAAAGAAGCCAGTCTAGGGTCTAGAGTTGTGCCCTTCAATTTGGTAGCTGCCGGCTGCATGTGGCCACCAGATTTCACAAAGATTTAGTGTGAAAAGGAAAATATCTCATTAATTTAATAATTGATTCGTGTTGATTACATGTGGAAATGACATTACTTTGGATATGTTGGTTTAAGTGAAATATACTATTAACATTTATTTCACATGTTTTTTGAACTTTTGTTTTTAATGTGACTACTAGAAAATTTAAATCATTTGTGGTCTGTGTTATACTTCTATTGGGCAGGGCTGCTCTAGAGAATCCCTAAAGGTAGGAGGTGGTCATTTCAACAGTAGGCAGTTCTCCAACCAAGTGGTGAGTGATGAAAAAGTCCAGGCACAGAATTCCAGGAGGAGAGGTCAGGCTTTCTTACATCTTCCTGTACTGGACCCTAAGAGAAGGTGTTGTATGTGTCTTTATATCCTCAGGGCCTGGCACATACTCTGAAATTGTTTGCAGAACATCCATTTGATGTTGCTGACCCTAACAAGTTCTTTGACAAGACACCAAAGGGTGGAAAATTAGTCTTGAACAATTACCCTGAAGGAACTTGAAACTGTGGTCTAACAGAAAACAGGATGCAGCAACTGGGTCTTTTCCCGTTGGCCCAGTATTTGTTGCCCCACCTTATACCTCCTGGACACGGGCATTTACCATTTCCAGGAAAGAAAGATCTCAAAAAGAATTAGAAACCAAAAGGCAGCCTTGGGTATCAGAGCCCAAATACCAAGAAGTATTCATGTAATGATTTCAGTTTGCCTCTTTCTTATCTCGGTGCCAGTTTCTCAGCAATGCAGAGAAAAATGACTTGAGCTCAGAATTAGGAGATGAACTTTCCATTTGAAATGCGGGTTCTCCTCTGATTTGCTCCACAAGCAAGTTAGCTTTCCTGGAGTCCCCTTCATCATGCCTGCTAAGAGGCAAATGTTTATATTTATCAGGACTGAGCACTGCATGGTGAGGATTAATTAGTGACCCTACTTAGAATTATTTTAAAAATATCAGGAATAATTTGCTTCCGTAACAAATTATTCTGGCTTGGGATTCTGGGACAGGATTTGGGATTCTGATCAGTTGCTTCACTAACAACCCAACACTGACATTTGCAGAATCTGTTGTGGTTTAACAGGTATTATAAGTTCAAGTATCATATTTCAGAGTGTCCACTATGGTTGTAGGTAACTAAAGGTTACAGTTTTCCCCCTGTATGATGTCATTTGCTTAACTCAAATGAACTTCATGCCATTAAAAACGGGGAAACAATTTATTTCAATGCCATTTGAGTCTGTTTTGAGGTATTGCGGACGGAAATATCCTGGTTACTGGGTTTGGATGATTCATGTAGCAGAGCAGTCTGAGGAATAAACTTTATCTTGTCCTCATCTTTATTTTTGTTTTCTATATGGAAACTAATCATTTGAGGTTGGCAACATGGATTTGGGCTAAAGTTCTTCAATGAATTTTTTTCTACGTTTCCCTACTTCAGACCAAAAATCTCCAACCCTAGGCTGTTTTCCAAAAGCAAACCTGCTCATGAGCTCTCTGAAAGAGTGCAAGCCTGTCGAAAATTGCAGTAAGTCTCCCTCTGAGGTTGGTCAAGCTGAGAATTCATTGTATTTTGGTTAAAAACAGAGAGTGTTACAATTTCATCCTGGAAGCAAGAAAGAATTAGTAATGAAAACATTGTTGGTGGAGACTGTTGCCTGGTACACAGCCTGAACTCATTTGTCTGGCTCCCATGCTGCGCCATGGTATGGGTGGCCAATGTGAAAACACACACGCACACACACGCACACACACACACCATCAGTTATGTTTTTCCTGATGCCTCAGGGAAGTCTGCAAATTAAGACAAATGATACTATCTGGGAGTAACTGACCATCTTGTCACTATAAAAACGTCATATTCATGGGAAATGAATAACATGCCTGCCAAAAATCAGGTCGCCTAAGTGAAGGGATCAAGGGATTAAATACCCATGGAGAAAATAACAGAGACACAATCCAACTGTTTTATACTAGTTGATAGCAACCTATTCTAATGATATGATTAAGATTTGTAATGGCCATATAGGTTTACCTTCTCCAACCAAACTATTTTAATAATCCCACAAGTCTCCTGTTTAATATTGAAGAGCATTTCCTTAGCTAAAATTATGCTTTAATTGACCATATATAAATATCTGAGGGTTTTGGAGAATACCATTAGACCATGCACAACCAAGCACAGTTGGATGGAACCTTGAAGATGTGCATGGTGCCTCCCGCCTGTGCTCTTCGTGGTGAATGAGTAGCTTTGGTCTCTGCACTAATCTGTTCAGTTTCAGGGCTGCTAGAAGCACTATCTTTCATCCTCTTTTCATTTTCTTTACTTCACTAGCTCACAGAGCTAGAGGCCATAGGACTGTTTGTTACATCATCACTGCTTTAAAAGCTTATTTTTGTGAATGTGATTGTACTTGAGGGTTGTCAAAACCTGTGGAAATGTGGCCTTTGGTGACTGGCCATGGCATAATATGACAATGTTTCTGGAGCAGTCCAACACTGGGAATGGTACCCTTGGGCCAGGCAAGTAGCAGGCAGTCATTTTCGTCTCTGGAGGTGCTGGCACTCAAGCGTAGAGGAGGTAGACATTTCAGTGGCCAGTTGCTTTTGTATTTAAACAAATAGATCCTGGATTGTAGCTTTTTAGAAGACTGCAGACGCAACCTGCAACAGAATCACCTGGTTAGCTTACTCCCCTACCAGCTGACGAGTCTTAGATCAGAGATGCTGAAGCACAGCCTCTGGGGATGGGGCACTCAGGAATCCAAATTTCTTCAAATAAACTTTACATTTTAGAATAGTTTCAGATTTGCAAAAAAGTAAAAATAGTACCAAGAGTTCCCATATACCTCATACCCAGTTTTCCTTATTAGTATCTTACATTAGGATACAGATAATGTACATTTGTACAAATGTGCACTGTAAGTAATATACAATGTACATTTGTACAACATACATTATCTGTATCCTAATGTAATGTACAATGTAAATCCTAATGAAGGATACAGATAATGTACCTTTGTAATGTACAAATAATATCTTACATTAGGATACAGATAATCTACATCTCCCCCACTTGTTTCTTTATTTGGTCATTTATTTATGTCAGTATGGACTCATGAATACCAAGTAATACTTCAGTACCACATTGCAAATGTACACTATCTGTATCCCAATGTAAGATATTAATAAGGAAAACTGGGTGTGAGGTATATGGGAATGCTTTGTACTCATTTAAAAATTTTTTTTGCAAATCTGAATGTACGAATGTACATTAGGTGCATTTGTCACAATCTCATGATTAACTAAAGTCCATACTCTATGACCTGATGTCCTTTTTCTGCAAGATTCCATCCGGGATGCCACGTTACATTTAATTGTTATGTCTCCATAGGCTCCTTTTGGCTGAGACAGTTTCTCAGCCTTTCTTTTTTTTTAGTGACCTTTGATAGTTTTGAAGGGTCCTGGAGAGTATGTTGTAGAATGTTCCTTAGTTGAATTGTTTGATATTTTTCTCAGGGTTCAGCTGAGGTTATGGGTTTCTGGAAGAAAGATCACAGAGGTAAAGTTCCCTTCTCGTCATGTTACATCAGTGGTACCATCAACACAACTCACAGTTGATGTTCACCTGGATGACCTGGCTGAGATAGTCTTGACAGGTTTTTCTACTGTAAAGTGATTCTTTTTTCCACCTTTTCATACTTTACTTTTTGGAAGGGAGTCACTGTGGGTAGCCCGCACTTAAGGAGTGGGAGTTGTACTCCACCTCCCTGAGGGGGAGTAGCTGCATAGATGATGGAATTCTTTTGTCTAGAGATTTGTCTATTCTCCCCCACTTGTTTATTTATTTGATCATTTATTTATGTCAGTATGGACTCATGAATATCAAGTTATACTCCAATACTACTCTGTTAATCAAATTGTTTCAGCTTTGTCCACTGGGAAATCTTTCAGTGGGATCCCATGTCTCTTTGATGTATCCCCTTTCTTGTGGTGTTTTTGGGAGCCCTTCTGGCACTTTCTGTCACTACAAGATGCTCCAGGAATTAACATTTTTGACAAGCTTTATCATACTGAAAAAACCCAAGATTGATCATTTTCAGCCATCAAAACCAGAAATTTTAAATGTCCCACTTATTGTTGGATGTGGAACAAAGCTGTAAAAAGAAAAATCCCACCAAAGAATGTGTATGTATCTTCAAAACCTCTCTGTTTATTTGGTTACATCTATAGCTGAGGCATGTACAGAGAGGCTATTTAAATCCAATCAAGAGACTAAGAAATTCAAGAGATCTATCGTATAACTGGTAGCTATCATTAATAACAATGTATTGTATACTTGAAAATTGTTAAAAGAGCAGATTTTAGGTGTTCTCGTCACAAAAATGATAATGAGAAGTATGTGAGGTAATACATAAGTTAATTAGTCCGATCTAGCCATTCACATGTATATATATTTTAAAACATCAGGTTATACACCATAGATACATATACTTTTTGTCAATTTAAAAAACTAGTGATTTGTTTTCTAAAAAGAGACTAAACATTGAGGAGAATCATCCAAGAAACATTTTCCTGGAAACCACAAGGCTTTTGGGCCATAGGCACCTCACTGGGTGTGGATAACAATTGTTGAGTTAGCCCAGCCCCTATCAAAGAGGATCTAAAGCCATATCAACCACTTAGGATTTTCTGGTGACTTCCCAGAGAGGCAGAGTCAGAAAGACCCACGGGCAGTAACACCGAGGGCTGGCTCTGGAGTGGGGATGAGGTCATTGAGGGGAAGGCCAGGGCTTGGGTGAGCCTGTGCTGCAGGGATGGAACTCTGTTTGGCATAGGGTACTGAGTGCGTGTCTCTGCATGTGCATCCACGCAGACTTGCACATGGGTAAAAATTCATTTAACCCACCTTGATAACTACCATCTACCTTTTGTAATTGGATTTGATTGAGAGTCAACTGCAGCAGGGTATGAGTGCTATGTTGACACAACAAATCACGGAGATGCCTTGGGACCCATTTCAGATCCTTGTTGAACGCTCTACGGTGATGATGACAATACAGTCACAGTACACAAAACCATCCCAGTATGAAGGCAACTGGCTTTTTCTTTTCTTGGCTCTTCCTTGGCTTCCACATTTGTCTTGGCTTTTCTGCCATCACGGAACATCAGCTCACCTTTCCAGAATACGTCTGGTGGTGTTTCTATTAAGTAATACCAGCGAATTACATATAATCCTTGGCATTAGGACATTTAAAAACTGGTGAATGTAGCTGAGTGTAGCAGCTCACGCCTATAATCCCAGCACTTCGGGAGGCCAAGGCAGGCAGATAACTTGAGGTCAGGAGTTTGAGACCAGCCTGGCCAACATGGTGAAACCCTGTTTCTACTAAAAATACAAAAATTAGCCAGGTGTGGTGATGGGCACCTGTAATCCCAGCTACTCGGGAGGCTGAGGCAGGAGAATCACTTGAACCTGGGAGACAGAGGTTGCAGTGAGCCGAGATCGCGCCACTGCACTCCAGCCTGAGTGACTGAGCAAGACACTGTCTCACAAAGAAAACAAAACAAAATAAGACAAAAACAGAAAACCCCAAAAAACCCTGCTGAGTGTCTGGTCTCATGCATGCCAGGAATCATTCGTCAGTGATTATGATGTATATGCTCATGCATCCATTTTGATTGTTTTTCCTCCTCTCTACCACATGCTGTGCCATTCCCCCTGCCGTCCTCAGATATTCTCCCACGGTTCTGCAGAGGAAATGTAAGAACTTCCTCCAGGTAATCTTCCCCTGGCAGGCTGCATTGTCAACAGCAGCTGTCCTCCAGGTAGGATTCGTGGCATACCCTGAAGCATTCTGGAAGCACTTGTGTTTTTTAGCACTTTAGCCAGTATTGATTATTTTTTATTGGGGATTGAGTGTGTTGTGTTTTGTCTCCCAGGACTTTCTCACATCTGTTGCTGTGCTTAAGTTTATGGCAGAGATTCATTTGAAATGGGATTTTTTGTCTTTTTTTTTTTTTTCCATTTGAGGCAAAAGTGCAGATGGGCTGTGCTTTTAATTTTCTTGCTGCCACCTGGGAAGAATTTGTCATTTCATTCCTAAAGACGAAAAAGAAACACATCTGATATAATCTAACACAAGTCTATGCTAAACAACTCCAACAACTGTGGGAGAGTAATTCCAGCAATTTGTGTCATTATCTATGTCTGTTCAGGATCTCTCAATGGGAAGACTTCCAAGTAACCCTTTTGAGTTTCCACTCAAAGCATTTTTTTCTTCTTCATATTCCCAAAGCTCCTAGAGGTATAGATTGATCATTTGACTGGAAAAGCTAGGTAAATAGAACCAAGCAACTGACTTACAAGAGAGTTAGTGTAAAATGGATGGAGACACAAGGAAGAAAGAGCTTTGTGCATCTTCGCAGATATGAACAAAGCGCTAGGCGGAGCTGGTGGCCTTGTAGGATGGTGACCCAGGGTTTCTGCCCAGTGTCTGCCTCCCTGCTTGTCACCCCTGGGTCCTCTCTCTGGCTACACTGCTGTGTTTTCCCTGGCCACTTCCTCTCCAGGGCTGCCTCACACTGAGGGGTACTTTCCTCTGCCTTCCCCAAGGATGCTCCTCTGGGCTTCAAGCCACCCAGCTCTGACCTTGCAGTCACCTCCTTCATTTTCTTCCTTTGGAAGGTCTCAGTGGGATTCCAACCTAACCCCTCACCCATTTCTTCCTTCCAAACTGTCAGAGAGCATCTAGAACGTTACCCAATGATGAAAGCACACTCCAGTTTTGGGAGAAGCCTGGCTTTGAGCGTTCAAATGCTGCAAACTGGCTCTTGGGTCCTGCCCTGTAATTGCTGCAGAGGCCCAATTGGCTGGCTTGGTCCATCATCAAAAGGCCCCTTCTTCCTTATTCCAGTTGGAACACACCCAGAGGCCAGAGTGTGGTGCAGGTATTTTTTTCTGGGAGGGGGGAATCCTCTAGTGTTTCCTCTGGACAGGACACCTACCTGGCACAGGCGCCCAGACTCCCCGTTTGGTCTTTCTCCTGCTTTCCTTTTCTCTCTCCTTCAGGGTTCCACTTAATTCAGCAAGGACAGTTTTTCTTCCTGTTGAAGTGTGGACCAACTCTGTTAACTCTGGATCCTTCATGTTCTTCAGAGCCATGACCCGCAAGATCAAACCCTGTCCAACAAAATAAAATGAAACAAAACAAAAAAACTCTCTTGCTAATATAAAACTTCAATGTCTAATATGCCAAACCTTCCCACCCTAAACACACACACACACAACACAGACCAGGGGCAAGGTTGGGAGGATAAGGTGAAGACAAGCTCATCTTTTGCCATTACCAATTCTCTAGTAGCCCTGGGAGCTCCCAGGTCCATTGAGTTTTGGAGGCTGGCTGCATCACGCAGTTCCCACCATGGAAGGAAATATTTTACCCAACTGTCTTTGCTTCTTGCAAAACACATGCTTCCTTTGGCAGCAAACTCCTGCTTCTTGTGTGAGAGGCATCTTCATCTCACACCTTGGAGCGAGCAAAGGTGACTCCCATCCCAGAGCAGAGCGGTGGCTGCTCTCACTTCTTCCTGCTCGCACTTCTTCCTGCTCGCACTTCTTCTTCCTGCTCGCACTTCTTCTTCCTGCTCGCACTTCTTCTTCCTGCTCGCACTTCTTCCTGCTCGCACTTCTTCTTCCTGCTCGCACTTCTTCTTCCTGCTCGCACTTCTTCCTGCTCGCACTTCTTCCTGCTCTTCCATCTGCCCCAGTTTTCTTCAGAACTCACACCATTCCCTATATTCCATTTCTTGCAATCTTTTTTGATCAGTTATTCAAATATTGTGCTAGACAGTGTGAAGGTGGTGGGGCAAATAATGGAGAGATATTGTTCTTGTTCCCCTGGGACCTACATTTTGAGGGAGAGATTAGGTCGGCATTTTCACAATCTTCATTTTCTTCGCATTCTTTATTTGTGTTTACCTTTCTATCGAGTGGACTGTTAAAGAAGCCTCGGAGGAGGGAGAGAAGAGGTTTGACGTAGATGACCAGGAGATTGTTCTTGTGGAAGGTGGAATTTGGTCATGACCTTGAAGGACATCTAAGATGGTGATTGGCAGGAATGCACGCTGGAAAGAACAGTTCTAACACAACAGAGCACAGGAGTGGGACCTGTCAGGGCCAGACCTTGGGGTCCCTGAGTAGTTCCACTGGAGAGCTGTGGCACCCGTGGGGAGGTGTGGAAATAGGAATGGGAAGGGACCTAGGGGTGATGCTGTTGGAGGCTTCTGCAGTAGGGAAGTGTTTTTCCAGTTATTACAGTGTTAACTATATAAAAATTACTTCGTCTATATACATTAAACATACCCAGCATAGTTCTTTTTCCAGTACAGCGATCACTCACCACTATACTGCTCTTTCAATTTTAAGCTTTAAAGATGATGTGAGAAAAAAATAGTATCCTAGTACTTGTGTGGATTTTTTGTTCCTTCCTAAAATCAGTAATTTCTTTCATTTTAAAGTCAACTTTGCCTTTGTAAATGGCTTTATGCCCTTTATTTTTGTTTTGTGCTTGTAGCTTGTATGTTTTGGAACTTTAAAAACAAACTCTGGGGCCAATCCACCTAGGTTTAAATCTCAGCTCTGTTGCTTCCCAGAAGTGCAATTTGGGGAAATTACTTAACTCGCCTGTTTTTCAGTTTCTTTATCCATAGAATGGAGATAATATTTGTATGTAACTTTCACAGAAAATAATCTGTGAGGATGAAGTGGAATTATATGTTACAAGCTCTCACTGCCTCGCATGGAGTAAACAGTGAGTGTTCACTATTGTTATTATGCTTTTAAAAATTAAATGAATTCATGTCAGTGTTGAAAGAGGGTGATACGTGCACATGGAGATGTGACAATCACAGTTACAGCCCTCTATTAATAGCCAAGGGTGAATCGTAAATGAAACTCCCACCCGTAGCCTCCCAAGGCCTCCTCAGGCTGAGGTAGTCACTGTTAGATTTCTTGAGTATCCTGCCAGAATCACTTTGAGTTTCTAGGGTGTATATATGTGTATGCCTTCCTGTCTCTGAATCTGAAATTGTGTGTCAATCTGTGTGTGTGTATATGTATATATCTGCACACATATACATATATACATGTATATGTATAGTTTCACACCTCGTATTTTCCTATCTTAACATATCATAGTGATTATTTCATATCTGCAATATAGATCTATATAATTCTTTTAAATGGCAGCATAGTATCTCATTTCATAGATATGTAAAACCAGTCCCTTATAAACGGGCTATTAAGATGCTTCTAGCCTTTGCCTTACAAACGATGTCACAATGATCCTTTCAGTACATTTTCATTTCGATGGGTATTACTCAGTTGTAAATTATGAAGTGAATTCTTCCCTGTCTTTCCATAAAATCAGTGCAATCTACATTTTTCCCTCATGCTTTATGAAGTGGATTTACTATAAGATGTGTATGCTGCTTCAAGGTGGTATCGAAAAATCAGAGGTTACTTACATGTGAGTTATAATAAGAACTATTTAAGTGAAGAAAATTCCTCTGTGGGAATACTACATTGCCCTTAAGATGTCTCTTTTGAAGAAAAAAAACATTTACCACCTTAGGCACAAAAAGCAGAATACACATCACTATTTATTACTGCAGCTATTGCTTTCCTCAGTATATTTTTTAAAATTCATAAGTTAAAAAAAGACAAAGGTGGAATATCTGTGTATGAGTAGGTGAATATTCTTAAACTTTCCATATTTTTCAAGTCTTAGGGAATGGGCATGTGTTGTTTTCATAATTGAAAATAAAAAGGAAGAAGACACTTTTAAGAATATCAAATTAAAAGAGGGAAATGAGTGCTGGAGGAAGACCTGGGGACAATTCTAAGAAAAAGGGACAAAAAGTGGAAAGGGACATATAAGAATCAAGAAACCCTGATAGTGGGGTCTACAGCTAAAATCCTAGGGACTCCAGGCAACTCTTGGATAAAACTGTACTACAGCTACCATGATAGATATTAATATTTGGGGATCTTGAGTCATTGAAATAAAGGCTTAGCAAAAACATATTGGCTCAAGTAAGCTAGCCAATAGCTACTTACATATTACACACATATACATATATATGTATAGATGTGTATAGCTAAGGGTGAATCGCAAATGAAACTCCCACCCATGGCCTCCCAAGGCCTCCTCAGGCTGAGTGTAAGGTTTCTTGAGTATCCTGCCAGAATCACTTTGAGTTTCCAGGGTGTGTATATATGTGTATGCCTTCCTGTCTCTGAATCTGAAATGTGTGTATGTCAATCTGTGTGTTCAAAGAATTATATAGATCTATATTGCAGATATGAAATAATCACTATGATATGTAAAGATAGGAAAATACGAGGTATGAAACTATACATGTACATGTATAATGTATGTGTGCAGATATATAAGATATATATAATATATACATAAGATGTGTGTAATACATCTTAATCTCCATCAAGATAATTTTGAAGTGTCGTCATTTAAAGGGTAAATCACCTGCTATCTGGACAATGCACTTATACGGACAACCTCATTGCTTAACAACGCTGGATAAATGAGGCCTTTACCGTATTTCGTTTTCTTAAAAGTAGACTGTTACTTTTAAAAATGTTATCTTCAGACAAATCTGTTTGCCGATTATTTGGTTAGCTATCTTTGATTATACTAGTCCCTCCTTGTTCAAGTTGTTTAAGAAAGTGTCACTATAAAATATTGAAAGTGGCCGTGGCATGACTCGGAAAAATGACCCACAGGTCTAATTCCATTCCAAAGAATTCAAGGGACTTTCCAGATACATTCATTTGGAGTCTACATGGAATTTGCAGTTCAGAAAGGAGCTGATAGAAGCTTATACTTCAACCGTCTCTAAAGACAGGGTTTACAAAGCAGCTAACATGTTTAACTTTCAGGAAACAAACTCTTTAAGTATCATCAGGTTTTGTTGCAGATGTCTGTTCACAAACAAATGGTGTGTGGTATATGACATTCCTGATCAACCTCATTTTAAAATTTAACTTCCAAGAGATTTACTCGACAGCAATCTATGAATCTACTTGTAACAATGATACGTTTCATTTTGGGTTTTTTTGAGTCAGATTTCCCTCCCTAGCCCTCTGTCATTCCTTAAATGGCTTTGAATTATGAGGTTAATATCTCATTTTACTAACCTATTTTGTAAATTTATTGTATTGAATATTCTTGAAATGATGGGCCTTGAATTTCCATTTTTTTAACTTTCATTTTAGAATTAGGGGGAACCTGTATAAATTTGTTCCATGGACATATTGCATCATGCTGAGATTTGAAGTACAAGTGAATCCATTACCCAGCTGGTGAGCATGTACCCCAAAGGTAGCTTTTCAGCCCTTGCCCTTCTTCCTCTCCCCTCATCTAGTAGTCTCCAGTATCTACTGTTCCCATCTTTATGTCCATGAGTACCTAATGTTTAGCTCACACTTATAAGTGAGAACATGTGGTATTTTGTTTCGTTTCTGTGTTGGTTTGCTTAGGATAATGGCCTCCAGCTGCAGCCATGTTGCAGCAAATGACAAGATTTCATTCTTTTTGAGGGCTGCGTAGTAGTCCATGGTATACAGGTACTACATTTTCTTTTTCCATTCTACAGTTGATGGGCACCTTGATTGATTCCATGTTGTTGCTGTTGTGAGTAGCACTATGATGAAGATATGGGTACATGTGTCTTTTGGTGGAACAATGTATTTTCAACTGGGTGCATACCCAGTAATGAGATTGCTGGGTCAAATGGGAGCTCAACTCCTGGTTCTTTGAGAAGTCTCCCAACTGCTGTCCACAGTGGCTGGACTTTTTTTTAATGTGGAGATTTTGTCACAATGATTTCTACTTTGATCTAAAAGGAGAATGTTATCTTTTTCTCCTTGTTCCCAATTTGTTTTTATCCCCAGTCTTAATGAAGGTTCTATTAGCCTTCCCCTGCCCTACCATTTGTCCCCATTTTCCTAAAACCAGATACATAAGCTACTCAAGGAAAGAAAACCACTGTTGTCTCTCATAGAAATACATTTCTTACAATCTGCCAGTGAATGCCAAACAACTCCTTGAGGCTCTGATTCTTGTGATTCAAGTGATCCCTTCCAGGTCAGGTGATTCTTGCCTGACATCAGGGCAGGTGATTCTTGCCTGAGTTGATGGGCCAGCCCAGCTGAGCAGCCAGTTGAGCCCTCTGTGCTGGATGACTACGTTCCTCACTGAGACACAGCTGAGCTTAATGAGCCATAGACTGGAGGCTAGGACTCCTGGATTTTTTGCCAACTCTTGACCTTAGGAAATACTTCACCTCTCTGGTCTTCAATTCCACCATCTTTGATATAGGAGTGTGAAAATTTTAGAAAGTCATTTCTGGATCTGAAATTCTTGATTCTAACGAAAGGAAAAGAAAAAGCAATCACACGTTCCTAGCTACAGCTTAAATCAGGAGGTATTGTTCTCACTTACCAAGACTTTCTCTCTTTTCCCTCCCCCATGCTCTGGGGTTCATCATTCCTTCCACTGGATTCCCACTGTGGTTTGCCCTTGAAGACTCGGTCCAAGAGTTTATCATGTGATATTATAATTATCTGTTTATATTATCTGTTCCTTTATGGGACTAAGACCTGCTAGAAGGCAGGAACTGTATCTCACTCCTCTTCCCATCTCCAGTCCCACACCCAGGACCTCTCACATCACGGTTATCCAAGAATGACTGTTGAACAATAAAACTAGAACAGTAGAGGTAAAAAGCAACAACCTGAGATCCTGAAAGGGACTTTTTCCTTATCAGAGCACTGGACTGGCAGGCAAGAGACACTGGTTTGGCACCTGATGGGCCATTGGAGAGCTCACTTAACCTGTAGTTTGCCAAAATCACTTTGAAGAATAGAGTCATTAATTGTCACAATTTCTTGAACCCACATTAAGCCTATCATTACCATCCCCATTACCACTGATGAGGAAATCAAGTCCCAGAGAGTATTAGATGACTTGTTCAAGGCATGCCGGTTAACAAGTGGATGGGCTGGCATTCAAAGCTTATGCTCTTCTTACTACACCACACTGCCTCCTATTATGCAGTGTATATCACTAGATTGATATGTCAGTACTTAATGAATTCATAATATGTACAGTGTGCAGTGTATGTGCTTGGTGGTAGAGAGGAAGTTGTAAAAAACAATACTTAGATGCTACATTCGTACCCAATGTGTAGTTTTTAGCCCTTATGCTATTTAATCTGTTCCCACTGTTTGATCCTATTGGCCACTTCCTCCTTGAAACACATTTTTATCTTGGCTTTTGTGTCACATCCTTCTTTTTGTGGCTACTCCTTTTTAGTCTCTTTTGAAGATTCTTCCTTCAAAGCCATTAAATATTGATGTTTCTTAAAGCCTGGCCCTAGACTCTCTGCTGTGTTCATTCCTTCTCCCTCCCAAGTGTCAACATCTGAGGCAAGGGCTTTGGTGACTGCCTCTGTACTGATGATTCCTTAGTCATGTCTCTGAGCTCCAGACTAGTATGCCTGCTAGACATCTCCACTTGAATGTCTCTAGGGCACTGAAAAGTGAGGTCCAACTAAATTCTTGCTGTCCATCCTCTTTCCAATGCCCGCTTCTGGTTTTCTTCCAGTTTTTCTAAATGCCCCATCATTTATGTAAGCCAGAACCCAGGAGCTATCCTTTGGACTGCCTTCTCCTTCACTTTTCTCCAGAAGCAAATTCATTACCAACCCCTATCAGTGCTACCAATAATGAGTTCTCATATCTGTCTCCTTCTATTTCCACTGCCACCACTATAGTTCAAGCCACCACAACCTCTCACTGAGATGCCTGCATTAGCAGCCTAATCTGGTCTTCCTCTATCCTCAGTGGCTCTCCTCCTTCTGTTTCTTTTTCACTCTGCAGAGCGACCTTTTAAAAATGCAAACGCATCCCTTTTCCCCTTCCCAATAGATTTGCATTTCTCTTCAGGAAAAGATCCAAATCTCTCACATGGCGTTGGCCGAATGCTCGGGTTCTCATTCATTCCTCTGGCCCCATCTCATCTGCCCCTCTGAGGTCTCTATGCTTCAGTCTCAGTGGCCTTGCAGCTCTCAGGTGTGCCTTCTCCAACAGGCAGTTGAGCTGTAACAGGCTGTTCCGTCTGTTTGGAATGCTCATTCCACCCCAATGCCTCTGTGGTAGGCCGAATTATGGTCCCCAAAGATATCCAGGTCCTAATCTCTGAGACCTATGAATGTTACCTTAAATGATACCTTAAAGGGATTTTGCAGATATGGATCAAGGGACTCTCCTGAAATGGGGAGACTGTGCTGGATTATCTGGGTAGGCCCTGAGTGTAATCACCTTATAAGAGGGAAGCAGAGGGGGTCTGACTCAGAAGGCGGAAGGCAGAAGGCAATGTGACAGTGGAAGCAGAGAGACTTGAGAATGCCATGACATTGGCTTTGAAGACGGAGGAAGGGGCTGTGGGCAAGGAATGCTCTCTAGAAGCTGGAAAAGGTAAAGGAACAAATTTCCCTCAGGAACTTCTGAATGGATGTCGCCCTGCCTATGTCTTGGTTTCTGCCCAGTGAAACCCATTTTGGACTTCTGGCCTCCAGTAAGAGAGCAGGTTTCTGTTGTTTTAACCCACAAAGTTTGTGGTAATTTGTTATTGCCCCCAGAGGAAACTAATACCGTGACTTCACGTTTGAGCAAATGCTTTGCACTCCCCAGAGTAAAAGAGGAGAGCCCCAGCCAAGGGTCTAGAACAGTACTGCCCTTGGCCATTGGCCACAGGGGAGTGCTGAGCACTTGAAAGCTGCACTTTAACTAGGGCAACTGGGGTGAAGCTGTAAGAAATTTGGGTGATTTAGAAATGAATCATGTAAATCCATTGGGGCTAGGGGAGAGCAATGCATTTGCATTTGGTGGGCCCTCCCTTGCCCCAGCTTCAGTCATGGATGCATGATCCAGGTCTGGCCAATCATGTTATCCTATCCTTAGGGCCACAGCAATTGGCCTGATGGTCTAGTCCTGAGCCAGACCAATCAGGGTCCTCTCCAGAGATTTGATATGACCGCTGGGATGGCGGGCTACCACTCTTTCCCCCAGAGTTGCTGAGCTGGGGATTAGAAAGACTGGAACCCTCTGTGACCTTGTGCTCCCTTTCCCTCTGCATAGGGGATGTGTGCTACAGCAGGGAGAGTAAGGCTGACACACAGCGATAAGACTGAGACTGGCAGGCATGGGTATAGGGGGAGACACTGCCCTGATTACATTTTGGGAGTTGCTGGTGTCCCTAAGGCCAGATTTACCTCCAAGATCACAAGGGTAAAGGATCACAAGACCTGGAGTTGTAGGAGCCACTTTAGCCACCACGTGGAATGAGCTTGCTGGGAATGGAGCATGCAGAGTAAGGTGAGGCTGGGAGACTGGGAGAAAGAGCTGACATCCTGAAGGCGGCTTTCAAAATTCCAGGATCCAATGTGCCTGAGGCTAGCCTGACCTCTTTGCTGTCCCAATCATGTGAGCAAATAAGGTCTCCCTTTTTTCTTACATATTTTGAGTTTGGCTTTTTCACTGGATCAGTTGAATTTTATTCATACAACTAGCAAAGCTACTGTGCATTATTTGAAATAAGATTTTAAAATTTACATTTGCACTAGGAAGAGAAAAGAAATTATTCAGAGATTCTTGATTAGGCAGTAGGATAAATAACCTATTTTGCAGAAGCCCTGTTAATTGCTGCAATAAATCCAGGCCCCAGAAAATCAATTGCCTCCTGTTAAGTTCCATTTCATCCGTCCTCCCCACCCTCCCATTCCTAGGGTTCAGTTGTGGTGACAAAGAAGGCACAGGGTCTGTGATCTCAGTGACTTTTTCTCCATTATTATTTAATTGACAAATAAAAATTGTATTGTGAACACAGATTTTTTTTTTTTTTTTTTAGATGGCGTCTTGCTCTTGTCGCCCAGGCTGCGGTGCAGTGGTAAAATCTCAGCTCACTGCAACCTCTGCCTCCCAGCTTCAAGCTGTTCTCCTGCCTCACCCTCCTGAGTAGCTGGGATTACAGGCCCCTGCCACCATGTCTGGCTAATTTTTTTGTATTTTTAGTAAAGACGGAGTTTCACCATGTTGGCCAGGCTGATCTTGAACTCCTGACCTCAGGTGATCCGCCCACCTTGGCCTCCCAAACTGTTGGGATTACAGGTGTGAGCCACCGCGCCCAGCCACAACATGATGTTTTGAAATATGTATACATTGTGGAATGGCTCAATCCAGGTAATTAATATAATCATTATCTCACATACTTAATTTTGTGATGAGAATACTTAAAATCTACTCTTAGCAATTTTCTAAAATACAATACTTTAACTATAGTCTCCGTGTTGTACAATAGACTATTGAACTTATCCCTCTTGTCTACTTACATGTTGTATCCTTTGACCACCATCTACCCCTACCCCAACCTCTCCAGTCTCTGGTAACTAGCGTTCTACTCTCTACTTCTATGGGTTCAACCTTTTTAAATTTCACACATAAGTGAACTCATATAGTATTTGTCTTCCTGTACCTGGCTTATTTCACTTAACATAGTGTCCTCCAGGTTCAGCCATGTTGTTGTGGACGACAGGATTTCCTTCTTTCTTTAAGCTGCATAGTATTCTGTTGTGTATATATAGCACATTTCCTTTTTTTGAGGTATATACATTTAAAATATCTTTTTATATTACAATAGTAAAATATACTCATTGAAAAAAAAAAACCCAAACAACATAGGAGGAAATAAAGTGAAAAGTAAAATAACCCCTTTCCCCAAGGCTTCTAAGCTTCTTTCAGAGTTCAAGGTCTATGCGTTTAGACTTTTGTATATAGCATGTTTTCTTTATCTATTTATTCATTGATGAAGGTTGATTCCATGTCTTGGCTATTGTGAATAATGCTGCAGTGAACTTGGGAGTATAGATAACTCTTTGACACACTGATTTTATTTCTTTTGGCAATATACCCAGAAAGGGGATTGCTGGATAATATGGTAGTTCTATTTTCAATTTTTAAAGGGATCTCCACATTGTTTTTCACAGTGGCTGTCCTAATTTACACTCCCACCAACAGTGTGTAAGGATTCTGTTTTCTCCACATTCTTGCCAGCCTCTGTTATGTTTTGTCTTTTGAGTACTAGCCATTGGATTTCCCTTGTAAGTAGTAATATTGAGCATTTTTTCATATACCTTTTGGCCACTTGTATGTCTTCTTTTGAGAAAAGTCTATTCACGGATATCAGTGACTTTATTGTTTTTTATCTTTGTCCTGCTGATGATCATTTGGAAAGTTTTAAAATAGGAAACCTATAAGGTGGGGATTCTTTTTTTATCTGTTTTGCTCCCTGTTATGTCTCTAGTGCCTAAAAGTGCTTGGCTTATAATAAGCCCTCAAAAAACATTTTTGAATGAAAGAATTAATGCATAGCAGCAACACTTATTTGCACCTGTTGTGTTAAGTATGTTAACACATGCAAGGGAATTGAAGAAGCTAGGAATGGTTCCTGGGTCCTCAAAGTACGGATTAGTTTTATTCAAATCCTTTATTTTAAATCTATTAAAGACTGATAGACTGAAAATCATTGAATTTGTTCTTTCATATTTGGAAAATATGCTTCCAAGAGCATTGGTGTTCTTAGAGATTCTCACATTATCTGGTTCAGGGATTTCCTTGGATATTGCGAATTTGTAAAGACCAAATGCTTTAAAATTATAGACTCCTTGGAAAGCCCCAAGTTGATGTTATAAAGTACAACCACCTTTTTGTTTTTAAGCATAGGAAGTACATGACTGAGAGAATAGGATGATTTAATTACACATCTGGGGTGAAAACATGGCAGTGTATTCTGTGTTACTCATGGAGCAAATGTAACTCATTCAAGCAAGCCATGGAAATTGTGAATACAATTACCATAATGACTTGGTGATGATGGTTTTCTGAAGGCCACCAGTCAGTCCGCCTTGGGAGACTCATCTGCCAGAGGCCTCTCCTTTCTATCTGTGCTTCTGAACTGGGCTTGAATCAAAGCCAACCTACTGCCACTGCTCTAACTTGACTGCGTTGTTTATGGTAATCCACGTGGACCCTGAAACCTGGTTGTCTGATGCACTACATGCATGCACAGACCGAGGGCAGCCTTCTCAGCATCAGCACACCCTCTGCGGTGAGTACTGCTCATAAGATCAGTGCAGGGAGCAGCAGATGTTTGCTCCAACCTTCTGCAGTACACATAGTAGCAATCGCAGGACCGAGGCTCTATAGATGAGCCCACGTGGGCAGTCTCCCAGTTTCCTCCTACGGAGAAATACCCACACAGGCTTAGCACCACAGTTGGGTGCTGTTCACTTCTGTCTAGTTAAGGAGTCACTATTAGCCAGAAAGGAACTATGATGTCAGTCTGGTCTTTGTGGATTTCCTGACTCAGTGTTTACGAAGGAGACACACTAGTCATGGTCTAAGATATCTGGTCCAATTTGTATCAAACAATAGTCATTTTTCATTTTCCATTGCTGTGGTATTTTAACGCATTCTCCTCTGTAAGGCAGTGGAAATAAATACTATAGAGGAAGATTCAAGAGGTGGTGCTTTTTTAGTCTTTTTTCCTTTCTAGCAACAGGATGAGGGTGTAAAAAAGGTCGTGGACCAAGGCAATTTGGAGAATCATTGTTTTCAAAGTCTGTCTTGTAACAACAGAGCTGTGGCTTTGTGTGCTCTGTCTTCCCCAAGGACCCAGTGTCCAGAGTTAGGGGTGTTTCTGAGCCTGGGCACTCTGCAGCTCTCCGAGGGACCTGCACAGGAGTGCTGAGATCCTGCTGGCTTCCCTTTCTTATCTGTGAAGTGAAGATCTGAGAGCTGAGCCCTGCCTACGTTCAAGGGGTGGGAGAGTATCTGTGAGGCTTTTAGGCCTTTGAAGGCAGGTGCTGTAAGAGTGTGAGATAAAAGTTTCCGGAGATGAAACAGTGATCAGGAGGCCTCTGGAGGGCCGCCATCACCGCCGCTGATTTTCCCCTCTCTCTCACCAAGCCCTTGGCTTTCGGTTTGTTGCCAGATAAGGACTTAAGTTGAGGGGGGAACGTGGTGCTGTAATGGCCTATAAGGTCTCCTTCCTCATTCCCCCACTGGGGAAATGGGAAAGAAGAAAGGAGAGAAAGAAGAAAGGTTTGAGGGGGAGAGAAGGGGAGGACTTTGATGACATCTCCTCCTGAGGAGAGAGCCGTTAAAGCTGCCAAATGCTGGCTGCTTCCAGGATGTCTAATGCTCCTTCAAGCCCTTGCGCAGTTGTGGTCCTCTGAGTGAGGGCTGCCCTTGTCTCCTTCTTCACCTGGGGACTGGCAAAGCTCTCACTGGTATCGGCCTGGTGGGGAGTCAGGCATCTTGGCCTTGGTGAGTACCCCACTGTAGCACACAGTGCCATCCTGCACCATTCGTTGTGTGTCTGACTATCCCACTAGGCTGAACTCTCTAAGGATAGGAGAGAGCTGGGATTTATCCATCTTTACACCACCTCCGCCAATTCTGAGTCCCAAGTGCCAAGCACAGAATCTGCCTAAGAAGGGAGATTGATGGTGCAAGAGGAACACCCCCATGTCAAGCCCAAGAGAGCACCTATGCTCCAGAAATGGAAGGTCCTCCTAGCATAGCCATGCTGCAGGGCAGAGTTGGAACATGACAACTGTGAATCTGGTCAATTTTATCTTTATCCCACATCCTCTTCATCTCCATGTCTGTCTTTTGTACAGCTTCTGTACTATACATCTCTTTATAGGTGAAGCTACAGTCTCATTTATATTCACAAGCTCCATTTGTGCTTCCTGACATCCACTCCTCTCCCACAGCCCAATACTCTGCACATAGTAGGTGCATCTAACATGTCTGTATAATCGAAGTTTTCTCAGCCTACATGAGCTGGGGTGGCTGTGATAGGCTGAATAATGGCTCCCAGATATGTTCACTTCCTGTAAACATCATCTTTCTAAGGATCTTGAGATGGGGAGATTATCTTGGATGATCTGAGTGGGCCTGAGGTAATCCCAACAGTTCTTATAAGAGGAGTGAGTCAGAGGGGAAGGTGACGTGACCATAGACGCCTAGGTTGGAGTGATGAATATGGAGGAAGAGGCCACAAGCCAAAGAATATAGGTGGCCCCTAGTAGCTGAAAAAGGCAAGCAAATAGATTCTCCTCTGGAGCCCAGAAGGAACTGGCCCTGCCAACAAATTGACTTGAGCCCAGTGAGACTGATTTTGGATTTCTGACCTCCAGACCTGTAAGAGAATAAATGTTTTAAGCCACAAAGTTTGTGGTTAATTTGTTACAGCAGCAATAGGAAGTCATACCAGTGCTCTAGGGCAACTTCAGGGTGGTATGAAAGTCATGCTGAACTGAGGAATGAAGGAAACAGGTACAGATGGATCTGCTGACTTGCAGCCTTCTTCTAGCTCTTAGGACGAGGGATACTGTGGCCTTCCAGCTTTGTGCCTCTCTAGGACTTAAATGAACCACTCTGGCTGGAGTAGTTCCTTGGTGAGATGCAGTTGCTGGGAGTAGCCAACAATACTTCCTGGTGCCTGGGGCTCCCTACCTTGGGGCTCATCCCCCTCTTCCTTAAAATTGCCCGCTGTGACATAGATCAGGGTCTAGCTTTTGGTTCTTCCCCAAAACATATTTCCAGAAAACAGGAACTAATACTCCTTGGGAAAATGAACTTCCAGATCATAACTACCTTAAAAATAATAAACTGGACACCTTTAGTCTTCAAAACAGTCACTGAACGTTACAGCGCGATTAATATCCCCAGAGGGATAAGGGACAATATTAGTGATGTGAAACAAGTTGAGAAGCAAAAAAAAAACAAAAAACAAAAAAAAAAACAAAATGGAAATATGTATGAGAAATTTAATAGTTGAAATAAATAGTGCAGTGAAGTGATTAATACTTAGAAGAATACAGCTGAAACTAAGCTTGTGAGTTAGAATATCAGATTGAGGCAAGGCATGGTGGCTTATGCCTGTAATCCTGGCACTTTGGGAGGGCAAGGTGGCAGGATCGCTTGAGCCCAGGAGTTAGAGACCATCCTGGGCAATATAGTGAGACCTTGGCCTTACAAAAACATTAAAAAATTAGGTGTGCTGGTGTGAGCCTGTGGTCCCAGCAACTGGGGAGGCTGAGTTGGGAGGATCATTGAGCCCAGAAGGGTGAGGCTACAGTGAGCCATGTTCATACCTAAGTGACCGAGTAAAACTATGTCTAAAAAAATGCAGAAAGAAAGAAAGAAAGAAAAGAAAAGAATATCAGATTGAGGGACTCTCCTAAAAGTCTGCAGGAAAGGATTAAGAGATAGAAAATTGAGAAGAAAAGCCAAAATTAAGGACACAGATAGAAGTAGTGGAAATATCTATTATTCATCTAATAGGAGTCCCAGAAAGAAAAATATAAAAAAAGAAAAGAAGAAATATTTGGAGAAATAATGGAGATTAAATAATGGAGATTAACAGATGCAATTACAGGTGGAAAAACATATTAAAAGATGCATAGCAAGATAATGAGAAACCTAGATAGATTACAGTGGATTATGAGAACATCAAAGATAAAGACAATAGACTGTTTATTAAGCCATAAAGGAAGTCACCATAAAGACCAAAGGATGAGTATGTAGAACATAGTATAGACTATGTTTTACAACTATAAAATAATATAGGCCTACTTCACTGTTGGATGTAGATGCATAACCCTTAAAACCTTAGCTAACTAAATCCAACAATGTTTTTATAAACCCATCATGGTCACATAGGAGTAGATTGATAAATGCATGACAACATTAAATGGATCATAGCATTAAGAACAGATTTTAAAGGTATAAAACTGGATAAAGTAATAAATAGGTGAGATATTCACAAAATACATTTTACATAAGTCAAAAGCACATGCACACGAAACATCAATATAACTTTTGCAGGAACTTATAGAAACAAAAAGATGCACAATGAACAAGTCAGAATGGTTGCCTAGGCATAGGATGATAGAAATAGAAGTGGGGACTGGGGATAAAAGATATGAAAAGATTGAAAGGACAATCTGAATGCAGCACGGAATATTGAAACTCAGTTATTCCTCCTATCCTCTCCTAAGATAGATTTCCTACATGGCCACGGTACTTTGCAATTCCTCTTTTTAAGAGATGGGGTCTACTTTCCGATTTTTTTATATTTCACCCTGTGACTGTCTTTGATCAGTTTTCCTTGTGGAAGTTCTGATACTAAGTCTCAAGAGGCCACATGGCTTCTGCTATTACTGCTGGGAACTCTGAAGCCATCAGATAATCATGCTTGAGCAGCCTTTTGGATGTTGAATAACTATGTGGATGATCATACATGAAACAATTCCCAGCAAATGCAACAGAACTGAAATTATACCAAACACACTCTGAGACCACAGCACAATAAAAATAGGAGTCAAGAATAAGAAAATCGCTCAAAACCATGCAATTACATGGGAATTAAACAACATACTCCTGAATGACTTTTGGGTAAATAATGAAATTAAGGCAGAAATCAAGAAGTTATTTGAAGCCAGTGAGAACAAAGATACAACATACCAGAATCCCTGAGACACAGCTAAGGCAGTATTAAGAGGGAAATTCATAGCATTAAATGTCTACATCAAAAAGTTAGAAGTATCTCAAATTAACACCCTAATGTCATAACTGAAAGAATTAGAGAAATAAGGGCAAATCAACCCCAAAGCTAGCAGAAGAAAAGAAATAACCAAAATCAGAGCCAAACTGATGGAAATAGAGACACGAAGAACCATTCAAAAGATCAACAAATCCAGTTGACTTCTTGAAAAAAATAATAAGATAGATAGGCTGCTAGTTAGACTAACGAAGAAAAGAGAGAAGATCTAAATAAACACACTTAGAAATGATGAAGATAATGTTACCACAGACCCCACAAAAATAAAAATAACCATCAGAAACTACTACGAACATCTCTATGCACACAAACTAGAAAACCTAGAAACAATGGATAAATTTCTGGACATATACACACTCCTAAGACTGAAACAGGAAGAAATTGGTTCTTTGAACAGACCATTAATGAGCTCTGAAATTGAATTAGTAATAAATAGCCTACCAACCAAAAAAAGCCCAGGACTTGATGGATTTGCAGCCAACTTCTACCAGATGTACAAAGAAGAGTTGGTATCATTTCTACAGAAGCTATTCCAAAAAATTGAGGAGGAGGTACTCCTCCTCAACTTATTCTATGAGGCCTGTATCATCCTGATACCAAAACTTGGCAGAGTCAAAACAAAAAAAGAAAACTTCAGGCCAATATACTTGATGAACATTGATGGAAAAATCCTCAACAAATCAAATCCAGCAGCATATCAAGAAGCTAATCTATCACAATCAAGGAGGCTTCATCCCTGGGATGCAAGGTGGGTTCAACATATGCAAATCAATAAATGTGATCCATCACATAAACAGAACTAAAGACAAAAACCACATGACTACCTCAAAAGATGCAAAAAAGACTTTCTATAAAATTCAGCACCCCTTCATATTGAAAACTTTTCAATAAAATAAGCATTGAAGGAACATAACTCAAAATAGTAAGAGCCGTCTATGACAAACACACAACCAAATGAATGGGCAAAAGCTAGAAGCATTCCCCTTGAAAACTGGCACAAAACAAGGATACCCTCTCTCACCACTCCTATTCAACATAGTACTGGAAGTCCTAGCCAGAGTGATCAGGCACGAGACAAAAATAAAGGGCATCCAAATAGGAAGAGAGGAAGTCAAACTATCCTTGTTTGCAGATGACATGATTCTATACATAGAAAATCCCATAGTCCTGGCCCACAAGCTCCTTCAACTGATAAACAACTCCAGCAAAGTTGCAGGATACAAAGTCAATTTGAAAAAATCATTAGCATTTCTTTTTTTTAATTTTAATTTTTTACATTTTACTTTAAGTTCCAGGATACAAGTGCAGAACGTATAGGTTTGTTACATAGGTATATGTGTGCTGTGGTTGTTTGCTGCACCTATCAACCTGTCATATAAGTTTTAAGCCCTGCATACATTAGCTATTTGCCCTAATGCGCTCCCTCTCCTCACCCACTAGCCCCCGAATGGCCCTGGTTTATGTTTTTCCCCTCCCTGTGTCCATGTGTTCTCATTGTTAACTCCCATTTATAAGTGAGAATGTGTGGTGTTTGGTTTTCTGTTCCTGTGTTAGTTTGCTGAGGATGAAAGCTTCCTGCTTCATGCATGTTCCTGCAAAGGACATGATATCATGCCTTTTTATGGCTGCATAGTATTCCATGGTATATACGTATCACATTTTCTTTATTCAGGCTATCATTTATGGGCATTTGGGTTGGTTCCATGTCTTTGCTATTGTAAATAGTGCTGCAATAAATATACATGTGCATGTGTCTTTACAGTAGAATGATTTATATTCCTTTGGGTATATATGCAGTAATGGGATTGCTGGGTCAAATGGTATTTCTGGTTCTAGATCCTTGAGGAATCACCACACTGTCTTCCACAATGGTTGAACTAATTTACATTCCCATCAACAGTGTAAAAGCATTCTTATTTCTCCACAGTCTCACCAGCATCTATTATTGTTTCTTGGCTTTTTAATAATTGCCATTTTGATTGGCGTGAGATGGTATCTCATTGTGGGTTTGATTTGCATTTCTCTAATGATCAGTGATGTTGAGCTTTTTTTCATATCTTTGTTGGCCATGTAAATGTCTTCTTTTGAGAAGTGTCTATTCGTATCCTTTGCCCACTTTTTGATGGGGTTGTTTCTTTTTTTCTTGTACATTTGTTTAAGTTCCTTACAGATTCTGGATATTAGACCTTTGTCAGATGGGTAGATTGCAAAAATTTTCTCCCATTTTGTAGGTTGCCTGTTCACTCTGATGATAGTTTCTTTTGCTGTGCAGAAGCTCTTTAGTTTAATTAGATCCCATCTATCAATTTTGACTTTTGTTGCAATTGCTTTTGACATTTTCATCATAAAGTCTTTGCCCATGCCTATATCTTGAATGGTATTGCCTAGGTTTTCTTCTAGGGTTTTTATGGTTTTTGGGTCTTACATTTAAGTCTTTAATCTATCTTGAGTTAATTTTTGTATAAGGTGTAAGGAAGGGGTCCAATTTCAGTTTTCTGCATATGACTAGCCAGTTTTCCCAACAACATTTATTAAATAGGGAATCTTTTCCCCATTGCTTGTTTGTGTCAGGTTTGTCAAAGATCAGATGGTTGTAGATGTGTGGTTTTATTTCTGAGATCTCTATGCTGTCCCATTAGTCTATGTGTCTGTTTTGGTACCAGCACCATGCTGTTTTAGTTACTGTAGTTTTGTAGTATAGTTTGAAGTTGGATAGCATGGTGCCTCCAGCTTTGTTCTTTTTGCTTAGGATTGTCTTGGCTATAAGGGCTCTTTTCTGTTTCCATAGGAATTTTAAAATAGTTTTTCCTAATTCTGTGAAGAATTTCAATAGTAGTTTAATGGGAATAGCATGGAATCTATAAGTTACTTTAGGCAGTATGGCCATTTTTATTATATTGCTTCTTTCTATCCATGAGCATGGAATGTTTTTCATTTGTTTGTGTCCTCTCCTATTTCCTTGAGCATTGATTTGTAGTTCCCCTTGAAGAGCTACTTCACATCCCTTGTTAACTGTATTCCTAAGTATTTTATTCTCTTTGTAGCAATTGTGAGGAGGAGTTCATTCATGATCTGGCTCTCAGCTTGTCTATTCTTGGTGTATAGGAATGCTTAAAATCACTAGCATTTCTAGACTTCAACAACAGCCAAGTTGAGGGCCAAATCAGAAAGGCTGTCTTATTTGCAATTGCCACAAAAAGATTAAAATACCTAGGAATACAGCTAACCAGATAACCAGGGAGGCAAAAGAGCTCTACAGTCAGAATTACAAAACACTGCTCATGTAAATCAGAGGAGGCACAAACAAATGGAAAAAAATCCCATGCTAATGGATAGGAAGAATCAATGTCATTCTATTCCTATCAAACTACCAACAACATTCTTCACAGAACTTAAAAAAACTATTTAGAACTTTGTATGGAAACAAAAAAGAGCCTGAATAGACAAGGCAATCCTAAGCAAAAAGAACAAAGCTGGAGGCATCACATTACATGACCTGAAACTATACTACAGGGCTACAGTAAACAAAACAGCATGGCACTGGCACAAAAACAGGCACATAAACCAATGGAAAAGAATAGAGAGCTCAGAAATAAGGCCATACACCTATGATCATCTGCTTTTTGACAAAGCTGACAAAAAGATGCAATGAAGAAAATACTTCCTAAACAATAAATGATGCTGGGATAACTGGCTAGCCATATGCAGAAGATTGAAGCTGGACCTCTCCTTTATGCCATACACAAAAACTAACTCAAGATGGATTAAAGACTTAAATGTAAGACCTGAAACTATAAAAACCCTGGAANAAAAAATTGACAAATGGAATCTAATTAAACTTAAGAGCTTCTGCACAGCAAGATAAACTATCAACAGAGAAACAGAAAATCTATAGAATAGGAAAAAAATATTTGCATCTGACAAAGGTCTAATATCCAGCATCTATAGGGGCCATAAACAAATTTACAAGAGAAAACCAACCCCATTAAAAAGTCATGGCCAAAGGACATGAACAGACAATTTTCAAAAGAATACACATGCAGCCACAAACATATATAAAAACCTTACTATCACTGATCATTAGAGAAAATACAAATCAACCACAAATCTCATACCACTCAGAATTTAAAAGTCAAAAAAAACAGATGCTGGCAAGGTTGCGGAGAAAAGGGAACATTTGTACACTGTTGGTGGTAGTGTCAAATAGTTCAACCACTGTGGCAAGAAGTATGGTGATTCCTTAAAGAGCTAAAAGCAGAACTACCGTTTGGCCCAGCAATGTATAGACCCAGAGGAATACAAATCATTCTACCACAAAGACACATGCACATGAATGTTCATTGCAACATTATCTGCAATAGCAAAGACATGGAATCCACCTAAATACCCATCAACGACAGATTGGATAAAGCAAATGTGGTACATATACACCATGGAATACTACGCAGACATAAAAAAGGAGATCATGTCTTCTGTGGAAGCATTGATGGAGCTGGAGGCTATTATCCTTAGCAAACTAACACAGGAACAGAAAACCAAATACAGCATGTTTTCACTTATAAGTGGGAGTTAAATGATGAGAACTCATGAATACAAAGAAAGGAACAGCAGACACTGGGTCTACTTGAAGGTGAAGGCTGGGAGGAGGAAGAGGAGCAGAAAAGGTAACTATTGGGTACTGGGTTTAATACATAGGTGACAAAATGAGCTGTACAACAGACCCCTGTGACACGAGTTCACCTATGTAACAAACCTTCACATATATACCCGAACCTAAAATAATTTTATTTTTTTTAAAGAAAAGCCATGTGGAGAGAGGCCCTCTGTGTCCCCACAGGCCTGTCCAGGCTATCATAAACCAGCTGGCCTTAGTCCACACACAGCTCTCAGTAGATGTCTAAATAAGCCCAGCTAAGGTCAGCTGAATCCATCTTAGACCAGAAAAAATGACCCAAATCAGTTCAGCTCAAATTGTGACCTGTAGAGCCACAGGCTAAACAAGTAATTGTTGTAAGTTACTGAGTATTGAAGCAGTCCGTTTCGCAGCCCAAGCGACTTATACTACCTCCTATTCTTAGCCATTATCTTTGGTATAAGAGTAATACCTTCTCACTTTCATTCCTTATGTATGATTTCTTTCCCTTGATCTGTCCATCCATCCATCCATTTATCATTTATTAGGTACCCATTTATTGTGTTAAAAACAGAAGATACAGAGAGAAAAGATAAAGTACCAGCCCTCAAAGATTCAGATGCTGTGGTTGAGGAATTATGATGTGGTATAATGAGTACCCAGCAGGCAAACCTAATCCAGACAAAGGGGATAAACTTTAGTTAAATTTTGAAGTAGGAGTAGGAGTTAGCTATGTAAAAAGTGATGTGTGTGTGTGTATGTGTGTAAAAAAGAATTGAGGTGGTGTGCACTGGTGGAGGAACTGCAAGTAATTATGCAGGAAGCTGGAGAAGTCAATAGAGATCTTTCTTCAGGGGAAGGCAGTCCTCATCCCCATTGGGTCTCCTTGTCATTCCCAGGAGGTTCCCTGGCCCTCAAGCAAATGACCCATTTGGGTCCTGTCCCACTGGCTCTCAGGCAGGACTGTACACATGTGAATTCCTAGGAGCTATATCCTGGCTATTTCAGGGTAGCCTTCAGAACAATTGCTAAATTTAAGAATGTGGCGGGACAAGTGGCTCACGCCTGTAATCCCAGTACTTTGGGAGGCTGAGGTGGGTGGATCACCTGAGGTCAGGAGTTTGAGACCAGCCTGGCCAACATGGTAAAACCCTGTCTTTACTAAAAATACAAAAAATTAGCCAGGCGTGGTGGCGGCGCCTGTAATCCAGCTACTTGGGAGGCTGAGGCAGAAGAATCACTTGAATCTGGGAGGCAGAGATTGCAGTGAGCCGAGATTGTGCCATTGTGCTCCAGCTTGGATGAAAGAGCAAACATCCATCTCCAAAAACAAAACAAAACAAACAAACAAACAAAAAAATAAGTACATAGATCACTGGCATAGACTAGAACTTTCTAAATTTCTATGAATTCATGAATGTATATTGCTTTATAATTATTGCAAACATTTTAAATGTACATCCCTTCTTCCTGCATTAGATAGATAGCTTTGCAGAGAGGCCATTGGAGTGCTGAACTCAGAGTCTGGAGCTGACTGTTGTAGTTTTAGCTGTGCCATTAACTTTGGAGGTATCATGGGTGAAGGAAACAGGCTTTGGTGCAAAGCATGCAGCTGGTCAGGGATGCTGTCATCTCTTAATGGCTTGTGATTACTTTGCAATGCTGAGTACTTTAGAATACACAGAGAACCTCAAATGTATCAGCTGCTATCCACTACAGCAACTTCAAGAGCCAGCCTGTTGTAAAAAAAATAAAACCAATCAGTTTGCCATGTCCCAGAGGGAGGAGACCCCTTGAGCCTCCTTCACTACTTCCTTCCACTCTTGTCTTGTGTCAGGTTGGACAACCCTGTGTCTGTTGGGATATGAAGCGTCGCATGCAGACTTGCCAACTCTTGCTCGATAAAGAGTTATTGAGCACCTCCGACGAGGCAGGCACTCATTGGCATTAGCAATACAGCAGTGAACACGAAAGGCAAGAATTCCTGACCTCATGGGAGAGAGAGAGAGACAATAAATGAGATGACTAGTTAAAACATACAAAATATGACGATGAGTGCTATGGAGAGAAATAAAGCATGGAAGGGGAATGGGGATGTTGAGGAGGGTGGGAGAAGGTTGTAATTTTGGACAGGATAGTAAGGGAACATGTCAGTTAGAAGGAAGAATAGCTGGAGAGTTTTGAGCAGAGGAGTGACTTTGGGGGCTGTCTGGAGGAAGAGGGTTCCAGGCAGAAGAAACGGCCAGTGCAAAGGCCCTGGGGTGGGGGCATGTGCAGTGAACTCAAAGGAAAAGCAAGGAGTCCAGTGTGGTGGGAGTAGAGAAAATGAAGGGGAGAGTAGGAAGAGGAAGGGAATGGAGGGAGATGAGGTCAGAGAGGGACAGGGAGCCACACTATAGGGCTTTCTGCCTCCTAAGGACTTGGCTTTGACACTGAGCAAAACACAGCAAATGGAAGATTTTAGCAAAGGCATGGTAAGATTTGATTTATGTTCTAACAGGATGACTCTGGCTGCCGAGTTGGGCACAGGTTTCTGCCTGCTGTATCTTGGACTCGGCATGCAATAATTTATCAGACCACATTGCATCCAAAAGCCCTGGAATCTTCTTCATAACTTTGTTCAAACCTCTCCCTTTTGGTTTCCCTGGAATGAGCTTTCCTTTCTGTGCCTCTCCAGGAAGGTTAGCCATTCATTCATTCACTCATTCACTGACTCATTCATTCATTCATCACACATTTTGGGGGCCCCTGCTTTGTGACTGTTTTAGGTGCTAGGAATACAGAGATGCTATTACTGCCACTAAGCAGTCATCACCTATTAGAAGAGACAGCTAAGTGCGCTTGTGGTAGCAGATGGCCAGTGCTATAAAACACGCACATGGAGGGAAGCTGCTGGCAAGCAGAACCTCAGAAAGGACTATTGTGTGATCTGGGCATTGAATTGGCTCTCAGATCAGAGGGAGAGAACATTTTAGGCAGAAGGAGCAGTAAGTCCAAAGATAGAGAAGCAGGAAGTAACATGGTTGGTTTGGAGGAAGGAGAAAAAAAGAGAATCTTTAAGGCCTTTGAGTAAAAGGAGTTGAGGCTGGGAAATTAGGTTCAAGTTTATTCCATGAGCAATGGGGAGTTACTGAAGGTTAGCTTTTCACTTTGAACTGAGGGTCGTTGTTAGCATCAGTTCTCCCAATATGTGGAGGCAACATGCCTGAAACCTCCTAAATGGTGAGCGGATGAGGAAGCTTGCTGAAATTTGGACACAGGTATCCCTCAGATATCTCTGAGTCTGCTGGAGAGATCATCCACACACCATCACATGAGATGATGGGCACTGAGAATGTAGCCTTTCCTTTCCTGTGTGTCCAGCTTCTATGTCCAGCTTATATCCAGCTGCCTAGTACGTATTTCTGCCGGGTTAACTGCATAGTTGCTTGAAATTTGACGTGTACAAAACTGAGCTCTTCAGAGACTCTCTCAAGCCCCAGCACTTCTCTCTTCTTGTCCAGGTAATGGCACCACCAACCAGCTGCTTACCAAAGCTGGAAGCTGTAGGGTCCTCTTAGACTAGTCCCCTTCTCTCTCACCTCCAACCCATCTCTAAGTTGTATGGATCCTAACTCTGCTTTTGAATCATCCCTGCCTCCCCAGTCCTCAGTGTGACTGCCTGATATGGTTTGGATAATTGCTTCTGCCCAAATCGCATGGCGAATTGTAATCCCCAGTATTGGAGGTGGGGCCTGGTAGAAGGTGCTTGGATCATGGGACAGATCCCATGAATGGCTTGGGCCATCCCCTTGGTGATAAGTGAGCTCTTGCTCTGAGTTCACATGAGATCTGATCATTTGAAAGTGTGTGGACCCTCCCCCTACACTCTCTTTCCTGCCTTTGCCATGTGACAGGCCTGCTCCCACTCCCCCCTCCCTCCACCATGAGTAAAAAGCTCCCTGAGGCCTCCCCAGAAGCTGAGCAGATGCTGGTGCCATGTTTGTACATCCTGTAGAACCATGAGATGATTAAATTTCTTTTCTTTGTAAATTACCCACTGTCAGGTATTTCTTTTTAGCAATGCAAGAACCACCTAATGCCCTGCCCCGGGGTCATCCTCATCGCCTCACTTGGGCTTCTGATAGACTCTGATCAACCCGCCCCCTATCTCCCTTCACTGAATCCTTCTTCAATTGCAGCAGTCAAAGGCATTTTTCTAAAAATACAAATCAGATCCTAACTGGTTCTTGCTTAAAATCCTCTTTCCTAATAGGATAAAGTCAACCCTTTTACCAGGGCTCTCCAAGCCTCCTGTGATCTGGATCCTATCACCTCTCTGCCCTCACTCAGCTCCCCTTTTAACACTGTGTACCTATAATCTTTTAACACTGTATACCTCTGCCCCTTTGTATACCTGCCTCCCTTTGTGCTGCTTCTTCTGGTTCTCCCAGCAGATTCCTATTCACTCACCAGGAGTCAGCTCACATTCATTCCTCTGGCAGTCTTTCGCACCTCCCCTTACTGAACCATTCTGGGTGCCTCCACATGCCTCGAATCTCACATCTGTCATAGTCTCTGTATGATGGTGCTTTTCAACTAGACCTAAGCATCAACATCGTCTGTGCAGCTTTTAACATTTAATGATCCCTGGACCCTATCACTAGGGATTAAGTTCAGGGGTTTGCGGAGTAGAAAGTCCTCTGACATGGAATTTCTTTTCTATGTGTTGATTTCTTTCAACAGTGGTGAAGAGCAAGGATTCTGGAGCAAGACTGCTTGAATTTGAATTCTGGCTCTGCTATCTGGCTGCTGAGTCATCTCTAGTTTTTTTCACATTGTCTATAAAATGAGAATAATAACATGTCTTAAATGTGGTGAGGATTAAATTAGTAATACATGGAAATCCCTTAGAACAATGCCTGGTAAATATTCAATACATATGAACTACTATTTGCTGTTACCAAAAGTGTTCAGAGCAGAAACTGGCTTGTTAATTCTTTGAATTCTAAGGCCTAGCACCTTGCCTGGCTCATGGGCTGGCATTTAGTAAAAGGCTGAGGAGCTGAATTAAAAATTATAATCAATGTGGGAAGAAAATTGGAAGATAAGATGGGGGTGATTTTAGGCCGGTAACTTCCTGCTTTATCAGAAGGTCTTAGTGCAATAAAAGTTGGTAGCCCATCTGACTTTTGTCCAGAGATGAGCATTAGCAGACTGATAGAGAGTGAAAATAGCTCCAGCTAGGTAAGATGCAGAAATATGGAGGAGAAGCTGGGCAGCCTCTGGAAGATTTGTTGGAAAAGTTTTTGTATTTTTCCAAATGTATAGGTTGGTAAATGAAACACTGAATAAATACATATTCATGTTAAGTAGTGGTTTTAAAAAATTACATGATTTTATCAGCTTGCACATTAGTGCTGAATGCAGTCTTAGACATCTTGACTCTTCAGATCTCTGTTTTTCCTTATTTATAAATGAAGGAAAATTGAAGTGGCTTCTCTAAAGTTGCAGGACCACTTGTGCCAAAATCAGGACCCGTGTCAGTGCTGGGCCCATCACAGCCTGCTGCCGCCATCATAATGAACTGTGATTATTATACAATCCAATACATTCCCTTCTGTCAGGCCTGCTCCTCCTCTGGTTATGATCAATGACATCGCCCCTCTCCCAGCTGCCTTGAGTTGGTTAGTGTTGACCAGAATGCAAATCGATCATGTGGGAAGAGGAGAACAGAGCGGTTTAGTAGAAAGTATAAGTCAGTGAATCAGGAAAACATACATAGATTAGCACGTGAGTGTGGGAATGCAAACACAAAACCATGGAAGGCTGGTATTCTCTTCAGAGTGACATAAACCAAGAGGACTTTTTTTTTTTCCCTCTAGCCTGGTAAGTAGGCTTAAATTCTTCACAAACAGTGGACTTCAGAAACAGTATTTCCAGATGCCCTCAATTGTGGTAATTTAGTTCATCATAATATGTTGATGTATATTTTAATGAACTGTGTTCAGCTGTATTCTTTGCAAGATTATAAAGCACATTGCCTCATACATAGAAGCAGGCAATAAGTGATATGTTGAATTGAATTCAATTGCACTGCAGAGCTGTGATCCAGCCCCATAAAAAAATCAAAGAACTAGATAGTTTCTCTCAATGTCCCTTTCACTCAAATGTGACTTGTAGTCAGTTGATTTCATTAGTATTAAATTTAATGAAACAACTGGGGGTAGGTGTGCATTTTGCTTTTCTCCGGTTTTTGGCAAACTTCCAGGCCATCCCTAGCTGCGTGACCTTAGCCCGTGTTTGTTTGTTTGTTTGTTTGTTTAACTCTGGAAGCCTCATATTTCTCCTCTTTGAAACAAGGGTAACAAAATTGGTAGCACAAAAGGGTTGTATATGTATTTTTTTTTCTTTTTTCTTTTTTTTTTTGAGATGGAGTCTTGCTCTGTCACCCAGGCTGGAGTGCAGTGGTGTGATCTCAGCTCACTGCAACTTCTGTTTCCCGGGTTCAAGCGATTCTCCTACCTCAGCCTCCTGAGTAGCTGGGACTACAGATGCAAGCCACCATGCTGGCTAATTTTTGTATTTTTAGTAGGGACAGGGTTTCACCATGTTGGCCAGGCTGGTCTCGAACTCCTAACCTTTAGTGATCCGTCCATCTCAGCTTCCCAAATGTATATGTATTTCTGAGTGTCTGAATGCACCAGTAAAACATCTAGCATACAGCAAACACTCCAAATATTTTGCTCCCTACTGCTATTTCACCTTTTCCCTTACCTTTCTTTCTTCCTTTCAAGGATAGCAAATTATCCTTGCCTTGGACATTTAGATTATCTAGGGAGTTACTATTTAATTTCCAGGGAAGTAGCTTAATCCTGATTAACACTTCTCCCTCAGTTGCATTTCTTTTTTTTTTTTTTTTTTTTTTTTTTGAGACGGAGTCTCGCTCTGTCACCCAGGTTAGAGTGCAGTGGCCTGCAAGCTCCGCCTCCCAGGTTCACGCCATTCTCCTGCCCAGCCTCCTGAGTAGCTGGGACTACAGGCCCCCGCCACCAGGCCCGGCTTTTTTTTTTGTATTTTTACTAGAGATGGGGTTTCACCGTGTTAGCCAGGATGGTCTCGATCTCCTGACCTCGTGATCTGCCCGCCTCGGCCTCCCAAAGTGCTGGGATTACAGGCGTGAGCTACCGCGCCCGGCCCATCTCATTGTTCTTAATGCAAATGGTTACAGGAATGGAAAGAAACGTGTAAGTGGTAGGTTGTTGCAGCCTCCAAATAGAAGATGGCTATTGTACGAGTGGAATGAGTGTGCCCCTAATGAAGCACTTTGACTATAGGCACCACCTCCTACATATGAGATGAGATCTAGACCCGAGATAGAGTTCTGAAAAAGGAAGTTAGAGTATGTAACAACTAATTTATTTCTGTAGATTTTCCAGCCATTGGTCTGTCTGACAAGGCAGCTGTTCAGAGGCTCCTGCTGCATAAACAAAAGCCAGAGCCTTTCAGAAAGGGGCTGCTCAACTGCACGCCGTGACTTCCTGGATATATTCCTCAAATTACATACTATTAAAAAAAAAAAAACATGGCAAGAAATGATGGGGGATGGAAAGTGGAAACATGGCAATAAGGAGTTAAGTCACTGAATTCAGGTGATTCTTGTATTTCTGGCGATTTTCTGTATTTAAATTTTTTCTCCAATTAACATGTATTAGGAGTAGAATCACATTGTTTTTTTTTTTTTGAGACAGAGTCTCACTCTGTCACCCAGGCTGGAGTACAAATGGTGCAATTTCAGCTCAATGCATCCTCCACCTCCTAGGTTCAAGCGATTATCGCGCTTCAGCCACCTGAGTAGTTGGGACTACAGGCACATGCCACCACACCTAGTTAATTTTTGTATTTTTAGTAGAGATGGGGTTTCACTATGTAGGCTAGGCTGGTCTCGAACTCCTGACCTCATGATCTGCCCACCTCGGCCTCCCAAAGTGCTGGGATTACAGACATAAGCCACCGCGCCCAGCCAGAATCACACTTTCTTAAGTGATCCTAACAAAGGCCTCATCTGAGAAGGAGTTGAAAGGAGAAGTACCCTGCACCTCTAGAGAGAAACAAGTTTGAGTGCGATGGCTAAGAGGGATCTCCAAGAGACTGAGGAGGCAGGCCTGGAGATGGTCGATTGTGGAGGTTAAAGAAATGCCTTGTTTAAAAAAAAAATTCCAAGCTTAAAAATTTTTATGTTATACTGCTTAAGGTAAAAATTTAATTCAGGATAGAGGGGAACTTGATATCCAAACCTTTAGGAGTAACGACTCTTAACAAATTGATAAATGTCCTTCCAGACATCTTTCTGTGCATTTATTTAAAATATGTGTATATAATTTTACGTAAATGGGATTATCCAACTTGCATTTTTACTCAACAACATATCTTAGACAGATTTCTGTGGTCAGATGATAAAGGTTTTCGTCGTTATTGTTAATAGCCCCATTATTGTTAAACGAGTGTCCTTTGATTGGCTATGATAAGCAATGCTGTAATGAGCATTCTTAGGCGTGTGCTTCTCCATTTGGGTGATAATCACTTTAGGTACGTTTCTAAAAAGTTAGTTTGTTGGGTCATTTAACATTTTGATATACATTATATAAATTTATGCTTCGATACATATTATATAAATTATACTTCCACAAGTGGTAACATGAATGCCTGTGCCTCACACCCTAATAGGGGTTATAAATTCCTTGTCTTTTGTATATACTGCAAATATTTTCCTTTAGGTTAATTTTATTTCAATTCTTTCTAATGATGTGGTAATGATTTAAACTTAAATTTATCAGTCTTAATTTCTGGTTTGGTGGTGGTGGTGGTGGTGTGTGTGTGTGTGTGAGAGAGAGAGAGAGAGAGAGAGAGACAGAGAGAGAGAGAGAGAAAGAGAAAGAGATGCTTACTTTTATTCCCTCAGCTATGGAAATATTCTACCATATCATTTTATGGTACTTACTTAAATTTATTTTTCAAGTCTTCAAATCCTTGAGATATCTGGAATTTATTTTAATATAGAGAAAGGGGTATGGATCTTTTTGTATTTCTCGCCCCACTCCAAATAGCTACCTAATTTTCCAACACCATCTTTCATTAAATGTATCATATTTTCCCCATCGATATTAAAATTGATCTTTATTTTCTACATGTTTGGACTTATTACGAGATTGTTTATTGTTTCTATTTAGTTTATCACTTGACCCATTCCTGCACTAGTGACTCATTTATAAAATTATTATTGTTATGTATTTTAAAATATATGATGGTAAGTTCCCTATTGCCAACCCCACCTCCAATTTTTCTTATTTCTAAGATGGATATTTTTTCATGGTTTTCTGCCAGCAATCTTTCAGAAGCATTTCTGATTGACTCTTGGATCATACCAAATGTATAGATTAATTAGAAGAACTGAGATCTCCAAAATATTGATTTTTTTATCCATCAATACCTTTCTTCTTTATTCATATTCTTTTTATGTCTGTCAGTAATGTTTTATGTTGTATATGTTTTTTTCATATAAGTCCCGTGCATTGCTGATGTTTATTTTTAGTTATTCAGTAAAGTGTAATGTTTTGTACCATGTCAAGACAGCTAATCAGGAACCACTTTTTCCAGATTTTTTTCCCCTGTTGATCCAGGTTAGGGTTGGCTACAAGAGAAACTTGTATGAACTTTGGGAGTCAGAAATGAATCAGTAGTTGTCAGTCCGAGGTGGTGAAGGCCAGATGCAGAGCTCCTTCCTCTGCTGACCCCACTGACAAGCAGTGACTCCAGGTGCCTCCAGGTCACCCTACTGGCACCCACTCCAGGTTCACCCACAGATGCTTCCCTGAAGCTCACACAGTGGCAGCCATGAGGAGGTACCAGCCTTCCACGGGCTTCCACACCAGTCCCCTCTTGGGTTTCTCTGCAGCAGCTGCATGTGCCTCACTTCCTGCAAGCTCTGATTCATGTACCCACCTCATGGATAGGGAGTGACTTTTCTCTGATCCCTTTCAGATCTTCACTTTCCTAGTTTCTCTCGCAATTTTCTAAGGCCCATTTCTGATAATAAATGTCTTATTCCTTAATATCTATAGTAGTTCTGCTTCCCTGATCAAATTCTAACTGATTCACAAAGGGTGGAGAAGGTGACACACAGGACAGGCTGATGCAGAACTGTGAGGAAGGCTTCAGACTCAGGGCCAGCAGGAGGCACGGCATCATTCACTCAAGAACAGGATGCACCGTGTTTGAATCCAGGAGAGGAACCCTGATAATTCTACTGTCTTCTGTGCGTACAGAGGAGTTGGAAGGGGCAGAGTCAAAATCAAGTTAGCAGGACCTAAGTTTTGCAAAGTGAAATCACAGCTTTGATAGTGTGAGATTGGTGGCCACTCGCTAATTACTTGGGAAGTTGCCTATAGGGGCTTAGAGCTTTCTGCTGAGCCAGAGTTGCTGACTCCCTGAGGGAGGGCAGCTGAAGGCATCTAGGAGCTAACTGGCTCTTCTTCCCAAATAGCTATTCCATGATTTTGTTGCTATTGGACACAGGCATATGCAACTCATACTAAAATTTTTAACTGTTATTTGTCTATAGGAAAGCAATTGATTTTCCACATATTGGTTTAGTAAGTTTCCACTTTACCAAGTTCTGAATATTTCAACTGTAAATATAATTCTCCCATTTTCTTTCCAATATGGACTCATTGTGGGCTTCTGTGCAATTGCATTGATTAGATTGTTCAATGTTAAATGTAAATGGTGATTGAGGAAAACGTTCTGGTTCTTGATTAATTTGAAGCATGTTTGACTCTTGATTACAGGCACATACGTGCACACACACACACACACACACACAGAGAGAGAGAGAGAGAGATCGAGAGAGAAAGAAATAAGTATCATATCTGATAAGGAGGTATCCATCCATTCTTATTTTACTGAATATTTTGATCAATAGGAATATTTATCAAAAGTATTTTTGGAATTTACAGAGATGCCAATTTTTTTTTCTCTTGACCAATTTACATGGTAACTTTTATAAATAGATTTTCTCAATTTGAACCATCTTGGCATTCTTAAAATAAACCCTTTCAATTATATGCATTATCCTTTTATTGTACCACGAATATTTGCTTTTTTATTTTGGCTAGTAAAATATTTGCCAATATTAAATTTTCTCTTGGATAAATATTCAGGAACAAAATTATAAGGCAGTTATTTCTGTTTGTTGTCATGGTCAAATTTTGGGATCAGAGTTATGTAAGTCTTAAAAAAAAAGGGAATGTTTCAGATTTTTTCTTTGTCTCTAAAACCAATAAATATCACAGGAATTATCTATTTCTTGAATGTTTGTTGTAACTTTTCTATAAAATTAATCAGGCCTTATCCACTTTCAGGGTGTAAATCTTTACCTAAGTTTTCAATTAAAAAATAATTTTTCTGGCCGGGCGCGGTGGCTCAAGCCTGTAATCCCAGCACTTTGGGAGGCCGAGGCGGG